>NW_016107803.1:891712-907265 GCF_001604975.1 Cebus imitator | reverse complement strand
AAAATTTAAATGTCCAATAAATATTTGCAAAGGGGTACTAGCTTAATAATTAGGAAAATGAAAACAATACATTGTTTCAAGTTTAGTATTGCCAAACATCATGTTGAAATTCTCATTTCTGCAGATCTTCAGCTCTTATCAGGATGTTACCATTTCACAACTATCAGAGTGGCAAGTTGGTTTCTACATAGACAATTGACCTTTATACTCCTCCAGCATGCACCGTATGACCCAGTGTGTTAGATATCATTGGTGTTTATCAATACACTGGTTCTCTTGTTTTTCCTATGTTCAAAGATGGTGCTGAATAACCACGGCAGGTTACGTGACCGGTTCTGGGCAGCCGGTTGTGAGTGGAGTGCTGTGTGGTGTTTCTCACTGGTACAAGATCCTCTCCTCTCACTCCTTTCCTCTCCCAGTGATGGAGACACTCAAGTGATCCCAAGGGGGCACCTACAAGATATGGCCCTCCATTGGCCTAGGTCTCTAACAGACTGTGGGGAGCTGAGCCCCTTATTGACTCATGGTGGACATATAGTGTGAATGATAAGTATTTCTTTGGTTGAACAACTAGAACTGCCAAATAAATGAGTGCTAACCTGAAAAACTCCCAGGTCAACAGTTTCTCCAGGGTATAGACATAGAAATAGGACTGCCAGGCATTAATACAGAACCTGGCACAGAACTGGCATTCCCTAAATGTTGATGAGTGAAGTCTAGCTTAGCTTACCCTAGTTTCAGATACATAGAAAATAAAATCCAACGCTTCCCATCAAGGAGCTTAGAGAAGCACACAAATACTCACAATACAGCATATCGCCCCTTTTGCGCTGTTCAGTAGAGCAGCCACTAGGCATGTGAATGCTTGGAATGTGGCTAAGGTGACTGAGGAACTATATTTTTAATTTTAAAAATTGAAGTAGTATAAAATATCTTTCCATTAAAAACTTGTGTTTTGGTAGGGTTGCTGATTCCAATAACTGAAAATTTAGCATTAAAATTGAAACATGTTGTATATGTAAAATACATACCAGATTTCTGAACCTCATTTTTTTTAAAGTGTATAATGTCACAGTAAATATTTTGCTGAAGATATTTAAATAATATTCTAGATGTATTGGGCCAAATTAAATGTTTATCTGTTCGTTTTACTCTCTTAAAATGTGGCTACAAATTGGCTCACATTTGATGGATGTGGAAACCTTAAAATGCAACTCATACTGAGCGTAGCTGTGGCAGCAAATGACTCTACATATTGCAAAGCAAAGGGCTTTGCAGATACCAGGGGGTACTAATGCCGCTCCTGCCAAAACACTATCCAAAACATTGCATTGCTTAATTTATCCTGTCATTTATTAACAAAATGTAGTAATTGGAGGTCCTTCAAAATCAAGGTAAGAACACACACTCAACACAGCTCTGCCCCCCTACTCACTCCTGTTTTGTTAAAAATGTATTTCATGACATGTACCTACAAGTTAAGCTATTTTCTAAATGAAGTAACATGATAAATGAAGTCTCACTGAAATCAAAGGGCATCATGTAAACCTGGTGAATCAGGTGTTATTTTCTTGAGCTTTAGTTTTAACATGTTTTCTGTAACAGTGTGCGTTAGTGATGGCCACTTCCTAGCTTTACACCCTTGAAGTCAATTTCCACCCATGTTCCCTATTTGACTCACCACTCTACAGCTATCCCTGGTACCCCATGCATAATACAGATCCTCTTCAGTTTCCTGCTCCCTTATTTAACTCCACTCTCCCCGAAATAACTACTGGCAAAGGTATTAAATGACAGCATGGGATTCAAAGATGACGACTCATTTTAACTCAGAAACCAACAGGTCAAAATGCTGAACTTAAGCAACTCATCTCCATCTTCCTCAGATCTGCCAGTATTTGTCATAAGTCCAGTTCTCTTCCTTTCCCTTTATGACTCCTTGGGGCCTGGTAATGAGATGAGGAAATTAAGTGCCTCTTTAAATATCCTCATACTCTTGCATCTCAAACGTATGTGGACTCAGGTGCAAGAGATCATTGGAGAGATGACATCAACAGTGCAAGTACACTCACGTGGTCCAGGGGCTCATCACTGCCTGGGAACTCTTCCACCTGAGACATGGAAGGCAGGTGAAAGGCCCAGATACATTCTCTGCTGAGGCCACTAACCATGACAGAAAAATTGCCACTGCTGTCCAAACCAGCACCTCTTGTGAATTTACAAGCAAAACAAAACAAACATAGCCTGGTCTCCTCATATTAGGGTGTGCAAGGTTAACCATCCCATCAGTGCATCTAATTCTAAAAATACCCCGGTAGACTTCAAAACACCTGTTGTGTAGAATGATGCCTCTGATTCAGAAATGTCTAATACAAATAAGCTATGTAATAAACAGTTATCTGCATAACATCTGAAATGAAAGGGCAAAGAAAATTTTTGTTGCTTTATTTAACAAAATTTATGCCAACTCCTATATCTATATACAAACATGTTTCAAAAGCACAGCAGCAGACACACAAACTGTTAACACAGGAATTACAATAATGCTTAAAACATGTTACACAATGTTTTGTTTCTGCTCATACAGACATTTACAGATTTAAAAATTATTCCAAAGGCCGTGCAGCATCACATCTTCAATTTCTGGGATGGATTATATAGCATGTCCTAGAGAAAGCTGGAACTTTTGAAACACTGTGTTGTGTTCAGTCCAGTTCAACAGACAGCACTTGGCCCTTAATGAAGGCTTATGAGATGTTCTGGACTGGGGATAAAAATTTCAATAGTCTATTAAAGTATACTTTGGGTCAGGTTTTTTAAAAACTTTTACTCTATTTGTCAATATCATAAATATAACAAAATCTCTGGTCCCCCCCAAAGAAAACCTACTTTAAAAAATAAATTCAAAATGATTTTATTGGTAGTATTAACAAAATGTAGTGACTGGAGGTCCTTCAAAATTAAGGTAAGAACACACGAATACCCAACACAGGTCTGCCTCTACTCCCTCGTTTTGTTAGAAATGTGTTTATTTCATGACATGTGCCTACAGGTTAAGCTATTTTCTAAAGCTCTTTATATAGGGAGGACAGCTACTTTTTGCTTTCCCATTTTTGACTTCCAGAAACCCTTCACTCCTTAAAAGGTATGCTAGTTCTGAAAATCCTGAAAAGCTTTGCTACATACTGTACTCATGCAATTAAGCTCCATCAAAGTATGCAAGTTGTGTTTTTAGATAATGTTTGAAAAACAGTTGATGCAGCAAACTGCAAATACTTCATGTTGACAGTTAACACTCTGACCTGATTCAAGGCCAATTCTCAGTTTAGCTTTTCAGTAAAAAGCACTATGTGGTGAGGAATAGGAGAGAAAAAAAGTAGGAAAAAAAAAAAAAAAACCACAGCCTTTTCTTCTTCACTCCTTTCCCCATCCCAGGAGCTTTTTTTCATGCCATAGGAGTACAAGTACGTAAGATGGATAAAACTTTGAATGCTCTCCTTTACGTAGTAAAATGGTACCAAAAATCTACTTCCCCAAAATCACCAAATAAAAATGCACAAGGACTAAATGCAGTAATAAAATGATCCACAGGGGTTTTTACTCACTTGTTCATATAAACCAGACCCCATCATTCCTGTGCTTTTATTTTCTAAAAGTGAGATTAGACCCTTATAAAAATGTACTTTCAAAATAAACTTCTAGAATATAAAAACATTCTACATTTTTCCAGCCCTTGTATCATTATAAAATAGGAAATCAGAAAATTAGGTACTGCAATTTTCATATGGTAAAAAATATTTTATGTGTACACACACATATATACACATATATAAAAATGCAAGTTTTAAATTTCAATAAAAATTAACTTGATCATGTATTGAACTATACAAAAGAAATGTTGATTATCTGTAATGAGAACAAACTGCAAAGGATTGCAATCCCATCTACAGGAATCTAAGACTTTCCCATATGAAAAAAAAAAAAAAATCAGAGCCTCCAATTGACTACCCAGTAAGATAGAAATCATTGGTGTCTTTTTCAGATGTAACCCCTCAGTTTCATTCACTGCACCCCATAAATCACCTAAGGCAGGAATAGCTCCTGGAGGGAGGAAAATGCAATTTGGGGCTGCCTCATGGCTATGCCCTCTGTGCTCTACCTGAAGGTCAGTGCCCCGCTGCACAGTCAAGTGAAGACTAGAATCCAGTCTTGAGCATTTGCCAAGCCATCTATCTGCCCAAGAAGCTGTGCTTGTGCAGGGGGTGGGCCTTTTCCTAAAGAACACAAATGTGTTGTGTAGATAAGCAACAGTCCTGACATCTGCTGGTAGAGTGGGGAGTGGGAGTGTTCCCCGAGCTGCTTCCCCGAGAAAGCTGAGCGGCAGGGTAAGCATGAATGGGGTTAAGACAAATTAGAAACAGAGGGTTAGGGTTACTATCAATGAAAATCGGGGATCATGTTCCTACAACTTTAGCAAAAATAGTGGGAGGTCTTTACTTTGTTGACTCCTGAAATTTTCTAGTAATTTCATGACGGAAAACCTTACTCAAAGGCACAGAAGAAACAGAAGTGGGCAAGGAAGTTGTGCTAGGCCACAGGAAGCCTCTTAAGAAATGGCAAAGGGAGGCTATTGTCCACGACTCAAAAGGGTTCAAGAAGAGAGAATAGACAGCATCCACCCAGGGTCTCTGCATGAATCCCAAATGAAAACTAAAAGGCATATGAAACCCCTTTCATAACTTTAAAAGCCTTGTTTGCAAGTTTTATCTATGTGTAAGCCTGTTCCCTTGCATTTTAAATTGGTCACTTAAGTTATGTTTCTGGGAGTGGTAAGGGCGAAGAGAAAACAGTTCTAGGTATTTTCCTTCTGTAATTTTTTTCTTTGCAAAAAGATACATTCCCTTCCCAATTGTCATAAATCAATGTATTTTAAAGAAAGTAAAAGCTAAATATTTGAAAATGTTATTTTTCTTCTAACACTTGCTGTGAAAGGAGTAAATTCAGGCACAGTTGAAAACATTCTTTAAAATAAAAGCAAAACTCTTTGTGCTATATGGAACATTTGGGAGTATTACAAAACCAGGAAGGGAGTAAAAGAATGGACATTTCTCTACAACCAAATTTAAGATAGTAGAGTAGAAAATGTAATTCCCATTGTGCACCAAATAATCAGAATGCAAGTTAATGAAAAAAACAAAATGGATGTGCACACCAAAACATAGGTTTAATTCTTCAGTAGTATTTATATGAAGAGCATGTGTAAAACATTTTCAGTCTGCCCCTCTGAATGGGTTATGAAAGACCTCTATGTACTTAGAAAAGTGGGTGCTAAACAAAGAAAACTCTCAAATCCCACTGAAAATCTGTTCAAAGTTTCACAGGCTCTCTCCAGAAAAATGCGTATGTATCAAATTTGTGTGTACAATTTCAGGGACCTCAAATACATTCTGGGATCCAATCACATACTTCATGTTCAGACCCCTGGCTCCCAATATACCTACAGTTCTGAATGAAGAATTAGCAGTCCTCTCATTTCTACAGTCTATATTTCTTCTGCTACTTATTCTGGGTGCAGGGACTCCAAACCAGAATAAACTAAAAGATAAATTGCTTCAAAGAGTAACTGTTTACTTATTTGCCCTTGGAGGAAAGCACATCCCAGTCTCTAGTTGCTTCTATCAAATGCCGTTGGCCGTGACTCATCCACTCTTCCTGGTCTTCATACAGCCGCCCACAAAACCAGCACTTAAACACACACTGTAAGGAGTCATCAGGCAAGGAATCCACTACCTGGTAGTTGTTTTTATGAACTTTTTTGAGTTTCATTTTCAACATCATTTGCCTTTTAACGTGACTGGCTTCTTCTGCATTCTGGTAGGTCAGGCGTACATGATGTCGTCTGATGCCTAGCTGACACCTAGTCCTCTCTGATAAAACAACTTTGAGGACATTGCCTTTGTATTTATTTATTACCTTCATCACATTGGTCACTTCTGGTGAGTCCACATCAGGGTGGTTTAACACAATGACTGGCTGGTTCCGACGGGGACACTTAATCAACTGATCTGGCTTAGCTGCTATCAGCCGAAGTTGTCTTGCAACTTGAAAAATTGAAGGATCCTTGAGAGAACGGCTGGGTTCAGCCTGAATTTTGTTCTTCTTCTTGGCTAAGTGTACTTGTTTGGTTTTATTTCTACTTACAGAAAGATTTCTGGAAAGCAGTCTCCCTTGCTTATTTAATTCACTGCTTCCTTGCTGTCCATGCAGAGTGCCAGTTTTTTTAGAGATGGTGCTACAGACAGCACTCTCTTTTCTCAGTTTAGGCCTTGGAGGTGTCTCAAGATTTTGGGACATATCTATTGGCCCCCTTTCACTTCTTAAAGGCTGTAAGTCTGAGTCTGCCTGTTTCACAGGGCAAAATGGAGCTGGTTTTAACTGTGTTTCGCTGCGAGGTATGCTGACAGGTGCTTCACATGTAGCCTCTATGATGTGGGCATCCTCAGAGGAATTAAGAACCCTCAGCACAGCCCCTTTGGGGATTAACACTGGTGTGGCAACATGAGCCTTCCTGGCCACTCTTCTTTTGGTTTTCCTAACACTGCCATCTGCAAACTGTGGATATATTTGTTGATGAGTAAGTTGTCTGTTACCAGTAACACCATCATTCGGAGATTTCTGAAGAGTACCTGTGGGATGGTCAGGGCCAGTGAGTGACACATTGATTTCCTGAATACCTTCAGAGGTAGCTTCTGAAGTTACCTTTGACGCCTGCCCTACAGAGCGACGATGTGCACTATTTGAAGCCAAAGATGAAGGCTTGCCACAGGACTCAATTAACTGAGCTATCTTTCTGCGCAACAGTTCGATTGACTTTATTTTAGATGTTGAGCTATTCCACCTGATGCCCTCGGGGACATTTTCAGATCCAGAGCTCAGAGAAAATACTGATGAGATGACTGGGCCATCATTAGTGTTATTAGTCCTTTCAGAATTATTTAATTCCAAAGGCTTATCCCCAGGCTGTTGAGGTCTATCTTCTCCGGTTATGTTAATATGTAAATACTCATTTTTATGTTGAGAGGAAATCTGGCCTACACTTGAAACCACCTTGTGTTCCTCTGTCTGGTTATCTTCCTGCTTCCTAATAGAGGAAATCATTTTTACAGGAATACTCATCTTTCTTCTAGATTCCAAGTCATTTTCACTTATAGGCAATAAGCCCTTTTCTCCAGAAAAGGGAAAGGTTGCAGGTGATGCAGCAAAAGGGAATGAATTACTGTGTAAATTTCTTCCATTTTCAGCAAAACAAACAGCTTTATATGGAAAAGGGTTTGATGCAGCTCCAAGACTACGTAAAACACTGTTTTTCAATACAGATGCTAGAGAATGACCTTTTAAGGCAACAGAAGGAAAAGCAGTTCTATGTGGATACAAATTATTTTTTTTCTGAAAATCCTCAATTGTTTCAGAATGAAGGAAGGATTTTCCATGGTGGTGCACACTAGAATCTGGCATAATAAAATCGTAAGACCTTACCCATTTCATATTTTTAAGTTGTTTTTGAACTGAAGATTGAAAACTATCAATGCCCACAAGTTTTCCAACATTCTCATCAATCGTCAGTGACTTTGTTTTTTCTGCAGAAAGTATTTTTTCTTGTTCATCTGAACCCTTCTCTTTCGCCATATGTTCAGAATTACCTTCATTGCCCCTCCCAGCTTCAAGGCAAGTATTTTCTTCCAGCGGAAACAGTTTCAGAACAACCTGCTGTGTACCATTGACAACCTTCACGTCTATCAACTGGGCTAAACAGTTTGCAGGGACAACTAGTTCTGCTGGTGCAACAACTGTCAACGGCATACCTGGCTGAACAGGTTCTTTCGCAGGGGATAACACTTCTACTTCAACATTTTTGTTCTCAAACAGATTCACTTCAGTTGGCTCAGAAAGGGTCATTTTATTTGGAATACAAACTACATCTTTTTCGTATTCCTTTGGTTCGGGTAACATGATATTGTGCATTTTGTCTTTATTTGCATGGAGAGAGAAACCTGATAGTTGATCTGACCACTTATTTTGAATTGCAGCCCGTTGACTGGATGCTTTTAAAAGGTCTGGGTTTTGTTTTGAAGTGCCGGTTCTTTTTGGCTCCGGCTTGGCAACAGCTTTGACTGGCCGTTTTGCACCTGCCCTTTCATGTACTCTCTTGGTGTGTTTGACAATATAATCATTTCTAATAGCACCATAGTCACAATACTCACACTGATAAGGAAATATGCCTGTGTGTTTCACCAAATGCCTCTGAAACTCCCCTTTTGTGTATGAAATGTAGCTGCAGTGAGAACAAATGAATTTAATCTCCTCATGTTGAAGGGTGTGCTTTTTGTACTGCAGCGGGTCCTTTGTGGAAAATCGACATTTATCACAATAGTATTTGCCTGGCTTAAAGTTCCTTACCTTAAATTTGTTATTAACAGAACTTGAGAAGGTGTCAGCTCTATTTCCAACATGAGTAGCACTGGGATTATTGCTCACAAAATGAAAACTGGGAGAAGCTGCACCGAGGCTACACTGGAAGCAGACATACATACCGTCCTTCCCTGTACCCTTCTGCAAATCCTGAAGAGAGATCTTGTGAACACTTTTGCACTTTGCACACGTAGCAATGGTCATCATGGCACCCTCTGCCTCTGAGCCTTGATACAAAATGGTTGGTGTTTCCTGTCTATCTGGTCGAGGTGCTCCATTAGCATCAGGCTGTTTCGGTGACATGGTCAAGGAATTATGTCCGCCGTTCACGTGTGTACTGTACAGCTGCTGTCCGATATCCTTCATCTTCTTTATCTGCATTTCTAAAAAGAGCCGACTAAAGTTCAGAAAGCTTTCACATGATAAAATCCTTAGGAGACATCCTTCTATACAGTTCGTGATAGGTAGAGGAGCAGCTACTTCTTGGGTGCATACTTATCTTTTTTTATATACTGCCACAGTAGGCGCATGATCCCAAAATATGACTGCTTTCAATTCTCTGATATTCCAGGTAACACTAAAGGAAAACAAAATTATAAAGCATGATTAATATAAGAGTTTGGCTAAGCTATTAACAAACTTATCCTATATTTTTATGGCCTTGGACATTTTATGGTAAATCTCAACATATGATTTTAGACACGTGTTATACACTCAGCCCCTTATAAATTACCACTTTAGCCAAATCATGAATGAATATAGATATACCAGGAGCAAGGACATCATAGCAACCATTCAGGAAACCTTTGATCAGAGAAAGTCATTTTTAAGTGTCAGTGAACATATCTTTCATAGGTATAATTTCATACTAGCTTCACAAAAATGTTAAACAGGACAATGTCAGTTCAGTTTTTGAATAAGTTACCTATCAAATGGTAGAGCTAGGGCTTTGGCCTTGGGTGTTCACATTTGTTTCTACATTATAGCTTATTATCAACATGGATATCAACTCTCTAACTCACATGCTTAATTTGCTTTCATGAGTGGTACAAAGCCCATAATACTGACAATGTTAGGAAGCCTGCCTCAGCATCTTATTGAGAATCTATTACGTGCTAGGGATTATTCTAAAGTGCTGTAAGGCAGTGAAAAAAAGCAAATCAGTCCCTATCCTGGTGATGTACACACTGCAGAGGGGGAAACAGATTACACATCTGCCAATGATGGTAAGGTAACTGGGAAAAGAAATACCATAAAGCAAGGCCAACAGGACAGGGAAGGCCACCGTGATGAGGTTGCAGGGCTGGGTGTGGAGGTAAGGACAGTCAGGAAAAGCCTTATGCTAAGTTCATGTCTGAGCAGAGACCTGGGGGCAACCGGGAGTTAGCACTTTGGCTGCTGGGAAACAGTTATTTCAAGCAGAGAAAGGGCAAACGTCTGTGGGAAGGGGGCCTGCTGTTCCTGAGGAACAGTAAAGGGGGATGGGGAACATGGGACATGGTCCAGGAAAGACAACCCACTATTGCATGGACGTGGCTAGGGAAAGGGCAGGGCAGAAAGGAGATCACCAAGGGCCTGGAGCACAATAAGTGTAAGCACTCCAATATACACAGAGTGACTCTTTTATACGATCTTTAAAGGCACTTTTTTTCCCCCAGAATATGCAGCACCAGGAGCCTAACAAAATCCATTCTAGCTTGGAATCTGTAAAAAGTATTTCATGACTTAAGAAAGTAACTTAGATCTTCCAAACCTCAATTTTTCATGTGGCAACTAGAATTGGGAACAATTATCCAATCTCTCCCAGAGCCACCATGATGATTAGAATGCTAGAGTATAGGGGAAGACTTTTGAAATTTTCGAGTCCTTCTCCAAGTGTCAAGGGGCACCCATAGGGACTCAGTCAGTGTTTGTTCAATGACAATGATGGGTGGAAACACAGATAGCTTCCTTCTGGCACAGTGCTAACAGGCCAAGAGCCATATAAAGGTAGTCTGAAAGACCGACATGGGGAAATGAAAAGGCCCCTCCACAAGGGCTCAAGAGATGCAGCAGTGGCACACTCAGATATGGTGTAAAACTTGCCTTTCAAAAGCAGCTGCTTTGGAAAGCACCAAAACACCACATGATATCTAATGACAAGTTGTATTTTCTTTGGCAGTGTTTTCTTTTCCTACTCTACTTTTGTGACTAGATAGCCACCTTCTTCGAAAGCACTTTCCAACATGAAATCAAGCCCTCAATCAGACTTGCCCTATCATAAGTATACATACAACACTTAAGACATTAAGCAGATGGAGGCCTGCAGGGTTGCAGCGGTGAGTTGGGGGAACATCTAACCCCTCAATGTTCAAACACATACCTGTGTTGGACAGGACACATGAATGCCTCAAACTAGCAAACACATACATGTGCAAAGATAAGGACTTTCACATTCCACTGCATTTCTGGTAAAGACAACAGAACTTTCAGAGGAGTCTTTATTAGAAGCTGGCATACACTTTAATTTTCAGACTTGCAAGGGCTTTAGTGAAGGAAGACAGAAGTAATTCCCAGGTTTTCTGCTGTTCATCAAATGACCTCAAGCAAGAACTCACCTGCATCTCTTACTGATATATTAAAAAAAGGTCCATGACTTCTATGCCCAGTCTGATGCTGCTGATCCTTGAAATCACACAATTGTTCATCTAAAAATGCTACTATCCTCAACACTGTCATGTCAGCATTGTTATCCAGGTAAAACAGAAAAACGGCAACCAGAACCCCCCCAAAAAAAAGCCCAAGGAATGCAGAGGCTAAAGACTGGGTATAAAGGAGATCTGGTCCAGCAGTTCTTAACCTGGAGAAGCCTCAGAATCAGAGCAAAAATGGACATTCCCAGACTTCATCTTGAAGCAAATGAATCTAAGACTCAGGAGAGAAGGAAGAAAATGAGATTTTTTTTGTGGCATGTAAAGGCACCTTAAGTAATCCTGATGAAAAGGCAGCATTCCAAATTACTCATTGAAGCTTCTGGCAATATTTAAATCCTTAACTATCTTGTCCAATTGACCATGCAGTTGACGGTTTAATATTGTCATAAACAAAAAGCCACTTCCCTCTATAGGCAGCCAATTTTATTTTCACGTAGTTCTCATTATCAACAATTTACCCTTAAACGAAACAGAAATCAGCATTCCTGTAAATTTCTTTGACTCTGGGCAACAAAAATAAACTTAATTCCTCTTGATCAACCAGTTACCAATCTGTACATCTCTTCTCTCATCCTCAGTTCTCCAGTCTGCTCAAAAGATTTGCATCCAAGTTGATAGGTACGTTTATGCTCTTATCTACCAACCTCATAATATTAGTATGTGTGTGATAAACTTAATCTCTGCCTGCCACAATTTGCTTACCAACTATTTCAATACAACACCCTCTATATTGGCCCTAAGAAATTCTCAACTAAGTCATGTGACAAGATTTCTCTATTTGAACAATCCTCCAAACCAGGATTCCAGTGGCTCATTTTCAATGTTTCAGCTCTTGCTCAACCCCTAGGAGTCCAAAAATCACAGAAGCCACTTTTGCCATTTTCCTCTCTCAGTCCTTCTAAAAAGTTGAGGGGTATGTGTGTCATTTATTCTAAAACTGAATACTTGAAAATCTGAGACAGATTAGACAGTAAGATCACGTCCATCAGCAACGAAGGGAGAGCATTCCAGACAAGAAAAGTCCCTAGAGAATACACCAAGCCAGCCAGAGTGCATGAGGTAAGCAGAGTCCTCCTGGAGGGTCCTCTGCAAAACTGTCTCAGCAGTTATTTTGAATTAAGAATCCATGGGAGGAAGCGCCAATATGAAGAATGCAGCCATGATTATTAGCAAATGCAGTGTGATGGGGAAGGCAGGACATCTGGGCCATGACTGAACTATGTCACCAGTTTGAAAGTATCTGCTTGGCTTCTAAACTATGCTCAATGTTACTAATGCAATGTTACTACATTGACACATCTCACTGTTCAAGTGAAATAGATGTGAGGTTTCTTCAAACTGAACAGATGGGAGTTCTCTTCAGCCTTTGTAACCTGCGTGTCTACTGACAGGGTAAAATGCACCTCAGATGTAATACTCCAATACAAAGGTAAACAGACGCAGCCGCACGGCAGAATGAAGATGGCTTTGATGTTGGTATTTACACATGGACACTCCTGAGGGACATCCGGCATATCTGTGTAAAAGGCTCTTAGCCCCTGTCCCTTCAACACAACGTCTTCCATGGTTCACACCCAAGTACAGACACCTGTGAAGCTGAGTCCTCTTGGCAAGTTATGGCCCTCTGGGTGGATGACCAAGCAGTACAAAAGGCACTGAAGACAAAGCTGTGCATGGGTATGCTAGCACTAAAAGGGCACTCAATAAATCACTATTAAGATCAAGGTCAGTGTTCGCCTACCCTGCAAACTCTCAACATATGTTACAAAAGCCTCTGCATTTGACCTTCTAGGACAATTCAGATAGGAAAGCTCTCAAAAACACAGAGGATAGTAACATTAACTTTATGGCACAACAAATACGATGTCCATTTATTAATTTGCCTGTTTTCAAAGAATTATTTAGCAACATACAGTGAATTTTCTAATGTAGAATGATGTACAGCATGAGCCAAAGAAGACTGCTATGCGGCAAAGGCAAGTGGCACAGTGTGTCACACATGTGCTCTCTGGATTCAGTCTTGTCTTTCTTCAAAGGAAAGACCTGGAAATAGATCTGAATGTATTCACTGTTGGTGGGTTTTCTTTTGATTTTCAGCTCACTTGCCCTGTTTTCTTAAAAGACTTATTACGGGGACCAAAAAAAAGGTATCAAGTTTGGAAGAATCCAGATCAGTGACATTGAGGGCTATTAAAAAAACATAAAAGACTGTGTAAGTTCCTATTAAAAAGGAAGCATTTGGACTTCTAAATATTGGAAACATCTAATGCTCAACAGAATCAGAAGAGAAATTGTGTTTAAATCTAGAGATTCTGGAACCATAAGGTTTAAAATCCTAGCTCTATCACTTTCTAGATATACGACGTAGGTATGCAAACTGTCTTGTATAATAAGACAGTTTTTTTTTTAACACCTGTAAAATAAGACAGCAACAGTACCTACCCCATAGAGTTACTGTGAGGATTAAATTACTGACATATGCTGTTAAATTAGTTTCCATTTTTTAATAAAAAATATACCAATCACATAGTCAGAGGGGCTAAGATACAGGCTTCTTAGCTGCCTGATTAACTCCTCTATTCAGAACATGCCCTGAATCTCACTTTATAATTTTAATCCTGTGTGTTTGGTTATACAGCCTAAAAGATAATTTACCTCTGTGGCACAACCACCCGCCTAGCTTTAGTGCCAAGAGCTAACAGCTGTTTATAATCACCATAGAAAAGATGCTCCAACTACAAGAGTATGCACTACAACTTAGAGTTACATATAAACTAGTTACTAAACTACCTTTTCCTCACCCACTTCTCTCAAAGCTCAGCCAAAGTGGGAAATATCCCTGCAGCAAATGAATGTGTTTCTGTGATAAATGCTGTGTGAAAAGGAAAGGTGAGCAGCCAATTATATCGCATGCATGCTACATGGACCTCTGTTCATGAGATGCCCAGCAAGCTCAGTGTTAGTTGACTGACTGTATCCTTTTTGGATGGAGAAGCAAACTTAAGCAGCTCTTTTCAGCAATTCTGACCCAAAAGTTCTCCTTTGAATGTGACTTCTACCATACCCATCACTGCGGCAGGGTATAGCTGCTGTACGCATGAAGATCACATGGAATGGACTCGTAAAGTTTACAGTTCAAACTCTGATCCTGTATCTCATTTGCAGGGTCTTTCAGCAAAGGATTTTTCTCTGTGCATTGCCAGGCAAGGAATTACGCTTTACATCAGCAAACTTAAAGCATGATCTGGAGATACAAACTAGATAATGGATGCAAAGCACTTAGCCCAATGGCATAGCCACTTACAAATTATATCTACACTCCTTCTGTCTGTTTCACCATAGCAAAGGCTTGTCTAACTTTTCCCAGTAACCAAAATTTTAAAACAATTCTACCCCAAAGTGCCCAGTAAACAAAACTTGATCAAGAAAAAAAAATTCAACATTAGACATCAACTGCCAAAATTTCCCCAGTAGGATAATATTGAGGAAGAAACTGTTGCCTCAGAAAGAGCTTTTTCAGACCATTAATATGAATCAGAAGCAAACTGCTAGGTAAACAGACTTAAAGGAGGGAAAAAATCCATTAAGTGCCATAATATTTATGCCAAACTACCTTGCACTGAGATGACTGAATTGCAAATTGATTGCCATCTTGATGATGAAAAATATATCCAAATGCTGCTGATAAATGTGCCACCCCCGGGATCCTGGATTTCCATCTGAAAGCAAGTGTACTGCTTGGGCAGCAGAATGGAGCAAGAAGGCTGCAGGAGACGGCCCAATTCCTCTGCTTTCCAGGTGAAAGCAGCTGAGTTTAACAAAGTAGAGAATAATGACTTTGGGCCATCAAGAACAAGGTTCAAAACCCAGGTGTTTGGTTTACTAGTGTGTGATTTCAAACTTGTTAACCTATCTGGGCCTGAATGTTCTCACTCATAAAATGGTAATATTTCTAATTTATACAGCTGATGTGACGATAAATGAGAAAAGAGTGTATGGTAACTTTATGCTTGGCAAAGAGTAGATGTTTTGTTAAGAAATCAGTCAATATTTTTTTTAAGATCCCTTCTCAGGTAGAAGAGTCCAGTAATGTCCAGAGAAGCAGACACTGGTTAGCTTAACAAATGAATCTGACAAGGCAAAGGTCTATATCAACAGTTCATTAGTCAGCAGGAAGTGGGGGTCTTCTCCCTACCCTGTCTACAGGGAGTTTTTGGAAATTGACTTGACACTGCTGCACACATCAACTGAGCCTACATCAGAAAACAAAGGAAGTAATATTATACGCTTTCTTTTTCTTAGCATTTTAAGAAGAAAAAAATCTTTCCAAAGAAGAATATAGCCAGTATTAGAGTGCTTGATTTCTAAAATTTATGCTTTGTATGCAAAAA
>NW_016107803.1:873821-891632 GCF_001604975.1 Cebus imitator | reverse complement strand
TATGTCATGAAGCACATCAAATGACTTTGGGTTTCTAAAGAGACATGTATCTTTGCATTTTTTTTTTTTTTTGCCTTAAATTGCAGAAAAAAATGGATTCAGAGTTGAAAAAAAATGGATTCAGAGTTAAAAAAGATAATTAAACACAGAAAATATAGCTACCATTAAACCAGTAGTTCTTAACCTTGGCTGCATTAGGGCAATTGGCCTGTCAAGCGCCCAGGATATTAAACTTATTTTTTAAAGGAGATCCCTGGGACAGCTGGTCACCCCAGTGCACACCAGAATTTACTTGGGAGTTTTAAAAATAATGTCCCCTGCAAACACTCCACTGTAATTGAGGCGGTGGGGATACTGGAATTTTTAAAAGCTTCCCAGGTAATTCTCATATGCAGCCATGCAGCCAAGGCTGCGGACCACCTGACATCACACGTGCAGGTGCACTTTGGAACGGCAACAATAATATCAACGTCCCTGTACAAGATTTTATATACTTGTGGGTGCCTGGAGGTGGGGAGAGGTCACCACTGCGGGGCTGTAATGGGGCAAACAGACGAGAGTTCCGCCCTTCCCTAGCCCTGTGACCTTGGAAACACCAATGATGCTCTCTGTGAGGTGTATAATGAAGTAACTGCTTTGTAGATTCTTAGAAATTTGTATGTTCCTGGCTCAGTGCCTGTCATGTGCACTGCCCAGGACTGTTTTATTCCCACACCTGCTGTGACCTGCTGGTTTTAAGGAGTGTAACAGAAGATAAAGAGAAGTAAATGGGTATTATTAGTGAAATAGTGAATGTTCTATCAGGAATATAATGAGAATGCTCTCCCAGTGGCTGGCTGCTTATCATTCCTGGAGCACCTTGGCCCAAGTCAGATGAAAGAATGCCTGCATAAGCAGGTTCCTATGTTACCTCCAAACTTCTTGAAGCCAGCCTTCAATTATCTGCTTTTTCTCTGGTAACAGGTCTGGAGAAGCTAGATGGCTTTTTGAAGATCACAGATTTGGTGAACAGCAGCAACTGTGTCCAATCTCACATTCCTTGTTTGCTACCTTGCTGTGTGAAGCTGTGAGATGAAGCTATATAGTCAGTATCTGCTGCCACTTGAGCACTGTTCTTACTTCCTGCCTGGAGCCTTGGAGTTGCAGATTTAAGTCAAAAACATGGCAAGTACCATGGGCTCTTCCTTCTCTTTCAGGCCTTCTCTTCTCAGGTGTGGCGTGCCACGAGTTTCACAACTTCAGGCCCTGGTGTAGGCTTCTACATCAGTACCCTGGGCCCCAGCAAGGCGCTGCACAAAGAGGCCTGCAACAGAAGCCAAACACTTGGGTTTAAGTCCTGGACCAGCACAGCCTTGGTTTCTCAAGGAGTGCTGAAGGTAAGGGGAATGAGCCCCAGAAGTGCTCCTCAAGCAGGGGTATATGGCAAAGTCACCCATGGAGCTTAAAAAAAGGATTCCCAGGACAAACATACAACCTAGCAAATCAGATTCCCACTTCTTGGGGTGGGGCTCAGGCATATGGTTTCAATTTCTCCCTAGGTGATTCTGGTGCCTCCCCCCTCTCACCCCTTGATGACAGTGTTTAGACTGGCTGATCTGTAGCTGCTTTTACTCCAAGGATGAATCTAGGAAATCGCAGTTAGCTGGGTTTGCATAACAAAGAAAATGCAGTAGACTGCAGGCAGTTTCAGAACAGTCAAGATTGGGAAAACCCTCCCTGGTAATGACCTTGTTTATCATAAGCAATAGCACAGGGCTTGGCCAAGGAAGGCACTCAAAAAAGTTGTATTCGTTGAAAGAATGAGTCAGCCTTCACAGAGACAAAAATAAAAATGTTCTTTGTTCTTCCTTTTGCACAAAAACTGGCCCAGACCCCCTTACTTAAAGGCAAATAAACCTCTAGAGATCGAAATGGATTATTTAATTGCCATTTTGCATTTTTAAAATCCTCATAGGTTGTGCATAATACATCAGGGAGGAGCCCCAATAAATAATGGCCATCCTATGCTCTTTTCAAATTGCTTTTGCAATGAATGTTATCAGCATAACAAAACTGTCTGCATAGAAAAGTGTTAGTTTTCAAGGCTCATCTGATCCAAGATGAAAGTAATTTTTAAAAATTGTATCCTAGGTTAAAGATACCAGTATCACACAATTTTAAAGAACTATTTGTATTCTACTCAAAGAGACAGTCTATAACACAGGTTTCTAAACAATATTTTCTGAACCCTTGGCTGTGTACTGACATAAACTTTGCATATGTGACTCGAGTGAGAGATGCATCTCCATTCTCAGTCTTTCTGCTGTACTGTACGAGAGCACTGCAAGCTTCTGGAGACCCAGGTTTGTCTTAACTTGGTAATTTCATGTCTAAACTTAGGATAGTTTAAGGATTCTAACACAATATTAGAGTTTAGCTATGTAGATTTCTACTTTTAAACTGGACATAATGTTCAGTAGTTCACTTTTTTTTAATGTTACGATAAATCGTTCATTATTTCAATTTTTAAAGTCGGAGGTATTTTAACAGTATAGGTTAACTACCCAACTGATACATAAAGGTTTAAGTGTTTTCTCTCCCATTTCTCTTTTGGCTTTTCCTTTCTGGTTAAGAAAATTTCATTCTTTCGAACCCTACAATTTCCTGGCTTTACAGAACCCCAAACCCCAAACGCAACAAGATAAGACGGGCAGGCCGGAATGGGGAGGTCACACAATGACATCAGCATTTGGAACAATTCAAGTCTTCATCTCTTCTCGTTCAACCTATTCCTCACCCCCCGCAAAAGATGCGCAGGTCCTCGATAGACGGGCCCACTCCTGTCCCTCCCAAGAAAAGACAATGCCAAGGCTGGTTTTCGAGTTTATTGTCGGCACGCTCCCCGATGGCAGGCAGCATCCAAGGCGAGCGCGCCTGAGCCTGTGCGCTCGGAGGGCGAGGCCTGGCGCAGCGGGCGCATCGTCATCTCCCGGGAGCGTCCCGCCCGCCAGGAGGGAAGGCCGGGGTTCTTCCAGCCGAAGAAAACCAAAACCGTCAAGGCTCAGCTACGAGGCCCGCAGGAGGCTTTAAAAATGGCCTCCTGACGACACTTCCTGCTCGGCGCGGACGGTAGGAGCCCTCGGAGGAGGCATCTTTCAAAACGCTGGGGGAGGGGAGCGCAGGCCACTCCGGGGTCACCACACCAAAGGCCCTGCGGGACGCCCCCGCCTCCGCCTCCGCCTCCGCCTCCGCCCCCGCGGAGTCCGCTGGGTCGCGGCGCACAAAGGCGAGCGCGGGGCGCCGGGCTTGACCCCGACCCCAGGCCCGGCCCGCGTCCCTGCTCCAAAGCGCGCCGAGATGCGGCCCGGGCCCCCACCCTGGCTGGTGCCCCGCGCCCACCAGCCGGAGCCCGCGTTCGGCCTTCCCGGTGCCGCTCGCCGCGACGCCAGCCCTCACACGGGCACGCGGAGCCGCGAGCGCTTGACCCGGCCTGGCGCCGTCAGGCCCCAACCCCGCGCGGCCCCACTACCCGGCCGCAGCCAGCGCTTCCGTCCCGTGCACGCGAGCCCGGGACACTCGCCCTCCCGCTCAGCTACTTACCCAGCAGGCCGGATCCAGGTGCCAGGTACCGGCGAAGGGGCGTCTACACCACCGGCCGCAGACCGCCGGCGCCGCGCCCGCTGTAGGTCCCTACCCGGGGGGCGGAGCCCGCGCCAGCCCTGCGCGTGCGCAGTGCGAAGCGGCGCGGTCCCAGCGACGCCGGCGCCTGAGGTCTCTAAGGCTGCACCCTCCCCCGCCGGGCTTCTACGCAGTCCAGAGCCCAGAGCCTCAGACCCAGCCGAGCCCGACCTCTAGGCTTAGAGCTTGACCCAACGCGTTTGCACGACAGCCTGCAAGGTTCACACTTAGCCATGCCGCAGGCTCAGAGCCTCCTCTGCAAAAGAAGGATTCGGCTTCGGTCCTGGCCCAGCCCGCCACCCGGGGGTGCCTGCCTGGTACCGGTCCCTTGGAGGGAAGCCTTGGCCCCCGCCCCCGTGGAGCTTGCAGTCCTGCAGCGGGTGAGTGAAAGCGAGAGAAAAGGAGCTCAGGTCCTCAGCCGCCAAACTCATCCTTCTTGGAGCGCTTCAGTGAAGGAGATGGCCTTGAAGTCCTAGATACAAATCCCAATTCTCCCGACTCCTTTACATCCTAGCTGCTGGACTTTGGCAAGGAAGTCCCCTGACCTCTCTGTGTCTTCATTTCTGAAGATGGGGAAGGTCGTATGTGAGACGCAAAGCCTCCTCTAGCAGTTGGGCCTTGTGAGGGTCAGAGGGGACAATGACTGTGGGCGTCTGGAGAGGGTGTGAACTCATTTAACGCCCGAGTTTCTTTCCTGCCTCCTGGACTCCAGCGCTATTTTGGGCGAGCCAGCTGCCCTCTAGATACACCTGCATCTACGATCTGGAAGACATATTTAGAATAGAGCTGCTAAGAGGAAAGAAGAGGACCATATTGCCAGGGTCCCCATAATCGGTGACTCCCCATGAAGTGAAACTGCTCTCAGCAGGGGCAGATCGAGGCACGGGAGCAGAGTCACTGGGAAGTAGTTTCTTCGGGATGAACAGCTAAAGCTGATTTCAAAGCTCTAAAAGGGGGAGGAGCAAGGCTGATTTCCACCACCTTACTGTTGGCGCCAGAGGTCGGCATGCATGGACAGCGGCCCGTATGCTGCACGGAGATGTGGAGCTGGGCAGTCCTGCCATGCGGAGGAGCGGAGCTGAGGACGACAGGCTCAACCACAAGTCCAGCAGCTGGGCAAAACCTCTGCCACTGAAATACCAAGAGCTGGGCAGAGGAAACAGCAGCCCAGAGAGCAAATCCTTCTCCCTGCCCTAGGCTGCAGTGCTCCTAACCTTGGTCCTGATCAGGCTTCCTCCCTGAGCTGCTAGGCTCCTGCTTTTCTATCTCCTAGGGCTCAGAGAAACTAATGGACGTCTTCTCAGAAAAACACATTTATGTGCAGATAGTGCCTATCAGAGTATGCCAGACAGCTCAGTCTCCCTGGAGAGTAGGGTCAAGTTGGGAAGGGTATTGAGAATCCATACTAGCAACCTCTGCCTGAAAATCTCTAGTGGCAAAATGAACCACATGAGGAAAAACTATGAATTCCGAATATCGGAGAATCTGAGGTCTAAACATCAGAGAAAATGTTCCAAAACTTTAGCCCAAAGTGTTGTCGCTCCTTAGAACTTCTACTCACGCATCACAGTTCTGCCCTATTAAGTCACACAGAATTGATGTAAGGTACCTGTGGGTCTCCTGGGAGTTTCTCTGAAGTTAGAACTGGTTATAAATCCCAGTTCGGGCACATAGAAGTTGTGAGCCTGTCTGACCCTCAGTTTCTCATGTAAAATTCAGTGAACAATAGGTCTTTCCTCTCAAGGGGGTTGTTAACATTAAACAAGAGAAGGCAAGTCAGGACTTGTCACAGTCCCTGGCAGATAGGAAGTGACTGTTAACTTACTCTTGAGGAGCCCAAATTCAGGGAGATAAAATGCTTTGTGGAGGATCTGGGAATGGGATGTTGACAGCCTGGAAAAGGGCAAAGGAAGGATAGAAACAACTTCAGCAGAAACCTTTAAGGTTGATGTCCCCAAAAGTCTTTTGATGCTCGCAAATGTGAATCATCACACATTCCCTACACTTACGTCTGCCCTTCATGTCTTCTTCCCCATACCCCAGCTTAGTTTGCCTAAATTCCATGGATCACTTCTGTTAAATTATGTTTCCCAGAAAAATACATTGAAGCGCTAATATCCCCCACCCCTAATTTATGGATGTGACCTTATATGAAACAGGGACTTGACAGATGTAAGGCAAGATCATTAGGGTGGGCCCTTATCCAATGTGACTGATGTCTTTATAAGAAGAGATACAGAGAAGAGAATGCCATGAGAAGACACAGAGACACACAGGGAGAAGGAGCCATCAGCAGAGGCAGAGATTGGAGTATACTGCCCCGAGCCAAGGGCTATTGGAAGATGGAGAAGGAAGGTAGGATCCTCCCCTGGAGGGTTCAGCAGGAGCATGGCCCTGCGCGGACACCTTGATTTCAGACTTCTAAGCCGACACAATACGTGTTTGTTTGGTACAGTCACCCCAAGAAATCAATGCACCCTCCTAGTTATGACTACGTAAATGTAGGAGAGAAGAGGGAAGATGTGAACCAGTCATCAAGTAGAAGATCTTGGAGCCAACATTCATTCATTCACTCATTCATTCAACAAAACAAGTATTGGGCTGGGCGCAGTGGCTCAAGCCTGTAATCCCAGCACTTTGGGAGGCCAAGGCAGGCACATTGCCTGAGGTCAGGAGTTTGAGACCAGCTTGGTCAACATGGCGAAACCCCATCTCTACTAAAAATACAAAAATTAGCCAGGCATGGAGGTGGACGTCTGTAATCCCAGCTACTTGGGATGCTGAGGCAGGAGAATCTCTTGAGCCCAGGAGATGGAGGTTGTAGTGAGCCAAGATCAAGCCACTGCACTACAGTCTGGGCGACAGAGTGAGACTCTGCCTCAAAAAAACGTGTATTTGAGTGCCCATTCAGTGCAGGCACAGGCTAGTGCTCAGGCTAGAGGACTGAGGAACTAGGTAAGGCTCAGCCCTCAGGGAGCATTCATTTCCAGACCACAAACCTTACAGATGGAATGATGGGACTTGGGAGATGAGCTCTAAGCCTTGAGTAGGAAGATGGAGGACAGGGGAGAGGAGAGCATGTGCAAAGGCCTGAAGTGGGCTCTTTTGAGGAAGAAAAGGAAAGGCAGTGTGGATTTAGATTATTCTAGGCACCAAGAAACTGTGGTCTTAGGGGAGCCCTTCATCAAATTCTGCCAGTGGGGAGCTTGGGGCTCAGAGGAAGACCTCTCTATGAGCTTGCCTCGATCATCTTTTCTCTTGCTCCGAACTTCCTTCCACACTGCATTGCCCACGTTTATATTCTCCCTGGCCTCTAGGACCCCCGAATGTTATATTACTTGACAAAAATACCAGTGTCCCTTGGAAAAGGGCTGGGTCTCTAACACCCAGGTCAGAGCACATACACGTCAATCTCAGACACTTCAAGATTTATGCATGGACAGGAGATCCCTGAAAGTGGCTTTTTTTTCAATTCTAAAACATTTCGGAAGTTTCTAGTAACTTCCTTGAGCCTTAGTTTACACATCTGTGAAGGAGGGATAAAGGCCCCCAAGCTCCGAGAAGACAGCCCCGGTTCTCAAGCTTACCTCGCCTCAGCCCTGGGGCGGCGCGGGAGGTTACGGATGTCGAGTCCGAATCCCGATCTCATCTGCCGTCCTTCCAGCTGTGTGATCTTGGCCAAGTTACTGCCAGTCTCTGAGATGTTTTCTCAGCTGCAAAACAGGAGTAAGTGGAGCAACCTTTCGTGGAGGGTGTCAGGCGCTGAAGCGTGGCTAAGGCAGGGACCACGTCTCAGCCTCCCTTTCCCGTCCCGCAGCGCGGGCACCTTCCCTCGGCTCTCCCGACCGCGCACGCCCAGCTCAGCAGCCCCTGCTGCCGCGGAAGCGCGCAGTGGGACTGGAGGGGCCACGAGCAGCACACTGGGCATGCGCGGCCGGTAGAGCCTTGAGAGGCGCGGCGCCGCACCGCGCCGCCGCACCGCGCCGCAGTACCGCCCGCGGCCTGTGGCGTCGCTGCGCACCCGACTGACCCGACTCTGCGTGTAGAGCTCTACCCAGCGCGCCGGGTGGTGCAGCCCTGCGCTCACCTGGCCGCGCTCGCTCCCGCCCGCCCGGCGCCTCCAAGAATCGGGAATGTAATGTTTTGTCTTACATTCCCATTTGCTCCCTCCCCAGGCTGGCGTGGGATCCGAGGATTCCTGATGACTGTGGCTCCTCGCCCCTCCAGCTGTGTTCCCCGCCGCCCCTGGGCTGAAAGCGCCACTGGGCGCCGGGGCTTTGTTCATCATTAAAGCCTTGGGGACATAGTAGGAGCATAGTTCCCGGCAGAGAACAGGTCTGGCTGCCACGGCCCATCTGGGAGGAGCCGCCAGCATCCCTTGCCGAGACAGAGTTCTGGAAAGCGGAGAGGGGGGCAGGGACCGGCCCCAGATCGGTTCCGGAGGGGATAGATCAGAACCGGAGAGGGTGCCTTTAGAAACTCATTGCAACCTGACAAAGCTGCAGCGTCCAGGATTTTGGGTGGGGTCGAACTCAGGGAGTGGTCGCTTGCGCGCAGAACCGCGTTGACTCGAGTAGGTTCAAAAAGGATAGGCATGGGGGGCAAGACCTAGTCCTTCACCACAGGTAGATCTAGGCTGCTGCGGGAGTCTCCTGGCTCATCTCCCTGTATCCACTGGCCTCTCACCCACACTGCGACATCCAGACTGGTCCTTACACAAAGCAGACTGAATGAAGTCACCCTGCTCCAGAGTCCTTGCAGCCTCCAGTCCTACAGAATGCGCCCCTGCCTGCCTGCCTGCCACGTCGTCTCACCCTCTCCCGCATGGTCTTGCAACACTGACTCCGCTCTGCATGCACCGCTGACACACCGGGCTTCTCCAGGGAAAGACCTTTGCACTATTATGCCTGCCTGGGATATCTCTTTCTCCTCTCAACTAAAAAAATCACCTCCTCAGAGGCCTTTCTAACCATTTCATTACTCCTCATTCTGTCACATCCGTGTGTTTTATGTTCTTCATAATGAACTGAACCTGTTTGTTGTATGCTTTCTTGGGTCTTTTCTTTTCCTTCCACTTGGAAGTAAGCTATTTTCTGTCTTGTCCGCCCTTAGATTCCCAGAGCCTGAGGCAGAGGCCTGACACTTACAGGCACCTATTTTAGTTGAGTTGCCATTTATTAATTCAAGCAAAAAA
The DNA here is from genome assembly GCF_001604975.1 of Cebus imitator. Taxonomy (NCBI): domain Eukaryota; kingdom Metazoa; phylum Chordata; class Mammalia; order Primates; family Cebidae; genus Cebus; species Cebus imitator. Next base: position 882,781 of record NW_016107803.1, on the reverse strand, counting down.
CTTGGGTCACCAAAGTATGAAAGTCCACTTGGAATCTCAGGGGTTTGGATATTAGTACTTAACTATTCATCTACTCCTTCATCTCTAAATTTTCTTGTCGGGGAAAATCATGGAAATAATATTAGTATCTGTCTCATGAGGTTTCCATGAGGATGAGATGAGTTACCTTTTATAGAAGACTCTCATGTTGAGAGACATTTATGATTGCCATCAGTTAGGATGGGCTGGGTTACACTACAGTAGTAAAAAAATCTCCCAAATGTCAGTAGCTTAGAAAGACAAAGGTTTCTTTTCACTGACACTAGATCTCCATCAGGGATTGCTTGAGGACTCCTTGGTATCTTTAGTCCAGAAACCAGACTGACCAAGCAGACACCAACTGATGTGTGGTCACTTGTCAAGGCAGAGGGAAGAAGAGCTTGGCTTAACTGAGCACTGACTCTTAAGACTTCCAACCAAACATGGCACATGACTTCTACTGTCGTTTAACTAGCCAAAGCAGGTCACATGACCACTCCTAAATGCAAGGAACACGGGAGTGCCATCCTCTGTTCATGTGCCTTGGAGAACTGGACATATTTTCTAGATGATAACAGCTATTGTTACTATTCATTCTAGAAGACTTCCAGTATACTGTGATGTCCATAAACATCACGAATGACAAAATTCAGAGAAGGCTGAGTTTATGTAGATATTCAGCATGGATTTTTTTTATTCCCATTCTTGCACATAGCCCAACATTCTTGCTTTATGTCAAAGGAGTGTGTTACTGACAGGTCTCTTGGGGTTCACTTGTTCTCTCTTCACATAATCTAGACAGCACTAGATAGCAATAGATGGTAAGACCCATTAGAAGAAACATCATCTATTTTCCTCTGCTTTTGTATACTGAGATGCTACTTAAATGGCTGGCACAATACTTACTGAATCAATGACTATTTGACAAGTATATCTTACTAGTAAAGGGATGACAGCCCTGATAATTTATTTTTCCAGCTTATCCAGGAATACTGTAAAGAAAAATGTGGATGATTCATATATTTAGCAAATAAGTAGCTTGAGAATGTTGTTTCATCAACAACTGGCACTAGAATTCCTCTTGGGGAGAAACCATCTTCATTAAGGAAAATAAAATTCCAGACCTTGCCTTGGCGATCTTACTTTCCATACCTAAAGCAGAGAGTTTACTCCTTATTCAAAACAGCATAAAGAGAGCAGCATAGCTCCCAGGATTTTTTTTTTCTTTTCTTCAACTTTTAAATTTAGGGGTACATGTTCAGGATGCGCAGGCTTGTTGCATATGTAAACATATACCATGGTGGTTTGCTGCACAGATCATCCCATCACCTAGGTATTAAGCCCAGCATCCGTTAACTATTCTTGATGCTCTCCATCCTGCCACTGACCCCAGTGTTTATTGTTCCCTACCATGTGTCCATGTGTTCTCGTCATTCAGCCATTTACAAGTAAGAACATGCAGTGCTTGGTTTTCTGTTCCTGTGTTAGTTTGCTGAGGATAATGGCTTCCAATTCCATCCATATCCCTGCAAAGACATGATCTTATTCCTTTTTATGGCTGCATAGTATTCCGTGGTGTATATAAATTTCCTTTATGCAGTCTATCATCAATGAGCATTTGGTTTGATTCCATGTCTTTGCTATTGTAAGTAGTATTGTAATGAAATACACGCACAAGTATCTTTATAACAGAATGATTTATATTCCTTTGGGTATATACCCAGTAACGGGATTGCTGGGTCAAATGATATTTCTGCCTTTAGGTCTTTGAGTAATCACCAAACTGTCTTCCAGAATGGTTGAATCAATTTACACTCCCACCAACAGTGTAAAAGTGTTCCTATTTCTCTCACCAGCATCTGTTGTTTTTTGACTTTTTGTTAATAGCCCTTCTGACTGATGTGAAACAGTATCTCATTGTGGTTTTGATTTGCATTTCTCTAATAATTAGTGATGTTATGCTTTTTTTTTATGTTTGTTAGCTAAATGTATGTCTTCTTTTGAGAAGCATCTGTTCTTGTCCTTTGCCCACTTTTTAATGAGGTTGTTTTCTTCTTATAAATTTGTTTAAGTTCCTTGTAGATTCTAGATATTAGACCTTTGTCAGAGAGATAGATTGCAAAATTTTTTTCCTGTTCTGTAGGTTGTCTGTTTTCTCTGATGATAGTTTCTTTTGCTGTGCAGAAGAAATTTAATTAGTTTAAATGTAGTTCATTAAATTAGATCCCATTTGTCAATTTTTGCTTTCATTCCAATTGCTTTGGGCATTTTCGTCATGAAGCATTTGCCTGTGCCTGTGTCCTGAATGGTATTGCCTAGATTTTCTTCTATGGTTTTTATAATTTTGGCTTCCAGGAATTTGAGGTTTGGAAAACTTGAGAGAAAAGTTCAGAGTAGAGAGAGGAGGTGGGGTCTGGAGAAAACACCCTGAGGTGCTTTCTATGATAAATTTCCAGGAGTTAGGTGGTAACAGACTTTTAAGAATGAGCAATATAATAGTTTTTTCACTGTTTCCCTGACTCTTTAGGAAAAGTCTGATATATAAAATGTAGTATTTGTAGTTATGTTGGAAGCTGCCAGGTTTTACCCAATGTGTTTTCTCTTTCTCCTTAATAGAACCCTGCTTTAGCTAGATATATGGACACTGCGGCCCTTTATTCCTCTCTTTTTAGAAATACTCTCTGAAATGTTGCTAGACAAGCCACCAAAACCTATAATTAGTTTAAGATTCCAGTGGTAGCATAGCCTGCTAATCGTTTCCCTAAATCTGTCTCTCCTCTCTTCTCCTTAATCATGGCCTTCCTACAATTTCTTACTGGGCACTATAGCTGCTCAGAAAGAAAGACTGGGCTGGGCTGGGTGGCTCATACCTGTAATTCAAAAGTGTTGGGATTACAGGCGAATCACATGAAACCAGGAGTTTGAGACCAGCCTGGCCAATATGGTGAAATCCTGACTCTACTAAAAATACAATAATTAGCCAGACATGGTGCTGCATGCCTGTAACTACCCAGGAAGCTGAGGCAGGTAGTGGCCCACATAGTGAAACCCTGTCTCTACTAAAAATACAAAAATTAGCCAGGTGTGGTGGCAATCACTGGAAGTACCAGCTACTCTGAAGGCTGAGACGGGAGAATTGCCTGAACCCAGGAGGTGGAGGTTGCAGTGAGTAGAGACAACGCCATTGCACTCCAGCCTGGGTGACAGAGTGAGACTCTGTCTCAAAAAAAGGAAAATGAACAGCATGTAGTGGATTGTTTGCAAATTCAAATAATTTAGCAGAAACAAAAACTCGGAGAAGTCTACAGAAGAAAAAGAATTAATCTTTCTCTCCCAACACCTCTCCTTCATAAATTCCCAGAAATAAAGTGATGTCCATTGCATTTCCTACTACAAGAGAGATGCTCTCACGATTTTTATTTGAATCTCAGAATAAAGAGTGATGTATCTTCTCTCGCTGTCTTTAAAAGAGATTTGAGTCTGGGCAAAGGGCTCATGCCTATTATCCCAGCACTTTGGGAGGCCAAGGCAGGTGGATCGCCTGAGATCAGGAGGTTGAGACCAGCCTGGCCAATATAATGAAACCCTGTCTTTACTAAAAATACAAAAAATTAGCCAAGTGTGGTGGCAGGCACCTGTAATCTCAGCTACTCGGGAGACTGAGGCAGAAGATTCCCTTGAATCTGGGAGGCGGAGGTTACAGTGAACTGAGATCGCACCATTGTACTCCTGCCTGGGCAACAAGAGCAAAACTCCATCTTAAAATCAGAAAAAAAGAAGAGAGCTTTGAGTGCTCTGCATGCATATTATGGCTCGTGATGATTAGACAAGCATGTTCAGAATCAGACACTTAACCTGGTGTGCTGTGTACTCCCTACCATCATGGTGATCAGCATGGAGTTTTGAACTACTTTATAATCATTTTTAATGAGTATCCATACTGAGTAATAGACAAAATAAAAAGGCAAAGAGAATACTGATGCAAGAAAATGAGAGTAAACAATGACAATTTTCAGCATTTTCACGCTTCAAGGTGAACTTTTTTCTAGGTATCTGAGTTCCAGGTATGTGATCCAAATTCATATGTAGAAGATGAAGACTTTTCCAGCAATTTAAAAATACAAAGAGAAATTATATCCAATTTGGCTTTGAGGTTTTTGGAAATAAAGACTGTCTACACCAAGAGTGTTTTATTTGCAGAGAAGTGGTTGCAAATACCTGCATGAAATTCTTTCTTATCATTTAGAAATAAAGTCATGAAAATTACAGATTAGAAACCATTTAATTTTAAGTGGAAAAATACTGGAGTTCTAAATAAGTAGTCATGAAAACAGTGTATTTTCAGTGCTGCATAATGTAATTTGCATTTTAATCTGTATTTTATATAAATTTTATTCTCAAACCAAAACATATCTGTTTTTTAAGCATAACAAATTCTTTTAAAGTATTGATAAATAATGATGAATAGTTTTTTCAAAGCCATCCATGCATGTGGTTAAAAAATTAAATAGAATGGGAAGACAAAATGCAATAGTCTGCTACTAAATCCCTTCTTAAGCATCCGTTCATTTGATGAGTTTTGATTGAAGATTGCTACAATGCCAAGCAAACATTATTGAACGGTCTTTTAATTCCACTTTTAATTCTTCAAGCTATCGCATAGGAGAATTAGCTCCATATGGCCAAATAATATTTGTATAATGTTCTTTTTTTGATTTATCAATTTTAGAAATTCTCTATTCTGTTATGATAGACAAAGAATTGCTTCTTTTATATGAATCATCACTTCCCCTCCATGAAATTATTTTATATAATTATTTCTCTTTCTTTTTCTCTTCTGGTTTCCTTTTCAGGTTGAAATAATTATTAAAACTTCTTTTTTTTTCATTATAGACACAGCATCTTTTGCTCCTATCTTTGTAAGAGAATCCCCCCGCCCAGTGTCTTTCCTTCAGTCCTCTTCTCTTCCATCTCTTGCTTCTGTATTCTCTACTTTTACATCTTCAAGGCTGAACATGCATATTCCGCTCTTTAGCATAACTGAATCATTGCCTCTTTCTTCATTATGTGGATTATAAAAGTAGAAGTCAAAGTAGTTACATTATTGTAATTATAAGCATATGAAACTGGCGAGTTGTGGTGGCTCAGGCCTGTAATCCCAGCATTTTGGAAGGCAAAGGTGGGCGGATCACCTGAGGTCAGGAGTTCAAGACTAGCCTGGCCAACATGGTGAAACCTCGTTTCTACTAAAAATACAAAACTTAGCTGGGAGTGGTGGAAAGCTCCTCTGTTCTTCCCAACCCAAAAATTACCAGCAGACATGTTCTTCTTCCAGTGATCATCTGCGTGGGTAGCTATACCTGCTCCCCAGGGGTCATCCTATGATTTTCCCTCGTGGCTTTTCTCTTTTCTGTATTAAAATCCTGGATACCAGAATCCCTTGGCTTATTTACTTACTTTCTTTTTGCCGGAAAATATCTCAAATAATTTACTAAGAAACAGTAGTGTAGGACGTAAGCTTTCTGAAGCCTTACAGCCTGAAAATATCTTTTTCATTCCTCACATTAGGTCAGTGGATTATTCTAGGTTGAAAATTTTCCTCCAAACTTTTGAATAAAGAGCTCTGTTGTCTTCTTGGCTCAGTTTGGGTGAAAATTCTGATGCCTGTTTCTCTTTCCTTTATAGGTAAACTGTTACAGAGTTCTATCTTTATCATTTGTGATGCTGTATCTAGATATGGATAAATACATGTTTATTGTTCTGTGCAATTAATGCAGCTTTCAATGTAGAGATTCATGCCCTTCAATTCTGGAACTTGTTTTTGTTATCTTTTTGTTCTTTTTTTATACACTGTCTGTTTCTATCATCATTATAATCATGACAATATTATTATTCAGATATTGAAACTTCTGGATTGATCTTCTCCGTCACTCAATCTCTTCTCTCATATTTTCTACCTTTCTTCCATTTCCATTTACTTTCTGGAAGATTTCTTTGACTTTATCTTCCAAAATTTACATAATTTCCTTGACTCTTTATCTCATTGTCTTCTGTTTTTCCCTTTTCTATAGAATCTTGCGCTTTATGAATGCATTGTATTCTCTAATCTCTGTGAGGATGCTACTTAGGATTTTTTTTCATCTGAGGTCATTTGTTCTCTAGCTTTCAAGTGGGAGTGTTTCCTCAAATTTCTGGTGATCCTTGCTGTCTTCTGCATAGTATAATGAGATAATCAAAAGCCAGAGGGAGATTAAGGTACACAGCAGGGCCCAATGACTGGCAAGCTTTGCTTTGGGTTGACTTAACGGAGCCATTATTTATGTTGAGAGATCCCTGGAAGTCTGCATGTGGATTTCATGCTTCTTAAAACACTCTTTTTGATTATGAGTCGTTTCACAATATCGTAAGAGCATTTAACAATTATCCAGTCTTCACCCAGCTTGAGATAATATGAACGTCTTACCATATTGCTTTAAATCCCCTCCTTTTCTTCCAAAATAAAACATAAACATTGAAGAAATACTTAAAGGTAGCTCTGTCTTTCTGCTATGCCACATTATCCTCCTTCTCTTCTAGAGAACACCGTCATGCTAAATATTGTGATGACTGTTTTGATGAATATTTATGTATTTTACTACATATGTGTTATCTTAAATAAGAGTACTATTGTATGTGGTTAATTTCAAGCATGATGTGATATTTATGTATATAGTTAAACATAAAATAGTACTCTTTTTATTTTTATTTTTTCTGAAACAGAGTCTCGCTCTGTCACCCAGGCTGGAGTACAGTGGTACAGCCTTGACTTATGCAACCTCTGCCTCCTGGGTTCAAGCAATTCTTCTGCCTCAGCCTTCCGAGTAGGTGGGACTACAGGCACTTGCCATCATGTCTGGCTAATTTTTGTATTTTTAGTAGAGATGGGGTTTCACCCTGTTGGCTAGACTGGTCTCGAGCTCCTGACCTCAAGTGATCCACGTGCCTCGGCCTCCCAAAGTGTTGGGATTACAGGAAAATAGTACTCTTATGTAAGTATGTATCACATACATATATATATATATATATGTGATTATATACATACACGTGTGTGTATAAACACATAAAATATATATATGCACATTATATAATACAACAAATATAATTGTATCTATCAACCTATATGTAATTATAATACAGGCAGAAAATAAAATTTTTTTAAAAGGCAAAAAAGATAAAATAATAATTATAATGCATGCACATTCTACAACCTGTTTTTGATTCAACATCATATTTTTGATATCTATTTTGAGGTGCATAATCTAATTCATTTCCATGCTGTATGAGATTCCATTTTATGACTATACTATGAGTATGGTTCTCTGTTCCTGGATGTTTAAGGTATTTCCAGTTTTCTGGTGTTTGAGCAGTGCTATAAGGAATATTCCTTTACAGATCTGTAGAAGATGAATGGAGAGATAATAGAGGCAGGGCTACTGGTAGAAGACATAATGAAGACTTAAGCTTGACAATGGTGGATTCAAACAAATTATAGACATTTTTTGAGATTATACATCAGCAGGACTTGGTGATTAATCAGAAATGCAGGTGAGAGCGGAAATGGCGCATGAGGCAGAGGAAATAATTTAGGATGACTCTAAGTTTCTGCCTTGCCTAAATAAATAGATCTTTGAACCACCTCCTGATATAGGACATTCAGAGTGGGCAGAAAAAAAAAGTTCCATTTTAGAAACAAGTTTATATGACCATGAGCTATTCAGTTGGAAATTTCCAGTGGCTAGAGAAGTTAAAGTGTTTTCCAACTCTGTGATTTCATGGCACTGTGTAGCTTGACTGCTTTGGTAAGCAAAAGCCCACTGGACATTTAAAAAGAGGGTTGTATTAGTATCGTATGCTGAATAATGAAACTCCAAAGAGGTCCATGTCCTAATCTCTGGAACTTTATGTAGCAAAAAGAACTTTGCAAATGTAATCAAGTTAAGGATGTCAAAATAGGAAGATTACCTGCATTATCCAGGTGGGTCTAAGGTAATCACAAGGGTTTTCCATAGTTTAGATGTTTGTCTTCTCAAAATCTCACATTGAAATGTAATCCCCAGTGTAGAAGGTGGGTCCTGGTGGGAGGTATTGGAGCATGGGGGCAGATACCTCAGCAATGGTTTAGTGCCATCCTCTCCAGGATGAGTGGGTTCTCACTCTGTTACTTCATGTGAGATCTGATGTTTAAAGAAGGCTGGCACCTATTCCTCTCTCTTGCCCCAGCTCTTGCCATGTGACATGCTGACTCCCCTTTGCCTTCCACTGTGATTGGAAGCTTCGGGAGGCCTCACCAGAAGCAGATGCTGATGCCATGCTTCCTGTACAGCCTGCAGAACTGTGAGCCAAATAAACCTATTTTCTTTATAAATTACCGAGCCTCAGGTATTCCCTTACAGCAATGCAAGAATGGACTAACACAGAGGCGTACAGGAGTCAGAATAAGAGGGAAGACAATGTGACAAAGAGAGCACAGGGAAAAAGGCTATTCAGTGTGGAGCCAAGAGAGGAGGAATGCTAGTTCTGTTGGGAACCTGGAAGGCACAAGGAATGGAGTCAGCTCTGGAGCCTCCAGAGGAGGCCCATCATGCTGACACCTTCATTTTAGTTCACTTTTCTGGCCTCCAAATCTGTAACATAATAAGTGTGTGTTGTTTGAAGCCATCACGTTTGTGGTGATTTGTTATAGCAGCCATAGGAAATTAATGCAGTTGGCTTTTCAATAAGAAGACTTAACTGAAGATGGCTGGCTTCAGGGGCCTGTGATCTGTGTAGTCACACAAGTCCCCACACTTCGGGGGACCCCATGCTTGGTTTAATGCTCTGTGGTCACTGTCTTGACATGATTAATGATATTTTGAACAAGGAACCCCAGATATATATATATATATATATTTTTTTTTTTTTTT
>NW_016107803.1:788425-873070 GCF_001604975.1 Cebus imitator | reverse complement strand
TTTTTTTAATTTAGATGGATTCTTGCTCTGCGGCCCAGGCTGGAGTGCAGTGACATGATCTTAGCTTATTGCAACTTCTGCCTCTAATGGTGAAATCATTTTTAAAAAGTCTAGGCCCCCACACAACTGAAGAAATTACTTTGCTTAACTTCTAATACTGCATTAGATTTGGGCTCTGACTTCATACTTGGAAGCATGAAGTTTCGGGAGTTAGAAACCATGGTCTTCAGAGCAGGGCTGCTACATTGCACAAGTCCAGTGGGGGGAATGCCATTCATATGAGATGAGAGGGACTACGTGGCAGAGCTGGGACTAACTCCTAGGTTTATCAAGGATGCTTTAGGACTTAGAAACAAGGCAGTCTCCCTGCATTTTCCTCTCCACACCTCTAGAGTGGAAAATAATCATAGCTCTTTTCAAAGCCTTTGTATAAGTTGAAATGGGTGGTTTCACTTCTAATGAATAGAAAACTTTAAATTGGTTTAAACACTTAGGAAATGTATGGTCTCATCTTTCATGAGGTCCAGTGGAAAGGGAAACCTCCGGATTGGTTAATTAGAGACTTCAGGTCCTCTGTCTGTGCTTGCTGCCTGGGGTGGGACACTATTGTCCTCCGGCTAATGGCAGCAGCCCAAGCCTCCAGGCAGTGCAGCCTTCAAAGGGAAAGGAGCCTGACTGCTTGTGTGTAGTGAGAAACTTTCTAGAAGCTTAAGATTTCTTTTCCTGACTCTCTTTGTTTTTCTGTTGTTTTTTTGTTGTTGTTTTTGAGATGGCAGAGTCTTGCTTTGCCACCCAGGTGGGACTGCAATGGTGGGATCTTGGCTGGCCGAAACTTCCGCCTCCCAGGTTCCAGTGATTCTCCCGCCTTGGCCTCCTGAGTAGCTTGGACTACAGGCATGCGCCACCACGCCCAGCTAATTTTTGTATATTGCTAATGGAGATGAGGTTTCACCATGTTGGCCAGGCTGGTCTCAAACTCCTGACCTCAGGTGATCCACCCACCTTGGCCTCCCTAAATGCTGGGATTACAGGCATGAGCCACAGCACCTGGCCTCTTCCTGTCTCTTTATAAAGAATGACAGCCAGCCGGGCATGGTGGCTCATGCCTGTCATTCCAGTACTTTGGGAGGCCAAGGCCAGCAGATCACCTGAGGTGAGGAGTTTGAGACCAGCCTGGTCAACATGGAAAAACCCCATCTCTACTGAAAATACAAAAATTAGCTGGACGTGGTGGTGTGTACCTGTAATCCCAGCTACCTAGGAGGCTGCGGCAGGAGAATCTCTGGAACCTGAGAGGCAGAGGCTGCAGTGAGCCAACATTGCGCCACTGCACCCTAGCCTGGGCAACAGAGCAATATCTGTCTTTAAAAAACAGGACAGCCTGTGGTGGTGCTTCAGTCATTCAGGCCCAGAACTGGCACCATGTGCTGATGATCTATGCAGTCACGCGGACCCCGTGCTTAGAAGGATCTTGCACTTGGTTTAATACTTTGCTGTCACTATCTTGACCTTCTTGATACCTTTTGAGCACAGGACCCTGATTTTTATTTTGCACTGGAGCCTGCAAATTCTATAGCTGGTCTTTGTCTGGACTTACCCTTTGGGCCTCAGGATACAGCCAGCCTTGGAAGACCATGACTGCCTGAGGATCTCTGAGGGGGTGCCCGACTGCAGTAACAGCCGTTTTCCCATACCTGTTGTGAGGATGGACATGGTCAGTTTCAACACAAGCTAGTTGACTAAAAGTTCAACGTTCAAGGGAGTCACTGCAATGGGAGCATTGGGGAATTGAAAGGATGCACAAGACCCCACAGCGTATCCTCATTTAGAGCTTTAATAAAGGTAAAAGATGGTACACCAGGAGAAAGAAAGCAGAGAACCTGGAAACGTCCAGAAACTTTACCTTTATTATTATTACTATTTTACTTTATCTTTAGATTGTGAACCACCAAAGTCGGTGTGAGGTGGCTTGGGTCAGCAAAATTTCCATTGAATATTTCCCTTGCGAGTCTAGAGAACCTAGCTAGAAGGTGGTAGTGTTTCTAAAGACAAAGCTCTCTTAATTGTTCATATTTGGCCACATGCAGGTAAGGAGCCAGAATCATAAGATCCAAGTCAGGAATAATAAAGTCCACGTCACAGGTATCCTGTGAAAAGTAAAGAAAGATAACATAGCATCTCATTTATTGATTAAATAAGGTGATTAAGCTATTGATGCATAACAGGTCCTCAATATGTGTGATTTTAAATTATAGATAAATAATATGTATTTTTGACATATGAATTTCAATTTTAACTACCATTTTAAATCTGATCATTTTTGTTACAGGAATTTAGATAATATTTTGAAACTGAAAGTTTTTCCAAATTCTTAACGATTACTCTTTAAAAATGTGAGATGTTGCCAAAGACAGCAGAAAAAAAATGAGCAGGCCAGGTACAGTGGCTCACGTCTGTAATCCCAGCACTTTGGGAGGCTGAGGCATGTGGATCATTTGAGGTCAGGAGTTCAAGACCAATCTGGCCAAAATGCTGAAACCCTGTCTCTACTACAAGTACCAAAAAAATGAGCTGGGTGTGGTGGCACGTTCCTGTAATCCCAGCTACTTGGAAGGCTGAGGCATGCTTGAACCCAGGAGGCAGAGGTTGCAGTGAGGTGTGAGGATACCACTGCACTCCAGCTTGGGTGAAAGAGTGAGACCCTATTTAAAAAACAAAAACAAAACAAAAAAAAACTTAACGTTTTAGGTTTCAGGTTTGTATTTGTTTTGTTTCGTTTTGCTTTAACGGAAGATATAATGGGAAATTTGAGTTTTGTACATGTATAGAGAGGGACTCAAGTAAAAAATGGCAATTGCTTGCAAATATGAAAGACTGTAGAAAGGTTGTTGACTGATAGTAAATTAGTAAGTTGAGTTTTATAGATAACATTTTAGATGAGTGCATTATAAGGCTTGGTAACAAAGAATGACATCTTTAAAAATAACCACACCATTACATATTTAGTTTTACACATTTGAAGTTCTATTAACAGAATTTTCTAGTTTACTCTTCCTCTCTCACAATGCGAGAGTATATTCATGTTGTACGGTCATTTTCTCTCTTATCTACCTTCAAACCATTTGTCCTTTCTCAAGCATATCCCCATACCTCCTCTAACAAATTTTAATTATTTAGCGTATTCTTATGTAACTAATTTTTTTAAAAGTCATAGACTGTTGTGGGACAGAGTTGTTTTTATAATTCTATATGCATCTCTCTGTAAGGTTCTTTAATCACTCAACATTCTATAATGTATACTCCAATAGGAAAATTGGCACAGCCCCAAAGCATTTTTTAAACAGTTGCATAATATTCCACAGCATGGGTATATTCAAGTTAATTTAACCATTGTTTTGTTAACAATTTATTTTATTTTATTGTCTTGCCACTTGGCAGACAATGCTTCAATAAACACTTTTCCAATATACTCCCTACTTCAGTAAATACGCTTTTAATTCTATGGCATTTAATTCCAAAGGATAAATTTCCAGAACTAGAATTAATAAAATGATATACATTTTTTTATTTTAATAGAGTTTGCCAGATTACTTTTCACAAAGTTGTAGTCATTTTAGTGTTCATCATTACGAAAAAAATGATGGAACCTACTGCCTTGTCCCCCCATTGTTCCCCAACTATCACTGGGTTCAAGTCTTTCAAACTTTTTGCTATGTGTTGAGGGAAAACATGTTAATTGACTGTTAAACATGGCATTTCCTGATTATTATGGAGTTAGCTAGAGGGTGGTAGTGTTTCTAAAGACAAAGCTCTCTTGATTGCTCATATTTGGCTGCATGCAGGTAAGGAGCCAGAATTATAAGATCCGAGTCAAGAAGAACAAAGTCCACCTCACAGTATCCCATGAGGAGTAAAGACAGACAACACAGCTACTCACTTATTGAGGATTTCCTCTTCTATAAAATGATGATTTTTATCCTTTGACTATTTTTCAACTGGGTTGTCTTATATTATCCATTTATGGGATTTATTTATGTAAAATATGTAGGAATGCATTGTCTGGAATATGTAGGAATCCAAATTTTTTTGTAGCACATTCTTTGTCTTCTGACTTCATGTACGGCTGCCTGTCAAATTGTAAATATTTACATAGGCAAATGTTTATTTCTTTTCATTTTCTTGAGTTTCCTATCTTGCTTAAAAGTCCTCCCCAACACACACACCACTGCCACAAATGCCAGAGGCATATATACATTGTCCTACATCTTCTAGCTTGTTTTTGTTACATTTTTATCTTTAAACATTTAATTTCATGGACATTTCTATAGAGGCAAAAGGAAAGCTCTGCCTCCCCCGCCGCTGCCCCTGTTTGATAGGCAGTTGTTCTAGAAATGTTTATTTAAATAAACCACACTTCTCACACCTGTAATCCCAGCACTTTGGGAGGCCGAGGAGGGTGGATCACTTGAGTTCAGGAGTTTGAGACCAGCCTGGACAACATGGTGAAACCCCATCTCTACTAAAAATACAAAAATTAGCTGAGCATGCTGGCACATGACTGTAATCCCAGCTACTTGGGAGGCTGAGGCAGGAGAATCGCTTGAACCTGGGAGGCAAATGTTCCAGTGAGCCAAGTTCATGCCACTGCACTGCAGCCTGGCAACAGAGCAAGACTCCATCTCATAAATAAATTAATTAAATAAATAAAACGCCCTTCTCCCACTGACTTGTAATATCACATTTATCACATCTTCAGTTTCCTATTTGTGGATGTTGTAGTATTTTTAGTTACAGGGGTTTTACGTGTCACTGCACTCCTGCCTGGGCGACAGAGCAAGACTCCGTCTAAAAAAAAAATCTGCTAAAGCAAGGCTGGCTCCCACCTTACTTATCCCACTATTTTTTTCACTAGCGTTTTCTTGGGTGTTTGACACTTACTCTCCACATGAAACTGTTTTTTCCTTTTGTGCCAGTGCTAAGGGTACAGAATTGCACCACTTTGACCAGGTATCTTCTCCAACTACTGATGCAAAAGCCCATCATCATGGCGGCTGCACTTCCGAGCACTCCTGGGAAGCAGCCATCAGAGATGCTGGTGGGCGCGGGGTGCCAGGCAAGGGGGGATACCTGGGTGAAGCAAGGGGTGGCATTGGGGTGCAATCCAGGCTGTGTTGTCATCTCCAAGGGGTGCATTTAACACAGAAGCTCCTTGTCAGTAGCAGCAGCCCCAGGGCAGAACTGCCACAGGCTGGCCTGGAGGATCTGCCCCTCTCTTTAAACTGCAAGGCCCCCATGTGCCCTGCCCCCAACCCTTTTCACCTTCAGAAAGTCTCTGCTGAAATGCCTGGGCTGGCTCTGGACTCACTTTCCTGGGATTCAATGCCCATTCCATCCTTACTGGCATCTTTCTTAGCTCCTCTTACTGGAACTCCTCAGCTTCACCTTCGAAACAGCCACTTCGCCCTCCATTGCTGCATCCAGCCCTGAAACTGCAGCATCATTTGCTTGGGTTATTTTGTATACCTCCTGACTGTTTTCTTGACTTCTGCCCAGAGGGAGCCTTTTAAAACCTAAGTCTCTTTGCATCTGAGTCTCTGCAGGGGCCTCCCAATCCCACTCATCTGTCTTTTATCACCTCTCTGACCTCACCCAGGTCAGAATTACTCCTTGATCCATGGGCTGCAGAATGGATGTTGTGTTCGCAAGCATGAAAAGAATATTAATCTCCTTGTACATCTCCACCAGAACTCTTGAGTGATCAGGTGCATTGTTAATAAGCAGTAATAGCTTGAAAGAATATTATTTTCTGAGCAGAAGGTTTCAACAGTGGGCTTAAAATATTCAGTAAACACAGGTGATGTCATCCAGGCTTTTTCGTTTTCTTTCTAGAATACGAGCAGAGTAGATTTAACATAATTTATAAGGTTCCTAAGATTTTCAGAATGGTAAGCGAGCTTTGACTTCAATTTAAAGTCACCAACTGCATTAGCTGCTAACAAGAGAATCAGCCTATCCCTTGAAGCTTTAAAGCCAGACATTGACTTCTCTTTCCTAGCTATGAAAGTCCTAGATATTATCTTCTTCCAAAAGAAAGCTGTTTTGTCTACATTGAAAATCTGTTGTTTAGTGAAGCCTCCTTCATCAATAATCTTAGCTAGATCTTCTGGATAATTTGAGGGAGGTTCTTTCTAATCCTAGTTGATTGAATTTGTTTTTTATGATTAAAAGATGTTGAATTTTATCAAATGCTTTTTCTGCATCAAATGAAATGTGGTTTTTGACCTTGATTCTGATCATGTGTTATATTACATTGATTAGTATTCATGTGTTGAGCAATCCTTGCCTTTCAGTTATAAATCTCAGTTGGTCATGATGCATAGTTCTTTTAATAGGCTATTAAATTCAGTTTGCTGGTATTTTTGTATCAATATTCATCAGGGACATTAGACTGTAGTTTTCTTGTTGTCTTTGTATCAAGATAATACTGGTCTCAGAGAAGAGGTTAGAAGTATTTCCACCTATTTAATTATTTGTATTAATGTGAGAAATATTGGTGCTAATTCTTTAAATATTTGGTGGAATTCTCCAGTGAAAACATCCGGTCCTGAGTTTTGTTGTTGTTGTCATTGTTGAGAAGTTTTTAATTGCTTCTTTAAAGTTGGGGCCGGGCACAGTGGCTCGGGCCTGTAATCCCAGCACTGTGGGAGGACAAGGTGGGTGGATCACCAAGTCAGGAGATTGAGACCATCCTGGCTAATACAGTGAAACCCCATCTCTACTAAAAATACAAAAAATTAGCCAGGCATGTAACATGTGCCTGTAATCTCAGCTACTTGGGATGCTGAGGCAGGAGAATCTCTTGAATCTGGGAGGCAGAGGTTGCAGTGAGCCGAGATTGTACCACTGCACTCCAGCCTGGGCAACAGAGTAAGACTCTGTCTCAGAAAAACAACAACAACAACAACAAAAAACTTGTATTTATGTTTGTGAGTCATATTCATCTATAATTTTCTTTCTTTCCCCAGCTACTGGGGATGCTGAGGCAGGAGAATCACTTGAACCCAGGAGGTGGAGGTTACAGTGAACCAAGATCATGCACTCCAGCCTGGGCAACAAAGTGAGACTCTGTCTCAGAAAAATTAAAAAAAAGAAAGAAAAAAATGTTATCTATATGAAATTTTGGCCCATTTTCTTGTCTTCGACCATTACTATTAAATACTTTAATTTTATTCAAGTAAAAGCAGAATCATATATCTGACATGAGAACTAAATATTTCACATCATTAAATTAGTTTGACTTAGGTATGCTCTTGATTATACATCTGGAACAATAATTTACTTTCTTGAATGTTTATTTCTCTTTACTTTTATTTATTTGAATAAGTATGTAATGAGTATCTCTTTCCTACATTCAATAATACAGGTGTACATTAATAATATCAGTAACGGATTTATGATCTAATATTCAATTTATGTTGAACTGTCCCTCTTATATAGTATTTCCATTACAACTTCAGGCATCTTGGTCAAACCTTACACTTTCATCAATTGTAAAACTTAAGATGTTAATGAAGATGTTACATCAGTTATAAAAATTAAGTTGTTAAATGTTCCAGACAAAACAACACCGGGCCCACTTATAGACTTATAGTCATGCTGTTGTGAGAGGTCCTTGGACAGCTACAGCTTCCATATAAATTCAGATTCCTTTGGCCAAAGTGGCAACTTGGTAAGCAGCTCTAGCTGGAAAATTAGTCCTGAAGTACTGTTTGTAAATTACATTGACAGTACTGAAGTCATGTATGTCAGCCAGCAAAATTGTTTACCACATTAGTGAAGTCACAGCCTGCAATCTTCAGAATTTCACCCATCTTTGTAAGACCTTGTTTAGCATCTTTGGCTACTTCTCCTAACACAAGTTGTGCACTTGAAGAGTCCATGGCTAGCTGTCCTGCAATTTAAAGGGTCCTGTAAACACAGCTTGGCCATACTGCCTGAGGGCCTTGGGGGTTTTCGCATGCTGATCACCTTTCTAATCAAGGATGGCAGGCCCAGATCAGTGGCTCACACCTGTAATCCCAGCATTTTGGGAGGCATATTCTGGCAGATCACGAGGTCAGGAGTTTGAGACCAACCTGGCCAGCATGGTGAAACCCCATCTCTACTAAAAATCCAAAAAAAAAAAAGCTGGGCATGGTGGCACTCACCTGTAGTCCCAGCCTCCCAGCTACTCAGGAAGCTGAGGCAGGAGAATTGCTCGAATCTGGCAGGCGGAGGTTGTAGTGAGCTGAGATTGTGCCTCTGCACTCCAGCCTCGGCGACAGAGTGAGACTGTCTCAAAAAAAAATTACGTAGCTAACCCTTCTCTCTTGAGCCCTCTCTGGCCTCTTTTCAAGAAGAAGCTGCTACACAACCTCTGCTTGCCTCTCACCTGACTTGATATTATTTTCTAAAAATGTCTGATAGGTTTCATTTTGGTCCAGAACTTTTTTTGTGAAAAAGCCTCTCATTTCTCTTAAAGACGAGGGGCCATTCAGATTTTCTGTTTCCTCTTGTACTGATCATCACCTGCAAAATTATCTTTGTCAACTTCACTAGAATAAAAATGCTTCTGATATTTCATTAATATGCCTTCAATATCTGTAGTATCTGTTGTGTTGTCTTTTATTTTGTATTATTAGTGTGTTTTTATGTTTGATTATTTTAGCTAGCTGATTCTTAACTTTCCTAATTGTTTTAAAGAACCAACTTTTAACTTTTAAACTATCAATGTTTATATTGAGTCTTTATATTTCAAAGGTAGCTGCATTTCTCAAATTTTGGTAAATGGCATTTCATTATTCATTGTGAAATATTTTTTTGCTTTCTTCTTTGACCATGAGAAATTTTA
Source organism: Cebus imitator (assembly GCF_001604975.1). Lineage (NCBI taxonomy): Eukaryota > Metazoa > Chordata > Mammalia > Primates > Cebidae > Cebus > Cebus imitator. The sequence goes on along the minus strand of NW_016107803.1, from coordinate 864,180 downwards.
AAATTTTACTTAACTTCCAAATATTTGAAATTTTTCCTAAATATCTTATTAATTTTTTAATTCTTTTTAAAAATGCATATATTGGGCAGATGTAGTGGCTCATGCTTATAATACTAACATTTTAGGAGGCCAAGGAAGATGGATTGCCCAAGCTCAGGAGTTTGAGACCATCCTGGGCAACATGGAAGCTCCATCTCTACTAAAAATAGAAAAAAAGTTAGCTGGGCATGGTGCTGCATGCCTGTAGTCCCAGCTACTTGTGAGGCTAAGGAAAATCACTTGAACCTGGGAGGCAGAGGTTGCAGTGAGCTGAGATCACACCACTGCACTACAGCCTGGGCGAAGGAGCAAGACTCTGTCTCAGAAAACATAAAAAATTGGTTGCCCAGGCTGGTCCCTAACTCCTAACCTGAGGTGATCCACCCTCTTTAGCCTCCGAAAGTGCTGGGATTACAGGCATCAGCCGCCACACCCTGCCTGAGCAGTATTTTTTTTAATGTGAAAAGTGTTAATTTAAAAACTCACTTTTTTAGACACCTGGCAAGATGGCCTAGTAGGAACAGCTCTGGTCTGCAGCTCCCAGCAAGATCAACACAGATAGCGGGTGATTTCTGCATTTCCAACTGAGGTACCCAGTTCATCTCACTGGGACTGGTTAGATAATGGGCACAGCAGAGGGAGGGTGAGCCGAAGAAGGGTGGTGTGTTGCCTCACCTGGGTGTTGCCTCACAAGGGTTCAGGGAGCTCCCTCCCCTAGCCAAGGGAAGCCACGAGGGACCGTGCCATGAGAAAAGGTGCACCCCAGCCTAGATACTATGCTTTTCCCACGGTCTTCACAACTCACAGACCAGGAGATGCCCTAGGGTGCCTACACCACCAGGGCCCTGAATTTCAAGCACAACATTGGGTGGCCATTTGGGCAGACAGTGAGCTAGGTGCAGGAGTTTTTTTCATACCCCATGGGGCCTGGAATGCGAGTGAGATATAACTGTTCAACACCCTGGAAAGGGGGCTGAAGCCAGGGAGCCGAGTGGTCTAGCTCAGTGGATCCCACCCCCATAGAGCCCAGCAAGCTGTGATCCACTGGCTTCAAATTCTTGCTGCCAGCACAGTAGTATAAAGTTGACCTGGGATGCTCAAGCTTTGTGGGGGGAGGGGAGTCCACCATTACTGAAGCTTGAATAGGTAATTCTCTTCTCACAGGGTAAAAGTCACAGGTAAGTTCCAACTGGGCAGAGCCCTCCATAGCTCAGCAAAGCTGCTGTAGCCAGATTGCCTGTCTAGATTACTCCTCTCTGCAGAGGGCATCTCTGAAAAAAAGGCAGCGGCCCCAATCAGGGGCTTACAGATAAAACTCCCATCTCCCTGGGACAGAGCACTTGGGGGAGGGGTGGCTCTGGGCACACCTTCACCAGGCTTAAACGTCCCTGTCTGCCGGCTCTGTGCAGCAGATCTCACAGCACAGTGCTCAAGTCCTCTAAGGGTCAGGCTGCCTCCTCAAGTGGGTCCCTGTCCCCTGTGTCTCCTGACTGAGAGACAAATCCCAGCAGGGGCTGACAGACAGCTCATACAGAAGAGCCCCAGCTGGCATCTGGTGGGTGCCCCACTGGGACGAAGCTTCCAGAGGAAGGAATTGGCAGCAGTCTTTGCTGTTCTGCAGCCTCCGCTGATGTTACTCAGGCAAACAGGGTCTGGAGCAGACCTACATCAAACTCCAGCAGACCTGCAGCAGAGGGGCCTGACTATTAAAAGGAGAACTAACAAACAGAAGGGAATAGCATCAACATCAACCAAAAAGGGCATCCACACAAAGCCCCATCCAAAGGTCACCAACATCAAAGACCAAAGGCAGATAAATCCATGAAGATGGGGAGAAACCAGCACAAAAAAACCCGAAAGTTCCAAAAACCAGAATGCCTCTTTTCCTCCAAAGGATCACAACTCCTTGCCAGCAAGGCAACAAAACTGAATGAAGAATGAATTGACAGAAGCAGGCTTCAGAAGGTGGGTAATAACAAACTCCTTCAAGCTAAAAGGAGCATGTTCTAACCCAATGTAAGGAAACTAAGAACCTTGAAAAAAGGTTAGAGGAATTGCTAAATAGAATAACCGGTTTAGAAAAGAACATAAATGACCTGATGAAGCTGAAAAAAATGGCCAAGAATTTTGTGAAGCATACACAAGTGTCAATAGCTGAATCAATAAAGCAGAAGGAAGGATATCAGAGATTCAAGATCAACTTAATAAAATAAAGCATGAAGACGAGATTAGAGAAAAAAGAATGAAAAGGAAGGAACAAGCCTCCAAAAAATATGGGACTATGTGAAAAGACCAAACCTACATTTGATTGGTGTACCTGAAAGAGACAAGGAGAATGGAACCAAGTTGGAAAACACTCTTCAGGACATTCTCCAGGAGAACTTCCCCAGCTTAGCAAGACAGGCCAACATTGAAATTCAGGAAATACAGAGAACATCACAAAGATACTCCTCGAGAAGAGCAATCCCAAGACACATAATCTTCAGATTAACAAACGTTGAAATAAAGGAAAAAATGTTAAGGGCAGCCAGAGAGAAAGGTTGGGTTACCCATACAGGGAAGCCCATCAGACTCACAGCAGATCTCTCAGCAGAAACCCTACAAGCCAGAAAAGCATGGTGGCCAATATTCAACATTCTTAAAGAAAAGAATTTTCAACCCAGAATTTCATATCCAGCTAAACTAAGATTTATAAGCAAAGGAGAAATAAAATTCTTTACAGACAAACAAATGCCGAGAGATTTTGTCACCACCAGGCATGCCTTACGAGAGCTCCTGAAGGAAGTACTAAACATGGGAAGGAACATCCACTACCAGCCACTGCAAAAACATACCAAATTGCAAAGATCATCAACACAATTAAAAAACTGCATCAACTAACAATATTAAACTTCAATGTAAATGAGCTAAATGCCCCAGTTAAAAGAGGCATACTGGCAAATTGAATAAGGAGTCAAGACCCATCAGTGTGCTATATTCAGGAGACCCATCACATGTGCAAAGACACACATAGGATCAAAATAAAGGGATGGAGGACTATTTCCCAAGCAAATGGAAAGCAAAACAAGCAGGGTTGGAATCATAGTCTCTGATAAAACAGACTTTAAACCAACAAAGATCAAAAGAGACAAAGAAGGGCATTACATAATGGTAAAGGGATCAATGCAACAAGAAGAGCTAACTATCCTAAATATATATGCACCCAATACAGGAGCACCTAGATTCATAAAGCAAGTTCTTAATGACCTACAAAGAGACTTAGACTCTCACATAATAATAGTGGGAGACTTTTAACACTCCATTCTCAATATTAGATAGATCAACAAGACAGAAAATTAATAAGGATATCCAGGACTTGAACTCAGATCTGGATCAAGCAGACCTAACAGACAGCTACAGAACTCTCCACCCTAAATCAACAGAATATACATTCTTCTCAGCACGACATCACACTTATTCTAAAATTGACCACATAATTGGAAGTAAAACACTTCTCAGCAAATGAAAAGAACAGAAATCATAACAGTCTCTCAGACCACAGTGCAATCAAATTAGAACTCAGGATTAAGAAATTCACTCAAAACAACACAACTACATGGAAACTGAACAACCTGCTCCTGAATGACTACTGGGTAGATAATGAAATTAAGGCAGAAATAAATAAGTTCTTTGAAACAAATGAGAACAAAGACACAACATGCCAGAATCTCTGGGACACAGTTAAAGCACCTTTTGAAGGGCAATTGATTGCACTAAATGCCCACAAGAGAAAGCAAGAAAGACCTAAAATCAACACCCTAACATCACAAAAAAACTAGAGAAGCAAGAGAAATTCAAAATCTAGGAGAAGACACAAAATAACTAAGATCAGAGCATAATTGAAGGAGATAGATATACAAAAACCCTTCAAAAAAAATCAATGAATCCAGGAGCTGATTTTTTGAAAAGATCAACAAAATAGCCAGACTAATGAAGAAAAGAGAGAAGAATCAACTAGACTTAATAAAAAATTATAAAGGGGATATCACCATTGATCCCACAGACATACAAACTACCATCAGGCAATACTATAAACACCTCTATGCAAATAAACTAGAAAAATCTAGAAGAAATGGATAAATTCCTGGATACATACACCCTCCCAAGTCTAAACCAGGAAAAAGTTGTATCCCTGAATAGACAAATCACAAGTTCTGAAATTGAGGCAGTAATTAATAGCCTACCAACCAAAAAACGTCCAGGATCAGATGGATTCCCAGCTGAATTCTACCAGAGGTACAAAGAGGAGCTGGTACGATTCCTTCTGAAACTATTCCAAAAAAAAAGAGAAACTGCTTTCTAACTCATTTTACAAGGCCAGAATCATCCTGATACCAACACCTACAGGATGGGAGAAAACTTTTGCAATCTATCCATCTGACAAAGAGCTAATATCCAGAATCTATAAAAAACAAATTTACAAGAAAGAAAAAACCTCATCAAAAAGTGGGTGAAGAATATGAACAGACACTTCACAAAAGAAGACATTTATGCAGCCAACAAACATATATGAAAAAAAGCTCATCATCACTGGTTATTAGAGAAATGCAAATCAAAACCCCAGTGAGATTTCATCTCATGTGAGTTAGAATGGCAATCATTAAAAGTCAAGAAACAACAGATGCTGGAGAAGGTGTGGAGAAATAGGAATGCTTTTGCACTGTGGGTGGTAGTGTAAATTAGCTTAACCATTGTGGAAGACAGTGTGGCGATTCCTCAAGGATCTAGAACCAGAAATATTATTTGACCCGGCAATCTCATTACTGGGTATATACCCAAAGGATTTTAAATCATTCTACTATAAAGACACATATGTTTATTGCAGCACTATTCACAACAGCAAAGACTTGGAACCAATTCAATTGCCCATCAATGATAGACTGGATAAAGAAAATGTGGCACATATACACCATGGAATACTATGCAGCCATAAAAAGGATTAGTTGAGGTCATTTGCAGGAACATGGATGAAGCTGGAAACTATAATTCTCAGCAATCTAACACAAGAATAGAAAACCAAACACTGCTTTTTCTCACTCATAATTGGGAGTTGAACAATGAGAACATGTGGACACAGGGAGGGGAACATCACATACTGGGGCCTGTTGGGGGATGGGGGACTAGTGGAGGGATAGCATTAGGAGAAATACCTAATGTAGATGACAGGTTGATAGGTGCAGCAAACCACCATGGCATGTGCATACATATGTACCAAACCTGCACGTTCTGCACATTACCCCAGAACTTAAAGTATAATTTTTAAAAAAGTATATATTTTGGCTCACAGAATAAAATCGTTCTAGTTTTTGGTTTCTTTAAATTTATTGCAATATGTTTTAGGTCCCAGGAGATGGTTCTTCTTGGATGTTCTATATATTTGTTTTGTGTTGTTTTGTGAACTATTCTGTAAATAACAAGTCTAGTTGGTTGATAGTGGTGTTAAAATTTTCTATATATCCTTATTTATTTGCTTACTTTATCAGTTTCTGAGAACTGTTTTAAAATTTCCAAATATACTTATTTTTCCCATTCAGTACTCTCAGTTTTTGCTTCTGAATATGTATTTATTTAAATAGCATTCTATTCATATTTTGTGATTTCAGTGGCTTATCTCTCCATGAAATTAACTATATTTCTCGTGGTCGTATTTTTTCTTCAGCATTCCATATTCTCTCTCTCCCTTGAGTTTTCCTTTTTTTTCTGGTTTTGTAGCATTTTCAAACATGTCTTAGCTGGGCATGATGGCTCTCACTTATAATCCCAGCACTTTGGGAGGCCGAGGCAGGTGAATCACCTGAGATCAGGAGTTCAAGACTAGCCTGGCCAACATGGTGAAACCTCATCTCTACCAAAAATTCAAAAATTAGCTGGGCTCCATGACGGGCAGCTATAATCCCAGCTACTTGGGAGGCTGTGGCAGGAGAATTGCTTTAATACAGGAGATGGAGGTTGCAGTGGACAGAGATCATGCCACTGCACTCCAGTCTGGGTGACAGAGCAACCCTCTGTCTCAAAAATAAAATAAAATCCATGTCTTCCCATTAGAAGCTTCCCTTCAAGCTTCTTATAGTTCACATGTAAGAATGAGGCACAATCATGTGGATTGAAATTTGTATGTGCATGGGTGAGCTTCACTATAGCATGAGAGAGTAGGAATCTGCTCTTTCATCAGGGAGTCTATTCTTTCACGATGTCATTTATGAAGGATCAGTATTCGTAGCAGAACTGCTCTGTTCTCTTGTTTAAGGGTTATAATTCTATCAGTTCCTCCTCGGAATCAAATGTTTAAAAGGCATTGGGGGTTCTAAACATTGGTAATGAAACTTTCACTTAAACCCCATTTCTCAGCACAGCACCCATCTCCCACTTTCAACTGTATCTTATATGCTTAATTCAAATATTTCCTGGAGATGCATTGCCTTGATGGCTGCCAGAGTTGGGGAAGGATGATATCCTGGCTCAGTAAACCTCTGGTTCCTAGGTGAGGGATGTGTTGATTATAATAGATTCTTATAATGACTGCTGATGAATAACTCTTCTTTTCACCCCAGTCCCTTTACCAGTTCTGCTGCTGTTATTTTTGTTTTGAGACAGAGCTTTGCTCTTGTTGCCTAGGCTGGAGTACAATAGGGCAATCTCGGCTTACCACAACCTCCGCCTCCCAGGTTCAAGTGTTTCTCCTGCCTCAGCCTCCTGAGTAGCTCAGATTACAGGCATGTGCCACCATGCCTGGCTAATTTTGTATTTTTAGTAGAGACAGGGTTTCTCCATGTTGGTGAGGGTGGTCTCAAACTCCCGACCTCAGGTGATCCCCCCACCCTCAGCCTCCCAAAGTGCTGGGATTACAGGCATAAGACACTGTGCCCAGCCCCCTTTACCGGTTTTTAAGGGTACATAATGACTCCAATTTCCAAGTCTTTCAAAGTTTTCATAATGGGAATCAGTTTGTTTCTTATTGAGCTTCCTGATTATAATTGAGTTTCTACAGGGATCAAGGTTACGTTCTTATTTAGCTATATTTTTGTTGTTTTGTTGTTGAGACAGAGCCTCACTCTGTTGCCCAGGCTGGAGTGCAGTGACCAAATCAATAAAGGAATTGAAAACGCAAGAACCATAGGATAGAAGGAATGGAATCCTTCCGTGGAAGAAGAAGATCGATGTCAACAAAATTCTGGATGATGGAAATTAAATGGACAAATTGTAACTGAGTTAACAAAATGGAGGAAGCTAAAATGTTAGCCTTGTAGGAGGAAGTTCCATAAGAAACAATCTGATTCCCATTATGAAGGCTTGGAAATTGGAGTCACTAATTACCCTTAAAATTAGTAGGGCGTGGTGGCTTATGCCAGTAGTCCCAGCTACTCGGGAGGCTGAGGCCCAAGAATTGCTTGAACCCAGGAAGTGCAGCTAATTCTTGTATTTTTAGTACAGATAGGGTTTCACCATGTTGGCCAGGCTGGTCTTGAACTCCTGACCTCAAGTGATCTGCCTGCTTCTGCCCCCCGAAGTGCTGGAACTGCTGTGTGAGCCACTGTGTCTGGCTTCTTATTTAGCTATGTTTTAACTGGAAGTCTTATTACAGTGGGTGCATACATTTTGTATTTTACTAAATACTGCTAAATTGCTTTCCAAAATGCTATACTGATTGATGTTCCAACTAGTAGATGAAAATTTTAGTTTGTACATCCTCATCAGCTTTTGACATTATCTGAATGTTTAATTTCACTCAGCGTGATGGGTGAAAGTGCTATGTAGTTGCTATTTTAATTAACACTTCTCTGGCTGCTATTGTAGAAGTAGCTGTCAGATATGCATGAAGCCTGGAAGTGCTAGGAGAGTTTTCTGGGTAATCGTTCTTTGCCAGGCCTCCCAATACGTGCTGAGTAATGTTCTAGGGTCTGTTTGCTCACTTTACTTTTATCTAATGGACTTCCGATACCAAAATCTGTATTAGTCTCCGTTCTCTAGAGGGACAGAACTAATGGAATACACACACACACACACACACACACACACACGGAGCCTAATGTGTGTGTATATATATATATGTATATATATATGTATGTATACATATATATATGTATATATATATGTATGTATACATATATATATGTATATATATATGTATGTATACATATATATATGTATATATATATACATATATGTGTGTGTGTATATATATATATATATATATATACACATGCACACACAAAGAGAGATTTATTAAGAATTAACTCATATGATCACAAGGTTCTACAATAGGTTGGCTGCAGTCTGAGGACCAAAGACAGCCAGTTCTTGTTCCAAAACTGAAGAGCTTGGAGTCTGACGTTTGAGGGCAGGAAGCATCCAGCATGGGAGAAAGATGGAGGCTGGGAGGCTAGGCCAGTCTGCCTTTTCACATTTTTCTGCCTGCTTTATATTCTAGCCGTGCTGGCAGCTGATTAGATGGTGCCCACGCAAATTAAGGCTGCGTCTGCCTTTCCCAGCCCACTGACTCAAATGTTAATCTCCCTTGGCAACACCCTCCCAGACACACCCAGGATCAATACTTTGCATCCTTCAATCCAGTCAAGTTGACACTCAGTACCAACCCTCACCAATAGGTAACCAGGAAGCTCATTTGCCATTCTCATGGGGGTTGCTCACTCTTCAGGCCTCTCTTTAGGCATTCTGGCTGAAATCTCCCTCTGAGTGGGTCCATTGTCTAGTACTGAGGGACCACAGGAGCCAGACTCCATCTCCCACTCTGCTCCATTAGGCTCCGTGTCATTTGTCTTTTTTTTTTTTTTTTTTTTTTTTAGGTTAAACCTCAAAAAAACTTATCTCCAAAAGGATTTTTTTTTTTTTTTGAGATGGAGTCTCACTGTCACCCAGGCTGGAGTGCAGTGGCATGATTTCAGCTTGCTGCAACCTCTGTCTCCAGGGTTCAAGCAATTCTCCTGCCTCAGCCTCCCAAGTAGCTGGAATTACAGGCACATGCCACCGTGCCAGGCTAATTTTTGTATTTTTAGTAGAAATGGTGTTTCATCATGTCGGTCAGGCTGGTTTCAAACTCCTGACCTTGGGATCTGCTCACCTCAGCCTCCCAAAGTGCTAGGATTACAGGTGAGAGCCACCTCGACCGGCCACCATTTGTCTTTAATGATAGCTCCATGATAATGGCTATTGGCATCCTCTGTTAATTCCATCACAGACCGGCTGTAATAGACACACAAAACAAAGCTGGATGTTTTAACTTACAGGACTGGGTAATGCTTTCTAATCAGGGATACCATAGCTAACCCTTCTTTCTTGAGACCCCATGCCGTAGCTAACCCTTCTCTCTTGAGGCCCTTCTGGGAGAAGCCTCTATACCAGCTCTGCTTGCTTCTCACCTGACTTGATATTAGCTTTTAAAAATGTTTGATAGGATTCGTTTTGGTCTAGAGATTTTTTGCATGAAAAAGCTTCTCATTTCTTTTAACAATGAATTTTCTATTTCTTCTTGTACTGATTTTCATGTGTAAAGTTATCTTTTTCAACTTCACTGGAATAAAAGCGCTTCTGAGAGTTCTTTAATATCCCTTCAGTGTCTGCAGTATCTGTGGTTTTGTCTTTTATTTTTTGTTGGTAAGGTGTCCTTTTACTTAGTTTTTTGATTATTTTAGCTTAGGCTGGAGTGCAGCCACTGCTTCCCCAGTTCAAGCAATTCTCCTACCTCAACCTTCTGAGTAACTGAGACTACAGGGGCATGCCACCATGCCCAGCTAATTTTTGTATTTTTAGTAGAGATCAGTTTTCACCATGTGGTCAAGATGGTCTTGATCTCCTGACCTCATGATCTGCCCATCTCAGCCTCCCAAAGTGCTGGGATTACAGGCATGAGCCACTGCGCCCTGCCTATTAATCTTCTTAATTGTACTTAATTGTTACTAATTTTCTTAACTTACAGGAGTGGGTATCCAGCTTTTCGTGTATGTTTACAACTGTTGCTCATAATATTAGGTTAATTGTCCTTTGACTTTGTCTAACTTTTGTAAACATTTTAAATTTTGGTGTAATGAATCTATTTTTTTGTCTTAAGAACTCTTTCCCTGTCTCAAAGTCTTAAAAATTATTAGACAAAGATGTAAGACTGAATTTAAAGATTGCTTTTTGCTCTTAAGTATTTGATTCATGTAAAATATATTTTTGTATATGATTTGAGGTAGAGACATAATTGTATTTTTTTCTGGATGATGATCCAATTTACCCAGAACCACTTAATACATTATCTCTCCTTTCTCTACAGATGCTGCTTCTATTGTATCCATTTACCCCTTCAGATCGGTAGTCCCTGCTTTATTCCCCAGGGCCTAGAATAGTGCCCCTAAAACAGGAGTATCAATTGAACAGTATGTTCAATTGTACTCCCTACTTTAGGAGTACAAGCACGTAGCCCATTATTGAATCTGGGCCACACTGGAAGAGTCATCTTGGGTCACACATAAAATACACTAACACAAACAATAGCTGACGAGCTTTAACAAAGCTTGCAAAAAAAACCTCATAATGTTTTAAGAAAGTTTACAGATTTGTATTGAGCCACACTCAAAGCCATCCTGGGTTGCACGTGGCCCATGGGCTGAGGGTTGGACGAGCTCATTCTAAAGCTTGCATTCTGGGTGCACCCTTCAAGTCTCTTCCTGAACATCTTCTCTGGGAAATTTTCCCAACTACATCCCTCCCCACACATCCCATTTCTGCCTACCAATGCAGTGGTGGTACAAGGGAAAGAAAGAATTTCCAAATCTATTATTTTGCATTACATGATCTTGTTAACATGTGTTATCTTTTGCTTAAAAAAAAAACACAGCTTCATTGAGGTATAATTTATATAAAAAAAACTGGACATATTTAATGTATATAATTTAATGAGTTAGGAGATATACGTACACTCACGACACCATCATCACCATCAAGGTAATAAGCACATCTGTCACCTCCAAACATTTCCTCCTGCCCCATTTCCTTTTTGGTGGTAAGAACACTTAACAAGCTTAATATGATGTCTACCTTCTTAACAAAATTTTAAGTAGATAATATTATTGTTGGCCCAATGCTATACAGCAGATCTCTAGTACCTATTAACCTAGTATAACTGAAATTTTATATCCATTGAACAACAACCCTTCATTTCCCTCTCACCACAGCTCCTGGTGACAACTATTCTATTCTCTGTTCCTATGAGTTTGAGATGCCTCATATAAGTGGAGTCATGCAGTATTTGTCATTCTGTGCCTGGCTATGTCATTTAGCATGATGTCCACCAGATTCATCCACCCTGTCATATGTGGCAGGATTTCCTCCTTTTTTGAGGCTGAATAATACTTCACTATATGTGTATAACACATTTTCTTCATTCATTCTTTTTATTTTATTTTATTGAGACAGAGTCTTGCTCTGTCGCCCAGGCTGGAATGCAGTGACACAATCTCGGCTCACTGCAACCTCCGCTTCCCGGGTTCAAGTGATTCTCCTGCCTCAACCTCCTCAGTAGCTGGGATGACAGGCATCCACCATCAAGCCCAGCTTATTTTTTTATATTTTTAGTAGAGATGGGGTTTCACCGTGTTGGCCAGACTGGTTTCGAACTCCTGACTTTAAGTGATCTGACCGCCTCAGCCTCCCAAAGTGTGAGGATTACAGGCATGAGCCACTGTGCCCCACCCATTCATTCACTTTTTATGGACATGTAGGTTGTTTCCATATCTTGGAATAATTGTGAAAAATGCTTCAATGAATATGGGTGTACAGATATCTTTTCAAGATCCTGATTTGATTTCTTTTGGAAACATACCCAGAAGTCGGATTGCTGAATATCATAGTTCCATTTTCAACTTTTTTAAGGAAACTCTGTACTGTTTTCCATAGTGGCTGCACTACTTGGCATTCCCACCAGCAATGCACAGGGTTTCCATTGGTCTACAACCTTGCCAACACTTGTTATCTTTTGTTTTTTGATACTGGCCAACAGGCATATGAAAAGGGGCTCAATTTCACTAATCATTGGGAAAAAAATCAAAACCACAAAGAGATATTAGCTCACACATGTTAAGATGGTTATTACATGTATATCTTGCCTGCCAGGCTCTGAGCTCTCAATCACAGGGATTATGTCTTTTTCATCTTCACCTCCAAAGTCTAGCATAATGTTCATACATCAATAATTGTTCTAGAAATTTTATCCTAAATTTGCCCTAAATATAATTTCAAAAGGGTTTTAGGGGCAATAGGGCATGAAACAAAATTAAGCTATGTTTTGAATTTCTTTCTTCAATACTCAGATACAGAGAAAATTATAACATTTAATTACATATTTGCTTTTATTTAAATTAGCAGGGCTATAAATTATGAATGTAAATGTGCTTAGCTAGAACAAATATTGCTCACAATAAAGAAAGATATACAAATATAATGCTAATATTATACAATGTAGGCTATCTCATAAAAAGTTGTATATGTGTACACACATACATGACAAGTGGCTACATTCGACAGTGGAGTTCATTTGATTCCTCCACAGTAATTAGAAAAGGAGATTTAACCGATTACAGCTATGATGCAATTACTCAATCACACCCACGCATGCACACATACACACATGCACACATGCATGTGAACACACACACATACCCCCCACATAAATTTGGGAACATTTTAAATTTTCTGACTCAGGACTTTTCAAAGCTATTTCAAGGGAGCTTCATGAAAACATTTAATGTTGGCCTTACCCCACAAGCACTCAGAGATAAGTGTTAAAATAGAAATCCAATTGAGTAATGGGAAACCAACCTAGATTATCTTATTTTTTTGTATATTTATTTGTCATCTGTCTCTCTTATTTACTGCTCTATTTTCAACATCTACAACAGTGCCTAGTAATGAATACACATGCCGTACACAAAGGTGCTAACACAATACATGACTAATGATGAGGCTATGCACGTTTCTCCACAATGGGAATTATTTAGTCCAAAAAATAAACTAAAATTCTCTTACTCTGTTGAAACCAGATATCAAGTAATACTTTTAAACTAAACATAAAGTAATGGTTAAAAAGGGATTAAAACACTGGAATTTGGGCATGTCAAAGCCAAATCATTGAATATTCAATTACAGATCTAACAAAGCAGGTAGACTGTGAATAGTATAATTGTGTATGAAGATCTTGGTTCTAGTCACAACTATGTCACTGTGAGATTTTGGCCAATGAAGTACAATTTCCTAAATTGTAAAATGCTTAGAAATCACTGCCCTCTGTTCTTTACAGAAGTGTTGTAAGAAACAAATACAATTAGATTTATATACCCTTATTATTTAATCATCCATTACAAGCAAAATGTAAATGTGATTGTCCTTACTATGATCAGCACTGAAACCAGTGAATTCAGAATGTCACTGTGGCAGGCCAGAGGTGGGTCACTTGGGACTCCGCTGAAGGACCTTCCTGGCCAGAAAGTTAGTGGCCAGAATCCAGCCGTGCCTTCTGGATCTGCCACAGCATTTGCAGGTCTTTTTTTGTTGTTGTTTTCCAGGATAGCCCCAGACCATGACTTAGCATCGTGGGCACTGAGACCTGGACATTTCTGCCCACCATGACACTCTCTCCTCTATGGGAAGACTTTGCTTTGGGCCTCACCATGAGCTGGCCAAGACTCTCCAGAACTGTATCTCAATCTCGTGCTTTTTCTACTCACTCCCACACCTCCCCTCTTCCCTCTCACAGGTGGAAGCCTGAAAGCCCACTCCATACCCATACTTCTGTTTCTTCTCCCTTTGATCTTTCTCAAACATTAACCTCCAATCAGTGTTTGCACTTTGAACTCTGTCTTGGTGTCTGAGTTCTAGAAAACCCGGCTAACACAGTCCCTCAAATCCCAATCATCCGAAGCAGCCCATATCAATATTTTCAATTTTATATTTTTTACAGAAATGTTCAAATAGCTAAAAATATTGTGGGCTTTTTATTGCAAGATGTTTCTTTTTTTCTTTCTTTTCCCCTCATTCTTGCTGTCATCTTAAGGCTACTTAATTTCTACTTTTTTCTTTTTGGAATTATATCATGTATGTATGATATAAGGTGATAAAGATAAGAGGTGATAATACATTATTTCAAATATACACCTCATCAAATGCTAACCTCCACCTGACATTCACCTATTTCATCAACAGCAATGGTTGAGAGGACTCATAGACATTTCTTGAGAAGACAGCATTGAATGCTATGACTCAATGAGTCAGAGAGTTGGAGTTATCAGTCATCTCCCAATAGCTTTGTAGAATGAGGGTCAGATTCTTTCTTGACATGAGCCTGGAGCCCTTCTGTAGAGTCCTTGTTTCCATACTGTCCCTGGCTTGTTGAATTCCAGTAGAGAATGACCAGCAACCATGTAGATTTTAGCTCTGGCCAGACCAGTGAGTTCCTTAGTATCCAAGCTCCAATGTAAACACTCTTATCTCTTGGTTCATATGTAATCTTCTTCAGGTACACTCTAAGATAGGCTCAGTTAGGTCTCAAAAATGCCAGCTTTACAAAGAGCTTCTTCATTAAATGCTCCAGATGTAACTTACAGGCATCACTTCACATTTACCTTGTGGAGGAAGAGCACCTGAGCAGGTGTTTGGATGGTGGGTAGATGCTAAGAGCTTTTCCGAGAGCTCATTGTCTGCTGTCTTACAGAAGGGATGATCCTGGGCATTGTTGGTATTGTTTTCATCTGATTCCATTGCCTTTTAATTCTTTTCAGTTTTCTTTCTGCATTAACGCTACAATTATATAAATATGAATTTCCTGTGTAAGCTTTGCTACCATTTGACATCATGATATACTGTTATTTTCAGCAGTATATATATAGTTTTAAAAAAGCCTATTACCAGTAGAAGAGTTTGTTTTATGGTGGTAAATCTGTATTTTCAAATTCTTTCTTTCTCTCTCTTTTTTATCACTTTTCAACTTGATAGTAAAATGCCACAGTGTGGAGAATGTACCTGGGAAGATGAGCTTGCATGGAGCCAGGCAAAGCAGATTACAATCTGGGGCTCTCTTCTCATAACTGATTAAGATCCATAGCTTCTTCAAGCCTCTGCTTCCTCATCTTTATTGTAAAACAAGAATAAAATTAAATCCTCTTAATTTAATTTTATTTAAGGCATGAGCCACCATGCCCGGCACAGGAATAATATCATGACATGTGCAATGTTACTGTAAGAATTAGCATTAATTTCAGGACAGTTTTTCTTCTTCTTTGAATAGAAGTCCATAATTGGAATTGTTAATGCAATTTTTAGTTTCCCTCAGACACATGCTTGGCTGACGGCTAGAGAAGGTTATAATCTGAGCTCTTTACTATGAATGTGTTAATTCCATTTGACTTAAAGCTTCTAGAAGCATAGGATGCTGGAAGCTGGTCCTGTGGACATTTCACACCATGGTCAGGGTATTTTCAGTTTCGTCTTCAAGGTGACATTCACAATTGCTGGTCTTCCATATCAAATTTCTTCCTTATACTTGAATTTCTAGGATTACAATAAAAGAGAGCTAATATTCACCAACATCTTTAGTGTAAGAAATCATCCACACATTGCAGATGTGTAAGGCCAAACAGCTGACATAAAGGCAGCACAGTATCCTGTAAAGAGCTTAGATTTGGGAATTTCCCATAGACTTTTCTGCACTAGCTGCAAACAGTTAAGCAATAGCTTCTGGTCACCTTTGCTGCTTGCCTGTATCATGAGCATAATGGCTATGTTTATAGAATTTTGTTGTTGTAGTTTAGAAGATACTTTTAAAACCTGAGTTTTTATTTATTTTTACTTACTTTCCAGTGGCCAGATACTAGAATGTTTTTATTTTCTCTGTGGTTTGAAAATAAACGTTTTCTCTGTGGTTTGAACTTTTAAAATCGTGATTGATTTTCCACTTTCTGTTCTAGAGTGTTTTCTTTTCTACAAAGTCAAAAAAGTCATCCTTGGAAGACACAGAAAATAATCTTTTGAAATTAATGAAAACAATGGAAGCATTGAATCCAGTAAACCAAAGATAACACAAAGACCACACTACAGAGGTGAGAAGTGTCTGGTGAGAGAGAGTGGCTGAGTCAGGTAACATTGTTTCCTGTGGGCTCCAGTTTTATCTTTCCCATCAATTAGTATAATGGGAAAATACTTGAAGTGTTCGATGATGGCTTCCACTGAATCAAACTTCTGAAACACAGAAAAGAAAGTTAATGATTTTTAAAGTATCTTTTGCATCTGCAGGTTAAAGTATAGCTAAGGTGCTTCATTTTGCATAGGGAAGAGGTAAACCATGTAACAATTTTGGTATGGTAAAGATGTTTCAGGAAATGCTTTTTGTTTTGTTTTGTTTTCTGAGACATTGTTTTGCTCAGTCACCCAGGCTGGAGTGCAGTGGCCTGATATTGGCTCACTGCAACTTCCACCTCCCAGGTTTAAGTGATTCTCCTGCCTTGGCCTCCCGAGTAGCTGGGATTACAGGCATATGCCACCACGCCCAGCTAATTTTTGTATTTTTAGTAGAGGCAGGGTTTTGCCATGCTGGTCAGGCCGGTCTCAAATCCTGACCTCATGTGCTGGGATTAGAGGTGTGAGCCACCACGCCCGGCTGGAAGTAGTTTTTAAAAAGAATAGGCAAGCTTGAAGGATGAGTGAGAAGAATGATAATAAGGGAGGAAAAAAAAGTTATTAAGAGGACCAAAAGTGAACCCTATGGCAGCTCTTTAAATTTCCTCCACAAGGAATTTTCCCTCTCTGGAAGCAGATCACATTGGTTAAGTTCCATTCTATTGTTATCACAACCTTTGTATCCTAGCAACTCAGATGGGTTAATTACACAGCAATCAGGCCTTGGAATCTCTGTTGCCTCCCAAACCTCAACCTTAGCTCTAACCAGCAAAAATATAGAAGATTCAGGAATGAATGTATTAAATTGGGAGGCAGTGCCTGCAGTGAGCTTGCCCTCCAGTAATGAAGTCTAAGGAATTCTAGCATACACAGAGACAACCACAGGGCTTATTTAGCCAATTTAGCTGCCCTCCTTGGACTTCTTGTGAAATAATGAGATGACTGCAGATTTCAGTGTTTCTAGATATACAGATAAAATGTTATGACAATTTAACGGAAAGTAAGATTATTTCAGGTTTTGGGAAATGGAGAAGTGCTTTGTCAAGGATAAAGACTTGAAATGGGCTATGTTATGGTTCATTCCAGACAGGAGGGTTTAAAGACATTAAAAGCGGAGAATGTACAGAGCCATGCACAAGGACAGGTATTGAGAAGACTTGAGCATATACAGTAATTTTTTAAAAAAATTCAGTAGCTTTAGAGGTACAAGTGGCTTTTGGTTATGTGGATGAATTGTATAGTGGTGAAGTCTGGGCTTTCAGCATACCCGTCACCATCATAACATACATTGTTCCAACTGGTGAGTTTTTCATCCCTTACCCCCCTTCTCACTCTCTCCCTCTCTGAGTCTCCAATGTCCATTCTGCATATACAGTAATTCTGATTAGGTGAGCTTGGATGAGTTCCTGAAGGAGAATATTGGGAGATAGTCAGGAAGAGCTTGCTCAACCTGCCTCTCCAGTTTCAAGACACCTTAGATTCTCCTTAACAAGCCTATGAGGTGAACAGGGATGGGGAATTATTTTCTCTAAAGAGCTTAAGGAATTTCAGCTCAGAGAAGTGGACTAACTTACTCAGAGACCCTTGGTTAGGGAGGCCAAGACCAGGAATGAAGCCTCACTTTTCTGGATACTTCTTTTTATTATTCAACTTTGCCTATAGCTCGTGACCTCTGATGTTCCAACAAACCAATGTAGAGATGACATAGCCTGGAGAAATGAAGCCCACGGGGGGGCTACTCTGCTTCTGATTTGGTTTTGTCTACTCCTTCCTCTGCCCAGGGCATCCTAGGTGCAGAAATGTTGGAAGGCCTCAGGAATAGCCAACAGGGAATGAGACTGACCAGTTAGGACCTCACAGAGATGACATTCTGTTGGAAGCATGCAGAAAATAATTTCCTATGCAAACAGATAATTTCATTTAGGGATATGTGCTGTGAAAATTGTCAATTGAGCTTAACAATCTCACCAGATCACTCAGTGGCTTCCCTCGGGGCTGTTAAGAGGGAACATTCTTTTTTGTTAGAAGCACACCGACTAGAAAGGAGTTAAAAAGCTAAAAACTTGTGACCTCCAGGGTCATCTCCTCCTTCCTACCATAATGGGGGTGGGCGGAGGTTGAAGAGCAAATAGACACCACAGTGGGGACAAAAATGTGGGGAAAGAAATGCAGAGTGGGAATTTCTTGATGTTAACTAGTTCCTGGATCTAGCCCATTTCTATCCTTTTTGGTTATATGGATCAACCAATTTCCTCCTCTCCCACCTGAGCTCATTTGAGTTGGGGTTTCTCTTTTTATACCCAAAGAGTCCTGGTTATTTCTGTAAGTCCCTTGTCCCTCTGAGCCTTTTACTGGATCTGTGGCAGTTTCCAATGATATAACCTATGTGTCAGTCTGACTTAGTGTGTTCAGCCTGTTAAGATACTGGGCTGGAAGGCGTGGTGGCTCACACCTGCAATCCCAGGACTGTGGGAGGCCAAGATGGGCATATCACGAGGTCAGGAGTTGGAGACCAGTCTGGCCAACATAGTGAAACCCCATCTCTACTAAAAATACAAACAATTAGCCAGGTGTGGTTGTGTGAGCCTGTAATCTCAGCTACTTGGGAGGCTGTTAGATGTAGTGAACTCCAAGTTTCTCTTCAAAGAATCAGTATGTCAGTATGTTCAGCTCTCTTATTCTTTAATTCTCCATTTTAAAGCTTAACTTCCTTGCAGGTTCAGTAAACAACCTTTTCCACCAGTTCTAATCAGTAGTTCACATCTTCTTCCCTGGTCCCCTGCTCCATCCTGACTCATCCCTGTCACCTGCTCCGGTCACCTGCTTTGACCCCTGACTACCTGCTCTGACCTGCCTGTAATGTCCTTCCCCCCAAACTACCCACCCCGCCACTCCGGCTCATACCCCTGCTCCCTTTAAAATCGGCAGTTGGAATTAGACTAGACTGTGCGATCTAACGCTAGACAATAGGGAAATGACACAGCAGTAGGGGCTACCTCCATCAGGAATAAGTGCCCCTTCCCCTCTGTCAAATTGTGCGCTCACCATTGTTCCGTCTGTGATCTGCACCCTTCTATACAAGTAAACTGCCTTGCCAAGGAAATTTATATCCAAATGCTACTTCTTTTGCTGCACCGAAAATTTTACTTAGAACACAGAGGCAGGAGAATCACTTGAACATCGGAGGTGGAGGTTGCAGAGAGCCGAGATTGTATTGGAGGTTGCAGTGCCATTGTATTCCAGCCTGGGCAACAGTGTGAGACTCCATCTAAAAACAAACAAACAAACAAAACTAGGCCAGGCTTGGTGACTCACACATGTAATCCCAACACTTTGGGAGGCCAAGGCAGACAGATCCCTTAAGGTCAGGAGTTCGAGCCCAGCCTGGCCAACATGGTGAAATCTCATCTCTACCAAAAATATAAAAAAATAGCCAGGCTTGGTGGCATGTGTCTGTAGTCCCAGCTACTTGGGAGGCTGAGGCAGGAGAATCACTTGAGCCCGGGAGGCCGAGGTTGCAGTGAGCCATGATCACGCCACTGCACTCCAGCATAGGAGACAGAGAAGAGACTCCATCTCAAAAAACAACAACAAAAAGTACTGTAAACTTAGCAGTTTAGAAACAGCACTAATTTATGTCTCACAGTTCTAGAGGCTGGGTAGTCTAACATCAAGGCACTGGAAGATTCAGTGTCTAATGAGCCCATTTTCTTGCCTTAATGCTGTGTCCTCACATGGTCAAAAGAGCAATGCCCTCTTTTATAATGGGACTAATCCCATTTGTGAGGTGTCCACTTTCAAGATGTAAACACTTTCCAAAGTCCCCACTTCCTAACACCATCACCTTAGGGCTTAGTATTTCAATGCATGAATTCTGGAGGAATACAAACGTTCAGACCATAGCACCACCCATATTACGTCTACAATAAATGAGTTTCTACCTGATGCTAAGGTAAGGTACTTTGCCTGTTGTCCAATGGGAGAATAATTTCTACTACATAAGGGTAATTGTAAGCAGAGGGCCTGTGGAACCTAAATGCCTGAGTTCAAAGCCCAGCTCTCCCAACCACTAGCAGTGTGACTGTCAACAATTTTCTTGCATTCTCTGTGCCTCAGTTATTCTATGAACAGTGATGGTGATGATGGGACCTGACTTTGAGGTTCACTGTGAGAATGGAATTAAGGCATATACAGTACAGCATTGAAAAGAAAGTATAACACACAGTGAGTACTCAGTAAATGCCAGGCCTTACTATTAACTCCTCCCTTCTGGATGTGCCAAGAACATCATGGGAGGGCAATGAAATCACCAAGAAGTTTATAGACCATTACTATAAGCCTTTAGGAAGAGAATAATTTTCTGTCTTTCATTTCCAATTTTAAACCAAGCACAAAGTTTTCTTTTTCTTTCTTCATGCTTGATAAAATGAAAGGTTATTAATAACAACAAACACTTTTCATGCAGAATTCTTTCACAAACTTGGTTAAATCCACGTTGCTAAAAGGAAATCTTTCCTAGTGTCAGTCTTCAGAAGGAGGATTATTTCTTTGTCCTGTTCTCATTCCTGTTTTAAGATTGTCCTGAAATAATACATTTGCTATTAATTGTTTTAATAATCTGCTACATGGATGACATTTCATACGAAATTGCAATTTTAACAGGTAGTAGGAAGCAAGACAGGTGAAATTAGTCACATGGTCTTTCCTTTTCTTTTTTTTTTCAGATGGAGTCTCACTCTCTTGCCCAGGCTGGAGTACAGTGGCACAATCTTGGCTCATTGCATCCTCCACTTCCTAGGTTCAAGCAATTCTCCTGCCTCAGCCTCCCAAGTAGCTGGGATAACAGGCACGTGCCACAGTGCCCAGCTAACTTTTTGAGTTTTTAGTAGAGATGGGGTGTCACCAAGTTGACCAGGCTGGTCTCAAACTCCTGACCTCAAGTGATCCTCCCACCTCAGCCTCCTAAAGTGCTGGGATTACAAGTGTGAGCCACCATGCCCGGCCTGGTCTTTTCTTATTATTGGTTTCTAATGATGGGGTCAAAACTGAAATATTACCCTGAAGAGACTTTTTAAAAAAGATTATAATTGGCCAGGCGCAGTGGCTCCCGCCTGTAATTCCAGCACTTTGGACGGCCAACACAGGGGGATCACGAGGTCAGGAGATGGAGACCATCCTGGCCAACATGGTGAAACCCCGTATCTACTAAAAATACAAAAGTAGCTGGGCGTGGTGGTGTGTGCCTGTAGTCCCAGCTACTCAGGAGGCTGAGGCAGGAGGATCTCTTGAACTGGGGAGACGGAGGTTGCAGTGAGCCAAGGTCGTGCCACTGCACTCCAGCCTGGGCAACAGAGGGAGACTCTGTCTCAAAAAAAAAAAAAAAAAAAAAAAAAAAAAAATTGTAATGAAGTTCTTGCATATTGAATCATCTTTTCCATGGGGACAACAAATGTTATGCTAATATTAGATCTTAAAATCCATTTAAACCTTTTGTGTTTATTCTATATATGAACTGTGGACAATGTTTCCTTGCTAGAAAAGTAAATAAATCTGTTTGGGTGCACACATGAGAGTGGAAGAAGGAAAGGGGGAGAAGAGAGAGAGAGAAATGCCAAGCAAGAAGGATGAGGAGGAAGCAGACGGGAGGTGTGAAAAAAAACCCACGGGTGAATTATTTGTCTCTGTCCTCTAGTCTTTAAAGTTTAGTTTATCATGTATATGGTGATCTTTAGAAACTTATAAACATTTGCAGAACAAAAAGGAAAGATCTGGAAATTGAAATTGCTCCCTTCTCTGAGATTTCACAGAAATGTTGACAAACATGACTTATAAAACTGATATGCAGGCTGAGTGTGGTGGCTCACACCTGTAATCCCAGCACTTTGGGAAGATCACCTGAGGCCGGGAGTTTGAGACCAGCCTGACCAACCTGGAGAAACCCTGTCTCTACTAAAAATACAAAAAATTAGCCAGGCATGGTGGCACATGCCCATGATCCTAGCTACTCAGGAGGCTGAGGCAGGAGAATTGCTTGAACCCAGGAGTGGAGGTTGCAGTGAGCCAAGATCACACCATTGTACTCCAGCCTGGGCAACAAGCGTGAAACTCCATCTCAAAAACAACAACAACAACAACAACAACAAGCAGCTGAGATGCAGGGTTGACATTTGGCAGCAGTTTGGCCTCCCAAAGTGCAGGTTGTTTAAGGCAGGTGCCTCCTTGGATGGCTAGGGCCAGTGTTCTACCAATCTCATTCTTGCTTAGGTGCCTACAGAGATCAGCACAGGTGAACAGGGCCTTCCTGGGATGGCAGGGACTTGAAATTACTCTTTCTGTGTTCCCAGAATGCAACACTGAATCTAACATACTGTAGGCATACAATTAATGCTTAGACAATAAATAAGTAAATGAGCAGGGGGTGCTGAATGATTCCCCCTCCAATATGTCTATGTCCTAATCCCAGAATCTGTGAATATGACCTTACATTGTAAAAGAGTAAATACTATTTGATATGCTATAATACAGGATTAAGTTAAGGATCTTGAGAAGGGGAGCTTATCTGAGGTTATCTCAGTAGGCCCTAAAAGCAATCATGTGTTTCTTAAGATAGGAGCAGCGTGGCCAGGCCTGGTAGCTCAACCCTGTAATTCCAGCACTTTGGGAGGCTGAGGCGGGTGGATCACAAGGTCAGTGGATCATAAGCCTGGCCATTTTGGTGAAACTCCATCTGTACTAAAAATACAATAATTAGCGGGGCGTGGTGGTGTGGGCATCTGTAGTCCCAGCTACTCGGGAGGCCGAGGCTTGAACCCAGGAAGTGGAGGTTGCAGTGAGCCAAGATCGCACCATTGCACTCTAGCCTGGGCAACAGGGTGAGACTCCATCTCAAAAAAAAAAAAAAAAAACAATAGGAGCAGTGGGAGATTTTGATCAGAGAAGAGGAGAAGGTCATGTGACCATAGAGGCAAAGACTGGAGTGATGCAGCCTTAAAGGAAGCCAAGGATTGCAGGCAGCCATGGAAAGCTGGAAGAGGCAAGGAGTGGTTCTCCCCTGGAGCCTCTGGAAGAAGTGTGGCCCTCCTGATACCATCATGTTGGACTCCTGGCCTCCAGCACTGTGAAAGAATAAATGTCTGTTGTTTTAAACCACGAAGTTTCTGGGGAAGTGATACTTATTAAGCACCTGCCTCTATGTGTCTGCCACTATTCACATCATCTCATGTCACACTCAAAATAACTCCTATGAGTTAGGCATTGCTGCATCATCTGTGTGGTTAAATTCAAAAGTTGCAAGATAGCTACAAAACCACAGGAAATTAAAATAATCCTAGAAGATGCTGTTTCTTATTATGTTTTTCCTGCTGAGTTGGGTGAAGATGCTTTCTTTATTTGAAGAGTGGCTAAAGTAGCTAGTTGTTGGCTTGCATTTAGCAGAGCCTTGCTATGCAAAGTGCCTTTATCTTGTTTTAAAGAGGTGTGATTCTTCCTCAGCAAGACAAAAGGCTCAGGCTGTAAACAGCTTGAGGGAGCTGAGTGAAATCCAGCTGTCTTCCTCTTAAACCAGGGTGTAGCTCCCTCAGAGGGGAGGCAGGAAGAACCACCTGTGAACTGTCATTTTTTTACCTACTCTCCAGCATACAGTAAACTCCAAGTAAGTGTTAACTATTCCTTAACGGTGATTCAGCCTGAAATGTTTTCAAACAGGTGGGGGATTGCTTGTATTTGCCATGTATGTGGAAGCGAGGCATGAGAATAGGGTCTGGAGACAGGGAAGCTAAGGACTTTCTAGAACCAAGTCAGATGGAAACCCATCAGCTATGACAGGAAATAACCTCTCCATGTACATACGGCATACACCGAGTAAATGACTGTGTAACTTTACTTCATTCTCTACATTTACATAGGGTGCACACCAAATAACCAATGGAAACCTCTAGAGGATATTTAAACTGCAGATAATTCTGTAAGGAGGCCCTTGAGCCCCTAGGCTTGGGCCTGATTCCACCCTCTGGAGTGTTCTTTCATTTTCAATAAATCTCTGCTTTTGTTGCTTCATTCTTTCCTTGCTTTGTTTGTTTTGCCCAATTCTTTGTTCAAGATGCCAAGAACCTGGACACCTTCAACTGGTAACAGAAGTCAATATTTTGCAAAATATACTGTATCCCAGCATTCTCCTTTGCTAGCTGTGACTTTGGGCTAGATACTTAGTATTTCTGTGCCTCAGTTTCACATTTGTTAATCTGAAATATTGACAGCACCTAACTCAGAGGGTGGCTATGAGGATTCAACAGATTAAATTAGTTATTAATGGCTCACTGCACAGAATAGTTTCAGTGCATATAAAAAACCACCAAAACTCAGGATTCTGCCTTGGATTTCTTTCTCATTGCTTGATTTGTGTATATATATTTGTATTATTAATGAATGCTTTAATTGATTCATTCTTTCACCTGTGGAAATGTATGTTCAACACATATATGAGAAAAACAATAAGGAATGCAAAGGAGGAGAAAATTCCAGATGAACACAGTAAGGAGCTTCTTAAAACAGACATTAGGTTCTCTAAGGGATCCTTGGTGACAATTATTAGAGCAGCTCATCTGGAGGCTGAGGGTCTAATCTGTGGCCTGCCATAGGAGACAGGCCTATGGAGTATCCTTATTTGCTAAGATAGGCAGTGAACCAGCTGACAGTCTGATTAAGCTATTAGGATATTATCACAGAGTCACTCTACTACTTCTTCTTTATTAGCAGACCAAAATAGGGAATGTTCCAGAAAAAGAAAAAGCTGTAACTATGTTCAGGTCTCAGTTTCCTTGCTAGTAAATGGGGTTCATTAATGTCCTTTCCAGAGGTTTTTCAAGAACTCCATGTGAGAACAAATTAAATAGCATTTGGCCTAATGGCCTGGCACATGTAAAGGCATACCACGTCCACATCCTCTATTATCTAAGGAAGAGAAACCCTTAAACCCAAGCATTTAAGAATTATATAATGATTTCCTGGCTGGGAGTGGTGGCTCATGCCTGTAATCCCAGCACTCTGGGAGGCTGAGGCGGGTGGATCACACGAGGTCGGGAGTTCGAGACCAGCCTTACCAACATGGAGAAACCCCATCTCTACTAAAAATATAAAATTAGCTGGGTGTGGTGGTGCACACCTGTAATCCCAGCTACTCAGGAGGCTGAGGCAGGAGAATCGCTTGAACCCAGGAGTCGAGATTGTGCCATTGCAGTCCAGCCTGGGAAACAAGAGCAAGACTCCATTTCAAAAAATAAATAAGAATTATATAATGCTTGCCTAAAGATGAGAAATTCTATGAGCTGGGAGAAGATACAGAAGGATAAAGGGACATTGAGCTGGAAAGTCCATTACCATAGGTATCTAGGGGGACTATATCCTAGTTATTTAAATGACTCAATAATAGTTATAAAAATATAACATAATTATCATGGGCTTGATAGGCCCCAGGCACTGTCTTAAGTGTTTGACATTCATTAACGTGCCAACCCTCTTCACAAAATGGACTGGCCACTTCTCAATTTCGTGTTAACATAGCACTTTCTTAATGTGGTTGTGCCTGGTAGATTTATGTATTAATCTAGTGATTCACTCATGCACTTGTTCATGTCACAGTGTTCCCGGGCTGTAGCAAAGGATGGTAAACTGACCCCATGGTCGTCTCACTGGTGCTGACTACTCTCTGAGTCTCAAAAGAGTGCTCTGAGTCAGACACGGGATTTAAGCTAGAATCTATGCAGCTTGCGAATCGATTTCACACACATGCCTACCTGAAGCATGTTGGCAGCCCCGGCAATGTGCCCTGTTTTGTTATCTGCTGAAAAACAATCGGTATCTGTGTGAAAGTTCTGGTTTTATCCTGTGTTAGTTTGTCAAGGCTACCATAACTAAGCACTGCAGACGAGGTGGCTTAAACAACAGAACTTTCTTTCTTCGCAGTTCTCAAGGCTGAAGTCCTAAGATCAAGGTGCTAGAAGGCTGCTTTCTCCTGCGGCCTCTCTCCTTGGTTTGCACATGGTCGTCTCTTCCCAGTGTCCTCATGTGGTCCCCCCTGTGTGCGTGTCTGCTTCCTAATCTCCTCTTGTCATAAGGACATCAGTCATATTGGATTAGGATGCATTCCAATAACCTCATCTGACCTTCATGAGGTTATGACCTCTTTCAAGGCCCTATTTTCAATTACAGTCACATTCTGGGCTACCGGGGGTTAGGACTTCCATGTGTAGGTTTTCTGGAGTGAGAGAGACACGATTCCGTCCATAACTACGCACATCCACAGACAAAACTGCGACCTGGAGATGTTAAACGGGAATCACTAAATTACTGAAGTCTAGGCTTTAAAAGAACATTTACGTGTGAGGAAATTAAAGCCCAGAGAAGCTAAGTCACTGCCTGAGCTCACATCCTTAGATACGGTGACTCGTAACTCCATTCCTTCTTTCCTTTACCCCTTCCTTTATCAACAGAAGAGTTGCAAGAGCAGCCTGTCCTTCCCCCTCCCGTTAGTGGCCGTGTATCTTTGGCCATTTATTTAATTTTCTGAGCCTCAATTTTCCTACATCTAAGATAGGAAAATTCATGACATCAAAGAGTTGTTGAGGATTAAAACAAGTAATGCTAGCCAAGCACGGTGGCTCATGCCTGTAATCCCAGCACTTTGGGAGGCTGAGGCAGGTGGATCATCTGAGGTCAGGAGTTCAAGACCCAGCCTGACCAACACGGTGAAACCCCATGTCTACTAAAAAAAATACAAAAATTAGCCAGGTGTGGTGGTGCATGCCTGTAATTCTGGCTACTCAGAGGCTGAGGGAGGAGAATCACTTGAACCTGGGAGGAGGAGGTTGCAGTGAGCCGAGATTGTGCCACTGCACTCCAGCCTGGGCGACAGAGTGCGACTCTGTCTCAAAAAAAAAAAAAAAAATGCAGATAGATTAGGCCTGGCATATACACTTTTTAGTGAAAATTTCCCCTTTCTTGTGGATTGATTTATATGTTATTCACAAATATTTTACTTGATTCATTATTTCACCCCCCACCAGCAGATGTGTACTGAGAACAGGCATGCTCAACATAGCTGAAATGCTGTGTCTGAGTTCACATTTATTTTGGGGACACAAATCCATAGATAAGGAATTCCAACAGACATCAGAAATGTCTGCAGTGGGCAGTTCAGTGCTGAGGAGGAAAAGGAACCTGGCATTAGTATTTGCTCCCCTGAAGGTTTCCTGGGAGGCAGAGTTTAGATGTGTCTTATAGAATGAGTTTCTTTAACAGGCAAAGCAGGGGATGAGGTGCATGAAATGGTCAGAACTGGCTGCTGGCCTGGTGGGCCAAAGTGTAAGACATGTGCAGATGTTCATGGAAGGGGAGGGGAGGTCAGCCTACATCCCCCTCCTCCAGGGCAACATCTCCCAAACTCTTCCTTTATTTCTTGCACTTAGCCTGGAACAGGAAGGCAGTTAAGTTATACCCACCTCATCTCCTCTGAGTCCTGTCCCCAGGGCAAACTGCTGATTCCTCTCCAGGAAGCGGATTTTCACATTGTAGACTTTGTTCCCATTAAACACAACCAAAACATAGGGCTCTTCCTTGGATTTTGTGGAACAATCTCGGACCAAGAAAGTACCATCCTGAGGCAGAAAGAGAATCAGTCATCTTTTCAGGCATGCCAGCATTCTGCCCTTGTAATGGTGGCAACAATGATGTTTGCATGTATGAGATTCCCAGATGGATTTAGTTTTCGGTAAACCACAATTCAGTAAGTTTTTACCGAGTGTCTGCATGTCTAAGGGTTCTTGTCATTTTCTGAGATGTGTAGCAGTTGGATCTTGACACTCTCTTCTTGAAAATCTTTCATCAAGACTAGGGGGTGGTGGCTCACGCTGTAATGCCAGCACTTTGGGAGGCCAAGGATCACCTGAGGTCAGGAGTTCAAGACCAGCCTGGCCAACATGGAAAAATCCCATCTCTATTAAAAATACAAAAGTCAGCAGGGCGTGGTAGTGGGCTCCTGTAATCCTAGCTACTCAGGAGGCTGAGGCAGGAGGATCACTTGAACCCAGGAGGCAGAGATTGCAGTGAGCTGAGATTGCACCACTGCACTTTAGCCTAGGGGACAGAGTGGGACTCCGGTTAAAAAAAAAAAAAAAGTCTTTCATTATCTCCTACTGACCTGGGCATAGTGCCCATGAACTTAGCATGACCAACCTATCTTGCAGTTTGATCTCTCATTGCTCCTGCAGCCTCCTGCTCCTGGCTCCTGGCTCCAGCCAAGCCACCATTTCCCAAAGGCACCATCTGATTTGGGGCTCCCAGATTTTGCATGATGTATTAGTCTGTTTTCACATTGCTATAAAGAAATGTCTGAGACTGGATAATTTATAAAGGAAAGAGGTTTAATTGACTCACAGTTCCATATGGCTGGGGAGGCCTCAGGAAACATAATCACGTGGAAGGCGAAGGGGAAGCAAACTTGGACCTTCTCACATGGCAGCAGGAGGGTAGAGTGAGGAGTGAAGGGAGAAGAGCCCCTTGTAAAACCATTAGATCTCATGAGAACTCACTCACTAGAACAGCATGGGGAAAACTGTCCCCATGATCCAGTCACCCCCACCAGGTCTGTCCCTAGACACATGGCAATTATGGGGATCACAATTCAAGATGAGATTTGTGTAGGATCACAAAGCATGTCACATGTGCTACTTCTTCTGCATGGAAAAGCCCTTCTTCTGGCCCCTTCTTGATATATTCATCTCTGAATGATGCTTGGGTATTATTCTAGAGACAGTGAGAGCCACTGCAGGCTTTGAGCAGAAGTTTTACCTAATAAATTGGACTTCTATGTGGAAAGATGTCTATGCAAGATTAAGGTTCCTGAAAGAGATGTGGGGCTTCTAAGTCATGGATATGAAACTGAATGGAGAGATCCTGTATGGGAGGAGGTACTGTAGCCTAAGTTGAGGTGAAGGTGAGTACAGGGCAAAAAAGCGGAGACAGAAAAGACCTGGAAATATCTGAAAGATGAAGGAAGACCAGGAGATTCAGAGTGACAGAAGTCAAGACGTGGAGATTGACGGTTTCCAAAAGCAGGTCAAGAGTGTCAAATGGTCCAAGAGCTGAGAACAGGATATCGATTAGAAATAATTTTTACACTCCAGGGAAGAATTCAGAATGATCTGGTTGTAAAAGAGTGAGAAACGGAGCAGTCCTCCTGAACGTAAACACACCTACCAGGCTTAGTTTTGTGGTTACACTGTGTCATTTACATGATGAAGAACACTGAAAAATCTGTAAGTATAATTGTGTGTATTGTATAGAGGGTTAAAAGTGATCAATGAAGAATAAATAGAGGCCGAATGAGATGGCTTATGCCTGTAATCCCAAAACTTTGGGAGGCTGAGGTGGGTGGATCACTCAAGGTCAGGAGTTTGAGACCAGCATGGCCAAGATGGTGAAACCTCATCTCTACTAAAAATGCAAAAGTTAGCCAGGCATGGTGGCATGTGCCTGTAATCCTAGCTACTCTAGAGGCTGAAGCAGGAGAATCTCTTGAACCCAGGAGGCAGAGATTGCAGTGAGCCAAGATCACGCCACTGCATTCCAGCCTGGGCAACAGAATGAGACCCTGTCTCAAAAAAAAAAAAAGAATAGATATGATAGATATAGATAACATATAGAGTGATTTATATCTATAATGAATTATAATTAGATTTTATAAAAGCTACATATAATTATATATTTCTATAATGAATATTTATAAATTTAGATATATAATAATGGTAATAATACTATGTAATGCAATATAATAATACTTTAAGTATACAAAATTTATAAATAATACTGTAACATTATAGTGATGTTATGATGATACCGGCAGCTAAGGTGCATTGAGAATTGCCCTCAAGGTGCCAAGCACTTCACACACATTGTTTCATTTGCAGGTTCTTTTTTTTTTCTTTTGAGATATAGTCTTGTTCTTTCTCCCAGACTAGAGTTCAATGGTGTGATCTCAGCTCATTGCAACCTCCATCTCCCAGGTTCAAGTGATTCTCCTGCTCAGCCTCCTGAGTAGCTGGGATTACAGGTGCAAGCCACCACACCCAGCTAATTTTTGTATTTTTAGTAGAGAAGGGGTTTCTCCATGTTGGCCGGGCTGGTCTCAAACTCCTGACCTCAGGTGATCCACCCACCTCGGCCTCCCAAAGTGCTGGGATTATAGGCATGAACCACCACACCTGGTCCATTTATCGGTTCTTTACATAAATGTTGGGTTCTTTATATAAACATTGATAGAAGTATTTTCGTCTCATTTTACAGGTAAAGGAATAAAGGTCTAAAGGCTTAAGTGAATCCCCTAAAGCATCACAGTTACTAAATGGAATACTTCAAAACCAAGCCAAATTCTTACTCTTTAAATACACAAGCCTCTGAGTATATAAAGTAGGATGGAGGAAGTTTCTGGAACTTGTTCTGCCTAAAATGTTTAGTCATAATTGAAGTCTTAATGTTCAAGCACAGAGCACTGCCAAAGATCAGAAAGAGAGAAGAGGCCAAAACTCGTGGCCAATTTTTGGGTTTATCCTCTTAAACTTTGCAATGAATTTGTCAAAATAAATCTGAGTAATCCTGAAATTTAAATTAAATTATCTTTCATAAATGGGAAACACATTTTGACAGAACTGACTGAGATGAACAGAATAGGAAAATATGAAGTCATTTAACTGAGATTTTATTTTCTTAATGTTTCTTGGGAAGAGGCAGAAACAGGCAAACAGAAAGAGAGGAAGGGAGCATTTGCTGAGCGCCCAAATGCTACCAGAAAAACATCAGGTAACATGCATATTGCTTTTCCAGCACAATCCTGGAAGCAGGTCTACTAAGAGTAGTTTTTCTGGAAAACAGGCTCTGTGAGTGCCATAGCGCACCGAGCACTGATTAGCCAAGAAGGAGAGCCAGGGTTGGAATCTACCATCACCAGGTTCACCACTCTACCACGGCATGGACAGATTCCCTGGAAGGAGAAAAGGAAGGTTCTCAAGGAGTTGCATCAGCCAAGCACCCAGGCTTTCCACCTGGGCTGTGAAAAGAACTGTGAGGGCTACTAAAGGCAGCTGGGATTTTGTGAAAAGTACACTGATCTTGAACACATGTTCTGCCGATTTATTTACTTTTCTGACCAACGAGTTGGCTTAGCCTCAGTTTCCTCATCTAGGAAATGGGATGTTCCATTTATTCCACGTATGTTCAAGATACTTTTTTAGCAATGGTATCATTTCCTACTGCTGCTATAACAAACAACCATGAAATTAGTGGCATAAAACACAAATGTATTCTCTTACAGTTCTGGAGGTCAGAAGTCAAACATGAGTTTTGCTGGGCCAGAATCAATAGGGAAGACTTTGTTTACATGACTTTTCCAGTTTTTAGAAGCCAACAAGATTCCTGGCTTGTGGCTCTCTCATTCATCTGACCTCCACTTTCATTATCACGTCCCTTCTCTGACTCTGACAAGGATCTTTGTGATGACATTGAGCCCACCCAGATAATGCCTGGCAACTTCCCCATCTCAAGATCCTTACCTTCATCACATCTGCAAAGTCCCCTTTTCTATGAAGGTGACATATTCATAGGTTCTGGGGATTAGGATGTGAACATCTTTGGAGGGGGCATGCTTCTGTTTATCATTGCAACTTATACATATAATCTATTTACTTTTACAACATCAATTCTGGGAGGTAGGTTTTATTAAAATTTATTGTAGGCCTATCATTTATTCACTAATTAATTCATTCATTCATTTTGGGTTACCTCCATCAACAATGACCATTGTACTGGTTAGCTGGGGATATATTTTGATGTTGCAGCAGTCTGGAGACACTTTCTATAACTTCTAAGCAATCTCGTATAGTTCTCTGCACATAGTCGTTGTTGGATAATTATTTGCTCTTTGGGATGATGATTGTGGTAGTCATTTGACCTGAGTATCAGTCTTCCAGTTCTTTTCTCCTTTCAGCCATCTGGTAAGTTTGCACTTCCACACCTTCTTTGAACTTAAGGTTGGTCATGTGACTTCCTTTGGTCAAAGATATGTAAGCAGAAGTAAAATATGTTACTTCTGAGGGATGTGTTAAGAGCCAGAGTGTGGGCCAGGTGCAGTGGCTCACGCCTGTAATCCCAGCACTTTGGGAGGCTAAGGCAGGTGGATCATGAGGTCAGGAGTTCTATACCAGCCTGGCCAAGATGGTGAAACCCTGTCTCTACTAAAAATACAAAAAAATTAGCTGGGCATGGTGGTGGGCGCCTATAGTCCCAGCTACTTGGGAGGCTGAGGCAGGAGAATCACTTGAACCTGGGAAGTAGAGGTTACAGTGAGCTGAGATCACATCACTGCACTCCAGCCTGGGCCCCAGAGCAAGACTCTGCCTTAAAAAAAAAAAAAAAAGAAAAAGAAAAGAAAAGAAAGAGCCAGTGTGTGAAGGTGGAAGCCCACCATTGAGATGGAGCCCCCAGCAGCCTAAGTTTATCCACTCAAACCCATCCTGAACATGGTATGCAAGCAAAAAATAAAGTGTCATTATGTTAAGCAACTGAGATCATGGGGTCATGGGGTTGTTGCTGCAGCATAACCTGTTATATCCTGACTATTGTAGGCTTCACAATCCCTGCACCTTTCTTGAAGAAGTGAGACATAAAGACCCAACAGTACCTTGGGCAAACCTTGATTAAGAAGATAAACGTTGAAGAAAGCAGAAGGAAGCCCCTTCTATTGTGACCTCTATAGCCCAGTTTCCATATTTCGTGTAGAAAATAGTTCCTTAGGGTTGATTTTACTATGTTTCATTTTGCAAATAACTAAATCTACATGTGAAGTTATTTAGAAACTTGACAAAGCCACACAGCTGATAATTAGCTCTGCCAACCCTAAGGTCTGCAACTCTCCATGTTGTTTTGTTTTTTGTTTTGTTATTTTATTTTATTTATTTTTGAGATAGTGTCTCACTCTGCTGCCAGGGCTGGAGTGCAGTGGCACGATCTTGGCTCACTGCAACCTCCACCTCCCTGGTGGAATCAAGCGATTCTCATGTCTCAGCCTCCTGAGTAGCTTGGGTTACAGGTCATGCCACCACACCTGGCTAATTATTTTTTGTATTTTTAGTAGAGATGGGGTTTCACCATGTTGGCCAGGCTGGTCTCAAACTCCTGACCTCAAATGATACAACTACCTCGGCCTCCCAAAGTGCTAGGATTACAGGTATGAGCCACTGCATCAGGCCTGAAACTGTCCATGTTAAATGCTCTTTTCAACTACAACCTCCCAGCATTGAGAAATGCAGGGTGATGCAGGAAATGCTACATTGAAGCTGTTGCTTGTTACATCTTGCAACCCATGAGCAGAAAACCATGAGATGCCTATAGAAACAACGATGGGCCATGTAGAAGACATTACCTTGTTCTCCTTCATTAATGCCTCTTCCACTTCCTGGCGACTGTATTCTCCAACGTACCATTCATTGTGCTGGATATCCTGCAGAACCGAATCAATAACAAATATTTTAGGGTTAAAAAGAAGTATAAATTATTGATTAATTAATTCAAAATTTACTTTTATTCCACCAATGCCTAGTCATAGTTTAATTTATAGTAGATATTCAGCACCCAACATTTAGTCTCTGACCTGGAGAAGCCCACAGATGCTTAGGGCAGAGAGACATAGACAAAGTTACTATAGCTAGGGAGTTCTGAAGCCTATGAGAATCTGTTGAGAAAGATCCTTCAGCACCACCCTCAGAATAGATCATAAGCCCCCTATCTATCAGTGCTTTCTGAATCTTCAGCAACTGAGTCTCGTTGAGGTGGAAATGTGTATTGTTTGTGAAGCCTGTACTGCCCTCATCACATACAAACAGCAGGGAGGGAGAAAGAGGTGCAGAAAGAGCTCAATCTCTGCCACTTCACCAGAGGCACAGTTGGCTGAGCTATGAATTGGGGTTCTAGTTTATCTAGCCTTCTCCCTGTGCCACACTGCTTTATTTTATATCAATATTAAATGATTTTAAATTCTTTTGATTGTAAAATCCAGACTAACTGGGAAAAGGAAGGGCAGTCAGGGAGCTGCATCATGGACTTGCAATTCCTTCACAGGGTTCCGAGGATCATAATATGAAATAACCCCCTTGTGAGGCCAGTATCTATAAGGTCCTTCCTTATATAGTAGCTTGTTGATCCACCCCTTCAACACTTCTTTGAAGTAGGCATGTCAGGTAGTATTAACCCTGGTTAAGATGGACAGTGAGGGTTCAGAAAGTCAACACCTGTCACATGGTTGGTGAGAGTTAAGTACGTGACATCATGTCTTTGGTTTCTCATTTATTTGGAGTCTCTGGTCCACTGAAAAATAAACCTGATCCATCCAATACTGAGATTCTGATTCTATTCACATGAGAACACGCTGATGTGAACAGCGTCTGGAAAGGTATGAGCTAGCTCTAACTCAACCCTGCAGCCTCACTTCCTGACACCCTATTTCAGACATGGGTCTGGCCAAAGTGCTTGTACTCCGGACACACACAGCTTCAGGAAAGACCAGAACTGGCCCTACTGCCTGGAATCCCTCCTTGTCCTCACCTCTGCCTACCCGGCTCAGCCATTCTTTTGCATCAAGATTGGGACCAAAAGTCACCTCTTTTTTTTTTTTTTTTAGGTGGAGTTTTGCTCTTGTTGCCCAGGCTGGAGTTCAATGGCACAATCTTGGCTCACTGCAACCTCTGCCTCCTGGGTTCAAGCAACTGTCCTGCCCCAGCCTCCCAAGTAGCTGGGATTACAGGCATGTACTGCCATGCCCAGGTAATTTTCACTATGTTGGTCAGGCTGTTCTCGAACTCCTGACTTCAGGTGATCCACATGCCTCAGCCTCCCACAGTGCTGGGATTGCAGGTGTGAGCCACAGTCCCTGGCCCAAAAGTCACCTCTTATTTGACCTATTCCCTACTCCCAGGGGAGAGCTGGTGCTGAAAAAGTCCATGTCGGGGCCAGCTCTGCCTCACTCCCCAAAGGCATGTGACAACCTCTAGAGATAAAGGAAGCCTAGGAACCCCATCTCCCCACTGAAGGCGGAGCTGTCTGAGCTTGGAGTGGTCTGCTGATTCCAGGTGGACTCTTGGCCAATCCATGGACATGGCAGAGATCAGTCACAGTGCATTTCATCTACTCTGTTTTTATTTATTTGTCCAAGTTGGAAGACGTTTCGAGATTAGACCTGTGTTCCTCCAAGTGTGGTCATGAGGGATGGCTGGTGAGTTTAGCTGGTGCTCAGAAACTGAATTATGTATCTCCACATCACTTGGGGGAAGGAAGTCCCCTTCAAATTCTCTTTCTAACCCCCTGAATAATTCAAAAGGGAATTTTCATTTT
The DNA here is from genome assembly GCF_001604975.1 of Cebus imitator. Lineage (NCBI taxonomy): Eukaryota > Metazoa > Chordata > Mammalia > Primates > Cebidae > Cebus > Cebus imitator. Next base: position 828,507 of record NW_016107803.1, on the reverse strand, counting down.
GGTTCTAATATGTCCTTAATATCTCTCTGACATTTCAAATCACTTCTTTAATAGAAGAAGAGCAATCCTTATGGTGACAGCTACTAGCAGGTAACAGAATCCTGCTACAATTTAATAGCTTGTTTTGTTTGCATTGCAATTACTTTTTTTAAAAAGTAAGCAAAAATATCGTAAACCAAAAATAAAATTCTAAGGCTGCCCCAACCATCTGAATGGACTTCCTCCTCTGCCAGGGCATTGTTAAAATTTCACCTGCTAGACTAGTCATGACGGGAAGTAGGGGTCAAACATGCCTCATTATACCTCTCCAGCAGTAACATCAACACAGACTTTAAGTCTGATAAGAAGCATTTACAATCTCTTCTGTCTGAAGCCTGCTACCAGAAGGCTTCATCTGTACAATAAGAACTTCGGTCTCCACAATCCCTTAACTGATAATTAGCCCTCTATCTATCAGTGACATTCCCTTTGTATTGATCCCAGGTCTTCAGCTAAACTCAACCAATTGTTACCCAGAAAATTTTGAAATTTACCTATAACCTGGAAGGCCCTACTTCGAGCTGTCCCACCTTTCTGGACCGTAAGAGTATATTTATTAAATGTAATCCCAGCACTTTGGGAGGCCGAGGCAGGCAGATCACCTGAGGTCAGGATTTCAAGACCAGCCTGGCCAACATGGAGAAACTCCGTCTCTACTAAAAATACAAAAATTAGCTGGGCATAGTGGGGTGCTCTTGTAATCCCAGCTACTAGGGAGGCTGAGGCAAGAGAATCACTTGAACCTGGTAGGCAGAGGTTGCAGTAAGCTGAGATTGCGCCACTGTGCTCCAGCCTGGGCAAAAAGAGCAAAACTCCATCTCAAAAAAAAAAAATGTATTTGATTGAAGTCTCCTATCTCCCTAAAAAGTATAAAACCAAACTGTACCCTGACCACCTTGGGCACAGGTTCTCAGGATCTCAGCATCTCTGGAGGGCTGTGTCATGGGCCACGGTCACTCATATTTGGCTCAGAATATATCTCTTCAAATATTTTCCAGAAATTGACTCTTTCATCAACAATGTAATAAGATTTACCATTTTAACCATTTTTAGGTGTATCAGTCAGTGGCATTAATTACATTCACATTGCTTCACAGCCATTACTACTATCCAAGTCCAAAAGCTTTTAATGACTCTAAACTGGAATGCTGTATCCATTAAACAATAACTCTCCATTACCTGACCTTTGTCCTCAGAGCCCAGGTAAAGCATTCTATCTTCTGTCTCTATGAATTTGCCTATTCTAGGTACCTTGTATAAGTGGAATCACATATTTGTCTTCCGAGTCTGACTTATTTCACTCAGCATAATGTTTCCAAGGTTCTTGCATATTGTATTACACATTAGAATTTTATTTCTTGTTAGAGCTAAATACTGTTTCATTGTGTGCGTATACCATTTTGTTTATCCATTCATCTGTCAATGGACATACAGGTTCTTTCCATCTGTTGTCTATTGTAAATAATGTTATGAACATGCTGTACAAATATATGAGCGTTGGCTTTTAATTCTTTTGGGCATACACTAAGGAATGGAATTACTTCCAAAGTCACTTTCTACGATGTACAATACTGGTTTTTAAAAAAACTAACCTGAGTAGTGGTATAAAGTGAAAACAGGTCAACTTAAAGAGTATTAAGTAAATGTTTTTATTGATAGTGCATAGATATGGCACAAATCATAAAAGTATTTTCAAATAGCTGAAATCAGGGAAATCCTGATGTGGTCCAAGCCTGTGTCATGTCTATGAGGAATCTGGGATCTGGGAGGGAGTGTGATCTTGTGTAGATCTCTAGTTAGAACCAAGAGATCCCCATGTTTATGAAGAAGATGACAGAGCAAAAGGAAGTTGAGTGCATGACAAGGGGCAATAAATAAAGGGTGTGTAATTTTTTTGTGTGTGTGATGAAGTCTAGCTCTGTTGCCCAGGCTGGAGTACAGTGGAATGATCTCTCTCAGCTCACTGCAACCTCCGCCTCCCAGGTTCAAGTGATTCTCCTGCCTCAGCCGCCCAAGTAGCTGGGATTCAGGTGCCTGGCACCATGCCTGGCTAATTTTTGTATTTTTAGTAGAGACAGAGTTTTGCCATGTTGGTCAGGTTGGTTTCGAACTCCTGACCTTAGGTGATCCACCTGCCTCAACCTCCCAAAGTGCTGGGATTATAGGTGTGAGCAACTGTGCCTGGCCAGAATGTGAAAATATTTTTCAGGGTCGAATTTCAGATTATGAGACCCCTTTTTGAATTAGGTAGAAATTAATATGCATATAAGGACAACAACAGAGCTTTAGGATACTGTAGGAATTTACCAGAGATATCCTGTACACTCTGCCTCTGCTTAGAAACCTTCAAAAGCTCTGTAGCAGGACAGTGAGTAATAGCAGGATATGGGATGGATACCTGGAAAAGGCACATCCTCTGGGGCTTTACAGTGAAAGACTTTAATAAGTAACATCCCAAGGTGATGGGGTAAAAGCATACAAGATACAGTGAAAGGTTTATCCCCCCATCATAGGATAATGTAAGTGAAAAATGGTCCAAAAATAACCAAATGCAGGGAAGGAGCATATTTTAGAAGGAGACCAGAAAACAGATGAGGGACACACAAGAACACATCTGTAATCATTTGCATCTCCCCCTTCTTTACATCTCCATTGAGGTAGGGACCATAACCTCTACCACATTGTCTGGCACATAATAACTGCTCAACTAATGGTTGCTGAACTGTTCAACTGAAATGAGTATGTCATACACAATTTTTTTGCTGGAAAAAAAATTTGCAACCCGTAAATCCCAGTTAATCCCCCATAAGATTATTGGACAGTCAGTAAACATAAAACACATGTCTAAATATCTGTATTTTTGGATTAATTTTTTAAAAATACTTTAGAATCTGGAAACATGCCAGTCAAAGTATCTGGTGAGAGACCAATGTAGTATGTTGCACAGCAACGTATTTAAAGATATTAAAATACTTTAAAAATATTAAAACCTAGTAATATACAGCCAGACAGGAAAAAGTTAAAGTCCAACATAAATAATCTCCTTTTGGGCACTGTTCAGGAAAGCTCTATTTAGATGCCAAGTACATCTAGAAGAACTTGGCAGAGATATGTCTGCTTACCTTTCTATCAGACCTTTCGGGGAAAGGCAGCCTCCAGCTTCTGTATTTATAGGGCGGAACATTTTCATGAGGGGTGCAGCTGGCTAGAGACTGGCATCTGTGAGGAGAACAGGACTGCATGCCTCCTCTATGATCTGGAAAGGTTAAATTCACATTTCAGTGTGATTTTGTGATTGGTGCAGACTGTCCCCCACCTCCAAAAAGGAGCTGGAACCCTTTGCTTCTTCCTATATCTGTGAGGACCTTCTCGGTCTACACCACCAACAGCTCATTCAGTGATGGTAATTCTCTCTGTTTTGTTCTCTGGCTGTAGCTTTGCCCTTCCCTCTCTTTTTCCTTAGGGCACTGAGTCATCTTTTCAAAATGTAATTCTGAGCTGGGCATGGTGGCTGATGCCTGTAATCCCAGTACTTTGGGAGGAAGAGATGGGCAGATCACCTGAGGTCAGGAGTTCAAGAGCAGCCTGGCCAACATGGTGAAACCCCGTCTCTATTAAAAATACAAAAATTAGCTGGACATGGTAGAGCACTCTTCAGGCTGAGGCAAGAGAGTCACTTGAACCTGGGAGGCAGAGGTTGCAGTGAGCCTAGATCGAGCCACTGCACTCCAGCCTGGGCAACAGAGTGAGAAAAATACACACACACACACACACACACACACACACACACACACACACACAGGGAATTCTGACTTTGCCACTCCCCTGGTAAAATTTCTGACATGATTTCCTTTCCACCTGGAAGAAAATATAAATGTTTTCCTTCTGTCCATAAGGCTCTGAATGAACTGTCTAGTCACGTTTCTCCATCGTCATCCTCATTTCTCCTCCAATTGTCTACTCTGTTCTGTATGTAATGAACTCTGTTCATTTTCTTAAACATCAATAGTTCGTTCCCTATTTTGGGAACACCATTTTTTTTTCAACTTGAAAGAATAACTTTAAAAAATGAAACATCATATTTTTTAACCTAAAAGAATGACTGACAAACTATCGTTATTCTGACTTGGATATTTGACAGATATGTTACTAAAAATCAACAAAGTGAGCCTGTCACTTCATGGAAAACAAGGGGCAGTATCTGTTACTGATTATAAAATCAGATTTTGCAAGTGCAACCTGGAATTCGAGGAATTTTGTATCTGTCACTGTTACATTTACACTTTTCTGATGTGGTAGGTGGTGCAAACGTGATTTTAAAAATATATTACATAAAAGGCCGGTGTGGTGGCTCACGCCTGTAATCCCAGCACATTGGGAGGCCAAGGTGGGCAGATTACTAGGTCAGGAGTTCAAGACCAGTCTGAACAACATGGTGAAACTCTGTCTCTACTAAAAACACAAAATTAGCTGGGTATGGTGGTGCATGCCTGTAATCCCAGCTACATGAGAGGCTGAGGCAGGAGAATTGCTTGAACCTGGGAGACAGAGGTTGCAGTGAGCTGAGATCATGCTACAGCACTCTAGCCTGGGCAACAAGAGCAAAACTCCATCTCAAAGAAAAAGAATACATAATGACATATATTAACAGTGGAAGACCTGTGTATGTCTATTATCCATTATTTTCCAAGAGATCAATGCATGACGCTGCACAATCCTGCAGGTGTAAAAGATAAATTCAAGTACAAGATAGACCAAGGGATTTTAAAGTAGCAGAATATAAGAAGTTCATTGATAGGGCTTTGATTTCACATGACAGCTAAGCTTTAAAATACTTCCACTTGTCAAATGTTAATGGGGTATTCTCTCTATCCTCAATCAAAATAACTTATTTTCATTGCATGTCTTTCCAGTCAATAATAATAAAAAATATTTTTTTTTGAAATTTAGACCACAAACATGGAGTGAAGTATAAGAAGGAATACCAAGAAAAACATCTGTAAATGTATTGGTAATTTTAAGCAAGGAGTAACTATTAAAAAAAATCATAAAACCTTGAGGATATACAAACATTATGTAAGTAAAATACTAGGCAAAAATAACATATGAAATGGAAAAGATGTAATCAGAATGAATACAGAATTATAAGCTTTTTAGTTGTAGTTCATTCTAAAAAACATCACCAAAGTTACGGTCATGGTTATCAACTGAGCAAGAACTTTGAAAGGATGGTTTTTTTTTGATCCAGTAAACTTTTGAGATGAAATATTAATTAAACATTAGCAAATACATGCCATTTTCCATAATATTTAGATTATATAGGCACTTATTCTGCTTCTTGTAATCAAAAAGCCAAATTTATCTACAAGTTTACTAAGAAGAACAGTACTTCTGATACGTTGACGACAATTTTATTCTAATGAGAGCAAGGATTGTAGATTTTTTTTTCCCTCTGAAATGGAGTTTTGCTCTTTTTTTTTTTTTTTTTTTNTTTGAGACGGAGTCTCGCTCTGTCACCAGGCTAGAGTGCAGTGGCGTGATCTCGGCTCACTGCAACATCTGCCTCCCGAGTTCAAGCAATTTTCCTGCCGCAGCCTCCTGAGGAGCTGGGACTACAGGTGTGTGCCACCATGCCCAGCTAATTTTTGTATTTTTTAGAGAGAAGGAATTTCACCATGTTGGCCAGGATGGTCTCGATCTCTTGACCTTGTAATCCGCCTGCCTCAGCCTCCCAAAGTGCTGGAATTACAGGCATGAGCCACTGCTCAAGGCCGAGTTTTGTTCTTGTTGCCCCGGCTGGAGTGCAGTGGCAGAATCTTGGCTCACTGCAACCTCTTCCTCCCAGGTTCAAGCAATTCTCCTGCCTCAGCCTCCCAAGTAGCTAGAATTACAGGTGCCTGCTGCCACACCCAGCTAATTTTTGTATTTTTAGTAGAGTCAGTGTTTCCCAATGTTGGCCAGGCTGGTCTTGAACTCCTAACCTCAGGTTATCTGCCCACCTCAGCCTTCCAAAGTGCTGGGATTATAGGCATGAGCCACCATACCTGGCCAGGATTGTAGCTTTTAATGTTGGGCCTAAGGATTTTTGTTATGAGGGCTTATTTATATCAAAATATTTGTTGCAGAAAACTGTTTGATCACTTAAAGTTTAAATTATCTTAATTGTGGTTAGTTAATTTTACCTGCCAATTTCTATTTTTAAGTGGGAATAAAACTAGAGCCATTCCTAGTTTTAAAATGTTATTTTATAAATAAAAAAGTTTAACTTTCAAACACAGTGAAGAATTCACACCTTCAGCATTCTAAGTTTTTTGTATTGTTTGAAAAGAAAATATGAATTTCAGACTTAAAATTTTAGCATGCCATTATTAAAAAAATATTTAGGGTAAACAAAAGAAGACTAATATTGGAATATATAACTTCTAAGAAAAAGAAAGAAAGGAAAATAAAGGAGAGATGAACCCAGTATATGGCAGGACAAAAAAAAAAGTTAATACAAAGCAGTACAAATAGGAGGCACAACATAATAGAAAAATAGACCCCAAAATATCAGTAATCACAATATATATCAAAGGTGCAAACTTAGCGTTTAAAAATCAGATACAGATTGATTTAAAAATTCCAGTTATGTACTAATTGTACTTCTAACATATAATGACACAGAGAGTGAACGGATGGAGACCTGTATACCAGGCAGATCCTAACCAAGAGGAAGACAACAGAGCTATGCTAATACACAATAAAATTGACTTAAGAGTTATTTAAATGGCCGTAATTAACTTTCCAACATGGATTGAAAAAATAGGAACATACCCAAGAGGAGAAAATAATCATTTTCGGTATTTCCTATCACTTAAATGGTGTTGCATACATAATAATGTTCAGTGATTATGAATTTGTCATGATATTGTGGCAACTGATTTATTCTTTTTTAACCTTCAGTGCCTTGCTTGGATATTTTAAAAGTCCTACTTTAAAAAGAGAATTTGGAAACAGCTACACATTTGTAGTTTGTTCAGAGAATGACTTAAAACAAAACAGAACAAAGAAACAGAAACAAGTTTGCCAGGTAATTTTTCCCTGAAAGCCTGGTTGGATCTTTGTTGAAAGAATGAATGAAATTCTGACTATGTAACTGGCTGTAAGTATTTAGTAGATTTTGTTTTAAAGTAATCGAGGCTGTTCATCTTTGGAAATTTTATTCTTAAATAAAACATTACATTTAAGTTTTATAACCCCAGGAAACAGTACTCTCCTAACATGGAGAGTGGAAGGTCACAGAAATGAAGCCACAAGCTAAGGGGAAGAACAGTGGGAACAGCACAGTGTAGGTGCACAATAAATTTGAGGGAGAGTAGCCTAATAAAAAAGACATGGGTTGAAAAACCACACTGATATCAATAATTGCTAATATTTAAAATTCTTATGTGTTATAGATTAAGCTCTTAGCAAAATGTCTGATCATATAATCACTCATCAAGGCTAGCTGTGAGTGTTGCTTATATTACTAGGGAAGCACAGTTCTAGACTTCCCTGTTGTAACTTATAATAAAGCATTTTATTTTAAGCTGGTTGTCCATATTTATTAGAAAAATTTAATTACCTTTATATGTGATTTAAAAAATAATTTTATAAAAAAAAGAGCCATCCATTTTAAAGCAAAAATAAAGCATTAGTGAACAAAAACTAAAAATAGAAAGAGAAAAGAAAACAGATGATTGACAACCCCAGACTTAGGAAATAACGTTGTTACTACTTTGGAATCTAACCACAACTGGAGCCTCTTCCAACATGTCAAAATATCTTTTTCAGCCGGGCGCGGTGGCTCACGCCTGTAATCCCAGCACTTTGGGAGGCCGAGGCGGGTGGATCACGAGGTCAAGAGATCGAGACCATCCTGGTCAACATGGTGAAACCCCGTCTCTACTAAAACTACAAAAAATCAGCTGGGCATGGTGGCGCGTGCCTGTAATCCCAGCTACTCAGGAGGCTGGGGCAGGAGAATTGCCTGAACCCAGGAGGCGGAGGTTGCAGTGAGCCAAGATCGCGCCATTGCACTCCAGCCTGGGTAACAAGAGCGAAACTCTGCCGCAAAGAAAAAAAAAAAAAAAAAAAAAAAATCTTTTTCTGTCCTGAGATCCACTTCCTTGGGATCCTAATAATTTAACTTGAATTAATTTACGAGAGAATGGAGGCAAATCTGTTTATCAGGTTGTAACTGAACAAGAATAACTGAACTTTCCCAAAATTATTTTCTCATTTGTAAAATAAGTATAATAACATGTAAAACTACAGAGGTATAAATTTTACTCTGCTGTATGAATGCCCATACCTGGTGCATTAGAGAGCCCATTAGACCAATAATTCTAGGAGTGTAGACCGTGTTGTTTTCTGCTCACTTAACATCACCAAGTACTGGTGATTCAGGAATGAATTTGTGCCCAGTAAGATGAGTATGGGTTCTGTAGCTGGTGGAGGAACATCGCATGGGTGCTTAAGCACTGGTTAAAAGAAAGTTGGGTGGTCTCCACTGTGTATTCTTGGGGCCCAGCCCAAGTTTTGGTACAAACCATGTTCTTGGTGGATGTTTGTTTACTGAAACAGGAATTAATGAAGACTCAAACATTTCCCCCATCTATCCCAGGCTTCTTTCAGTAACCCGTTTCCTCTGAGATAAGGTGAGATGAGCTGAGAGCAACCTAAGCAACCCCAGTACAAATGATCTACTTAACAGCCCTGGGACGCTTGACTGGACTCATGTCTGTGAAGGCCATTCCCATCACTCCATTCCATTATTCAATTGCTCTTTATTTTTTATTTGTGCATGATTTTATTTTATTTTATTTTATTTTTGAGACAGAGTCTCACTCTGTCACCCAGGCTGGAGTTTGGCTCACTGCCACCTCCACCTCCCAGGTTCACGTAATTCTCCTGCTTCAGCCTTCCGAGTAGCTGGGATTACAGGCACGCGTCACCATGCCTGGCTTATTTTTGGATTTTTAGCAGAGACGGGGTTTCTCCCGTGTTGGCCAGGCTGGTCTCCAACTCCTTATCTCAGGTGATCCTCCCGCCTCAGCCTCCCAAAGTTCTGGGATTATAGGTGTGAGCCACCATGCCCGGCCAATTTTATATTTCAAGTTAAGATTCTGGATTCCTCTCTAGGCTATGATTCTGCTTCCCCATCCCTGCAATGAAACCTCTATAAGTAATGCCCCTTCTGCGCCTGGTCAGCCCCTGGACTTTCCTCCTGGATGCTCCAAGTCTTTTCATCTTCATCCACCTACTTCTGACCTTTAGGACTCCCGTTCCCGAAGTTTGATGACTAGAGATTGAGTCCATCGAGTTTATCTCAGCCCTCTTTGGGCACCTTTTAAAAAAGGGAATCCTCTGTTGGGAAACTCTCATTAGCAATGTGTATATGAGAGGAAGTGAATTGATAAGCTTGGTTTTCCAGCCTCAGGTCCCGATGGCATATGGAGAAATGATATGAAGGCAGGCATGATGGAAGCCAGTGAGACAGCCTTTAGGTCCACCCAGGTCGATTGGATGGGAAGAAGAAAAGAGAATGCAGAAAACAAGAAAAGACATTAAAATGTATCAGTTACCTACCATGTGGCAGGCAGAGGGCTGTGTGTGTGTGCGTGCGCATATATTAATATGAATATATCAGTGAACATTACTACTTGAATTTTATGAAAGGGAAAATGTGAAGTTTAAATAATTAACTTGTTCAAAGTGATCTTGGTATAAGGAGAGAGGTAGAATTAGGAGCAGGATCACTAGAGCCCTCATCCTCTCCACAATACTTGGTGGGCTTTGCTTCCCCCAGGCCTAAGCTTCTCCAGGCCTCCAGGCTTTTTTTTTTTTTTTTTTTTGTGCTCAACAAAGAGAGATTCCAGCGCCAGATGTCAACACAGAGTCTTTATGGCACATAGAGTGAAAAAAAAGGGAAAGACAAATGAATATGATGGATCTAGTTTGTGCAAAATAATTAATAGTATCAACGCCCACCACAAACAGTCATATAACTCTGTATTTATATGCCATTTCAGACATCGCCACAGATGGGATATCCTTTTGATTTTTATTTTACAAACAGTAAGAGCTGTCAGTTTTATTTTCTTCATTTCACAGATTTTTCTTGAGACAAGTTTGTTTTGCATCCAGTGGATTGGGAAAAATTAAGTTTGTCAAAAACAATTGTTGGAGAGTGTGGGGAACAATGGGGACTCACACTGTTGGTGAGACTAATTAATGTCTACTTTGGAAAACACATCTGGGGCAGTTGAAGAGATGCATATCCTAAGACAGAGCCATTTCAGTCTTATGAAGGGAAATAATCACATTGTATACATGGAAGACATCTATACTAATGTTCATAGCACAATAATATTCACAAGTGGAAAAACTAGAAACTGCCTAAGTAGTCATATTTAATCATGGATCAAAACTATGTCATAGTAACACAAGGGAAATGAGCCAATTACATCTGTACGCATCAGCTCAGTGACTCTGGGGTTCACAAAATTTAAGTCACAGTGCAGCAATATCACAGTATCATGACTTACCTGTTTATTTTATAATTCTTAAAGTGCTCTTACCTCTGTTTTGCACATTGTGGTTGCTTGTTATGAAGGAAGAACTGTAAGAAAATACGTTAGAATTCAAAGAATGTTAGTATTTCCCTTGGTGGTAAAATTCCACGCAGAGGCAGGGTCAATGATAACAGCCTGAGGTCACATTTATAAGGCACTTTATATTTTACTGGATATGTCAGAAGAATCATTTATTTTGAAAGGCACTAGGAGGCATGTTCTCCACCTTTCTGAAGCTGGCAATATTAGACATGGAACAAATTGACCATATAAGTTCTTCTCATGTCTTTTCAGTGAGCACATATCATTATTCTTTACTTTTTGAAGCCATAAGTTTAAACTTGCTTTGTAGCTACAGTCACTATGGAAAACAATATTTTGCTGATTGGAACTTATAGTCAATAGAAACTATTTACTAATTGAAAGGCAACTGTAGAGTGGAAGAAGAATATAGAAATTATTGTATTCCTTCTAGAAATATGAGCTAAGAAAATTCAGTGATTATAAGAAACCCCCAAAGAAAAAGAGATTATAAAACTGTAAGTCAAATAAAATAACAATAGGGATTTCTAAATACAAAAATGATACTACCAAGACTTCATCAATGGATTTTCTTAGCACTCTACTTAATACTTAGCTGTAATTTTCTGGCTCATTTTGTATTGTGGTCAGCATCAATAGAAGCTCCAGGTGCTACTACAGTTAAATCTAATTACATGAGAGATGCTCTATTTCAAGGACTGTGCTATTGACTAAAGCCTCTGGGTTAATTAAATGAAACCTGATCCATTTATAGCGCCAATGAAATCAACTGAGCATATATCTGGTTTATGTTATCACCATAAAAGCCTGGGGTCATGTGTTTTGTTTTGTAGATAAAAACACCAACAGTTCATCCAATCATCACACTACTCTGCCATTGCCAGACTTCTACTGAAATTCAAGATTTGACTCTGTTAAAACCAGAATCCTCTTACTAGCAGCCAGTGTACAATTTTGTTAAATGTCTGGGAAAAAGTAGGGAATAGCAAAATTTTTCTGCTCTAATAGTTTAGGATTTTTAGAAAGTGTTGAAAGAACAGAAATATCCTCAGAGGATATCCCAGAAGTGCATAGTTGATAGGAATATGAAGGGAAAAAAATAAAGGCAAAATAATTAAAAATTTTGAAAATGATGACTCTTTCATTTAACAAACATGTTGGACACTTACCAGGCACGGTATGGTATGTTCTGGGGAACAGACGATGAAGAAGATACGGCCTCTGCCTGAATGAAGCTTAGTTTATGAAAGAAACACATCCTTGTACCATAATTATAATGTATAATAAATGTTATGGTAAAGGTGTGCATAGCATAAGTTTTTGTGGTAGTAAAAGGTCATGTAAATAAGACAAAATTGCTTTTGTTCTCAGGGAAGGCTTTGTGGGAGAAAGGACTAACCAAGCCGACCCCTATGTGAACAGGAGTGAGAGTGTATTCCAGGCAGGTGGAGCAGCACATCAAAGGCCCAGAGGCAAGGAGGAGAGAGTATTCCAGGCAGGTGGAGCAGCACAGCAAAAGCCCAGAGGCAAGGAGGCATAGCCTCTGATGCAAGAGACCAGAAAGCATTTCCTTCTAGATGAAAGGCAGGGTGTGGCGATGATCAGCATCACTAGAAGGCTAGCGCAATAGTCCAGGCTAAAGTTGATGGTGGCTGGGCCATGCAAGGAGCTAGGCAAGTGGGGAAGAAATATACACATTCAACACACGTTTTAGAGATATAATTTTGGGAGCTGAAAATGGATGGGTTAGGAGGAGTGAAGATGGGAAAGAGAGCTTACTGAGTTTACTGGGTTGAAAAGCTTTGCAGAAGGATATTACGAGTTTGGGACTGAGACTAGAAATGAAGATTTCAATTTTCACCATTATGAGTTTGTGCTGCCTGGGACTTAGCTAAGGAAAACTGCTCGCGGGGTCATTAGATACACAGGTCTGGAGCTAAGAGAGGTGGTTTGCAGAAAATAGGGATTTGGGAATTATCAACACAGGGTTGACGTTTGATGCTGGGGATGGATGCGGTTACGCAGGCCTTAGTGATAGTAAAGCAGACCTCGGATGAACTCTGAGGAATACCAACATTTAGAAGTCAGCTTGGGAAAAAAGTCCAAGAAGCAGCCAGTTAGGAGGAAAAATAGAGCGTCGTTATTCAACAAATTAATCAAACAAACAAACAAAAGAAGTGAAACCACATCAAATAACTACTACAACTTGAGAACTTGTTATTTTTCCACTATATGATACTGTGTATATTTTTTCCTTTTAGAAAATTACATTAAGAAAGGGGGCTGGGCATGGTGGCTCATGCCTGTAATCCCAGCACTTTGGGAGTCCAAGGTGGGTGAATCTCTTGAACCCAGGAGTTCAAGACCAGCCCCGGGCAACATGGTGAGAGCCCATCTCTCTAAAAAATACAAAAATTAGCTGGGCATGGTGGTGTGTGCCTGTAGTCCCAGTTACTCTGAGGGCTGAGGTGGGAGGATCTCTTGAGCCTGGGAGGTCAAAGCTGCATTGAGCTGTGATTGTGCCACTGCAAGACAGAATAAAACCCTGTCTCAAAGAAGAAGAAAAGAAGAAGAAGGAAGAAGGAAGAAGAAGAAGAAGAAAGAAGAAAGAAGAAAGAAGAAGGAGTATTGTAGTTTTGTATTTAGCTTTTTGGAACTTAAATACCAGACAGCCCACAAAGCACAGTGAAGCTACATATCCCAGTACCCATAGGCCAAGAAATGAGAACAAAGTTACTGAAGGTGCCAGATGGGACCAGAGAAGAAAGTTGAGGGGAAAGGAATAGGATATGGTGATATGTGATCATGCCCCCCGATTCACTGGGCTTTTACAACATGCCTGACTCTGCCCTAAGTGTCTCATGTAAGATAGTGAGGTCGCCCAAGTCACATGGCTCACTGCTGATAAAAGTCAGGCAGCCTGACTTCAGTGCCGTTCTTCCTTCTGTTTCACCACAAACATCGTACATTCCCAGTAAATACTTATTGAATAGATCAAAGGCAGCCTTTTAGCCATGGGCAGTCACCAGGGATAGTCAGGATTTATGGGCTGCATGTTTAGAATCAAGTCCTTATGGGCAGCACTGGCTACTGAACAGTGCTTGGGCTTTGAGGCTGGGCTTGGCTTCAGTGGTAAAGGGCTCAGTATTTCCCAGCTTCATGTTTATCATCTGAAGAATGGATACAAATTATCTCCTGGATTCATTAAGCTTTAAGCTGGGGTTCCATGGAGGAATAGGAGTTTTCCAAGTAGGGAGAGGGTGGAGAGGAGCAAATATGGGGCAGGTGCTACCGGCAGGGGCATGGTGTGCACCAGTGCCATGCATGAAGTGGCATTGTGGTTGTTGGAAGGCATCTGATGAGGCTGCAGTGCCGAGACGGCGGGGAGAGTGGCTTGAACTGAGGTCAGAGCTGCTGGCCAGAGTGAGATCACGAGGGCCTTACGGCACTAACACTGGGGGCCCTGGATTTTGTTTTAGGGCAGTCACTACTAATTTAGTGACTTTGGGCAATGAATTACCTGCCTGAGCCTTGGCTTCTTTAAGTCTTCAGTTGGGCTGACAGTTGTCACGGTAAGTAGAGCAGGCAAGTATCTAATCTGATGACGGCATTTTCACCAACACTTAGTCATGTGTCCATAAATTGCTGTTCAGAAGTAGCTGTGAGCTTTGGTGTGGTCATCAACCCAGAATAGTTTGAAACAACCAACTTTTCCTCCCAGGCTGACTAGCATCCTTTCCAATTAATCCTATCTGATTAATATTTAATCCTTAGAATGCCCCAAACTTCTATAACAATCAATCATTTATAAATTTTAGAAAGAACAACATTGTTAAAATCAGTAACAGCTGTGATTCACAAGTTTCTCTTGAGCCTCTTTATTGGGCTTCAGAAAAAAAGGCTTCTGTTTCTCAGAAAGTCTTAGTGATCCATTTATCCGAGACAGCACATGGCCTGACCCCCAGCCTCAGACCTGAGAAGGGATTCCTGGCTCCTTACCTGCTAATGGCAAGTGGAATCTCTTGAGTATTTTTGTTTTGCAACAGATGAGTTGATTCAGGCTTCCTCTGGTTATGAGGAACTATATAAAACAGTGACATAATTTGGTCAGATTGCAAAATAGGAATAATTGAGAACCATTAGAAGCCCCCTGGAACTACTATAATTTTCTCCATGTAATCTCTGAATATTAGGAGGGGGCTCCTGATGGTCAGTGGAAACTATAACTCGGTATTCTACAACTCTTCTGGCTCCTGAGTGTGACTTTTTCTGAGGTTATAAAAATTGCTTTGAATATTTACAAGCTAGAACACATCATTGAACCTCCCAGAAAGACAGAATATTTCATTGGAAAGTATTTAGGTATTATTCTGAAGCCATGATTTTAAAAGATTTTTAGTTTCAATCTCATTCATTCATTCATTCATTCATTTATAGCAATTGACAGATATTTACTGAATAGCTGCTATGGGACAAGTACTCAGCCAGAGTCTGGAAATACAGTGGAGAAAAAGACAGACATGGTTCCTACATGCTAATGAAAGGAAACAGAAAATAAGCATGCAAGTAGGTCAAAAAGAAGGTTTCTACTAGGCAGTACAAGTGATATAAAGGAAATAAAGTATACTTTGGGATACAGAGTGACTATATGTATGGCTAGAAACACCTTCTGAGAGATGGCATTTGAGCTGAGATCTTCACAAGAAGAAAGTTATACAAAAGGACTGTTCTGGATGTTGGAGGAGATTGGGGTGCCCGGCTGGCCATGGCACTTGTATTCTCATGTCCTCCTGTGGCAGGGCAGGTGAGCTCCTAGGGTTCTAATGTAGACCAGCAGTTCCTACCTGGTTCCAACCAGGGATACAGTTTCTCAATTTTTTCCTTCCTCAGTCATCAAATTTTTAAAAGTTCTGCCAACCATACAATCTGGAGTTATTTAGTAATTACATATGCAATTGATGTTACTGCTTTTTATTTTCTTTTCATTACAGATAGATTTAACCAGCCATCCAGAATTGCCAAGGGCACATCATAATACTACGATGTAAAATCTCATAAAACACTCTTCCAGCTGTGACCATAAGTAATGAAGCTAAGGATGTGCACAGGCACCGGCACATTTTAATTGTGGTTGTTGCTCTGTACTCTGTCCAGGGTTCATCACAAACTGGACGCCTTTGGTTGAAGGACTGTGATTACTTGAAATGTGAGTCAGTGACTGGTCCATTAATCATGCACCCCATAAAATCACTTCATGTCATCAATAGCCACCCAGAGTATCTGCCCCTCTTGAGCTGAACAATGCCACATTGTTGTGTTAATAATCACTGTTGTGTTGCCTGTTGAAACAATACCTGAACTACCTGAACATTTTAGTTAGGATGTTGAGCTTTGTTGTGGTAAAGGGCATGGTTTCGGTTAGGTCTGCGAATTATTTAGGCTTGCCAACAAACTCCTACTCTTCCATCAGGGACCCATGAGGAATCCATAAGCCCAAGTTAGGCCTCTCTTCAAGTTTAGCTTTGTCAACATATAGAGAAGAGCAGAACTGAGACTCACAGAGAAAGAGCTACTTGAGCAAAACCACACAGTGAATTGATGGCAAGCCTCTGAATTCCTAACCTAATGTTGCTCTGTCGAACTATGCTGTCTTTTGCAAACTCTTTGGTCTGTGATGCAGGCCCTTTGGCTCTGGACATAATTCATCATTCTAGAGGAATGGAGAGCAGGATTTCAAAGGTGAATATGAAAATACTTCCTGCTTAGCACCCTGCCATTTAGGATATGAGTGACCCTTGGATTGCATACTTGCACAGCGACACCAACACTGTAGAGGTATGTGCATGTGCGTACTTGTATGTGTGTGTACATGAAAGAGGCATATGTGTGTGGATGGCTAACATCAGAGGCAGAGATGCCAAGAGCTTCTTTGGAGCAGTGGACGAGCGATGTCTTTCCAAAGTGGTAGAGGGTGATAGTATAATGCCTTTTGGTCAGTAGCCTATGGCTAAAGAAAGATGTGTGGCCTACCCTGGATTTAAATCACCTGTTTAGACTAGAGGACTCTGAGGCTCACGTCATCATGCACACACATGCATCCCCATCCCAGACTTCTAAACAGTCAATCCTTTTCAATAACCGTGAACACTGTAGGTCTAGAAACAGAATCCACTCTAACATTATTATGGTAAGAAAACAAAAGTAAACAATTCACCTTTTTCTGCTTCAAGGACCTGTATTGAATTAAAAACAAATGTTTACTGACATTGATGATAGAGAATTTAATATAACACCTTGTGTTTTAGAGCTTTTGGTTGGTAGAATTTTGGTAAAGTTTTTGTTAGCATAGTTTATATTCTTAAAAAAAGCTAAATCCCTCAGAAAACTAAACAAAAATCAAACATTTTGAATCTTTGTGTGAAGGAACAGGCAAGTCCACAGTCTGCTGATGGGACTACCTATCGTTTTGACTCCTTCTGAAAGCAATTTACCATAATTATAAAAAAATTTAGAAATATCTTAATAATTTCATTTATGAGACTCTTTCTAAGACACAACCTGAAATCTGAGCCATGTTCTATGCACAAAGATGTTTATTGCATCATTACTTCTACAGAGTTAAATAATTAAAAACAATCTACATGCCCAGATAAGTGAAAATCGTTAGTTTTGATGCTATACTCACTTACTGGAATATTATAAAGACATTGTAAGTATTTCTGTCAAGAATGAAATAAGATTATAAGTATGCATCCATGTTACGTGAAAAGTTTGAAATAAAAACTGGACCCGTGATATATTTTTATGTGATTATATTTTATACCTACATATATTTGCATGCAGAAAAAATGATTGGAAGTAATATGATAAAATACTAGTAAAGGCTGTGCTTAAGCAGTAAGGCTATGGTTAACTTTTTCTTTACACTCGCTCTGAAATTTTTATTTTTTTAAAAAGGCTTGGAAATAGTCACGTTATCCTTTTTAAGTGTAGCCATTTATCTTCCTAAACATTTTCTTTCTCTTTTCTTCCTTCCTTACGGTGGTAGAATTCTTGTTCATGCCTCATTACGAAAATCTTCATGCTTATTGGGCTTGTATATTGGGGCCCTACCCTTGAAGCAGCAAAAAGTATTACAGTAGATACAGTGTTTGCTGCAGTGTTTATTTAACTGCAAATAACTTTATGAAGTCTATCTATATATTGCATCAGTTGAAGAGGACCTCAGGTATCATTTAGATAAGAGCTGCTTTAACCAGGGGGATGAAAGAGATCATTGAATGTCCTAGGAGGGTCCAGGAACCTTCTGAAATGAAAAACTAAATTTTTTTCTCTATAAGTATATACATATATATTTTTTTCTTTCTCTGGGGTGAGAAAGGTTTATTATACCTTCATCAGATTTTCAAAGTGGTATGAGGGCCATTAAATGTTAAAAACAGTTGGTTACAGATGAGGTCCCAAGGGGTCATGCCATTCACCTAGATTCCCGCAGTCATCTGAAGGCTAAACTGACCCTGAGCCCAGCTGTCCTGACTCATATTTGCTTCATAGATAAGAAACTTTTGGCAGCAAATTGCTTAGAGAGGCATTGTATATCTCTTCCGAAGCTAGCCAACAGAGAAGGCTTTTTATTTCAAAGACTTTGGCATTCCCTAGGATTCTGGAAAGAGGACATACATTTCATTATGGACAGAAAATCAAAGAAAATCTATAGGCTAAGTAAAAAGAGTAATGAATCCGTTCTAATGAATGGTTGGAAAGTATCCCTACTGAGTCTCCCCCGGGACTTTGAACCTGACTGTTCAAAGTGCTCAATCAGAAGCAGTAGTTGGCTCTCAGGCTTGTCAAAGGGGAGGGGAAGAAGAGATGCCAACGCTGAGAAGCCCTCCATCTGGGGGAGCAATTGTTTTATTTAATTGAGACCAACCAACTTTTTGCTTGAGGGTCCTGAATTTAAAATCAAATGTAGTTAGAAAAGTAGAATGAAATCACTCATTTTTCTTATGTAACTTTTTATTGTTAGAAAATAGTCAAGTTAAATATTAGTATCTCTTTTATTATCTCTCTCCCTTTCTTTTTCCTTTCCTTTCTCCTCCCTCCTTCCCTTTTCCTTCCTCCCTTTCTTTCTTTCACCCTCTCTGCCTCCTCCTTTCATTCATTCCTTCCATATTCTGTTTAGCTATTTTAGTTCAGAGGTATTTCTGTAATTTTTTTTTAAGGCAGAGAGACATGGCTGTGGGGAAGACACCTAGACCTTGGGATTGCCAGGACTGGCCCCGTCTCCTTCCATCTATAAGGACTCTGGCCAAGTTTGCCACCTCTCTGGGGCTTCATTTTTCTCTTAGAGCTTTGCGAGTATAAAATGAAACAAGGAGTCTTTCCTTTTTCTGAAAACTATAAAATGCCATGCGAATCTGAGTGGAGGCAGGTAGCACATAAAAGATTCCAGTCCACAAGATAGCATTCAGGCAGGCAGGGAGTGCAGGCACACGCACAGTTTGCCCTGATGGGCTTCTGTCATGAAGAAATGGTCTTGAATCTCAGCCCAAACAAACAATGGGAAATGTCTTGGCAAAAGATAAGGAGCAAGAATGTGTTTTTCCATTAGACCTTGTTCTTTAGACGATATCAACTTCTAGCAGAATGCCAACTAAAGTTGAAAAGAAAACAAACAGTCCTGCACACTTCCTGCCATCTAAGGCTGACTCCCTGTCCCCCAATTCCTTTTTGCCTGTTTGTGATTGGAGGGCCTACCATCCTCTCAGACTGACCAATGGGTTATGATTTGAGGTCATCGTGAGTAGCAGCCAACTACCACTTTAGATACCCAAGCCTGCCTTACAGGAAGAAGTGGGTGGAGTCCTGGATTCAGGCACCTTGGATGTATGGGTTCCCCCAGCAGCTGAGCATCACCCAGCCTGCTCCTTCCTGGAGACACTAAGGAAGTACAACCCCTCCCAGAATAGCATGAACCTGGGGAAGTCCTCAATGGAACCAGAACTGTTCTTCTCATCAAGTAGTTATGTATGTTATCTTTCTTGACATGATTGTCTTGTGGGTTAGGGAGATTAGGGGTAGTAAATGTCTTGTTTGAGTGACAAACTAGAAATGTGAGTTGTTTATGTTAACATTCTCCTAAAATCAACAAATGAGAAAGAAAACAAGGAAAGAAATTTACGTCTATGTCCTAGATGAGAGCATCGGTCAAATACAAAGACAAGAACAAAATTCCTTCGAGTCCAGTGGGAGTGAGTTGAGGTCACTTGTGCTGTTGGACAGTCTTATCATCAGTCATGGTGACCCCACTATCCTCTTAGTGAACTTCCTCTTTGGGCAGTGAAGGGAGTCAATCCCCTTGGAAGGCTCTATTACAGGTCTCTCGCACAAGACTTTCATGCCATGTATTGAGCCTCTACTGGTCACTGCTATTTGTGCACTTGCTTTGACTTTATCACATCAGCTTTGCACAGAAATGTACCCATCCCTATTTCATGGCTGAGGAAACAGAAACTGGGGTGATTGGGAGTATTTTCTGAAGTTCACCTAGCAAGAAGGTGGCACAGCAGGATTTCAACCAGGTCTTGTGCAACGCTGAATCTCACGTTCCTTCTACTTTGCATTCCTGTCTTTCTTATGAAGGACAAACAGCAAAGTGCAATACGATTTCTAACACTTTATTCCTGTAATGCCAGAGACTGGAAGTGATCAGTAGATACTGTATATCTTCCATGTGGAACTGGGCACCTCGAACCCTGAATGACCATGGTGGCCGAATAGGATCTTGGTTTAAAATCTGGAGCGAAACTTATTTTACTTTGGCCTTCTTATCTTTAAAATAGAGATACTAATGCGTTTTGAGCATAGCTATTGTGAGAATTAAGTGTAATAAAGTGTCTGAAGCAAATAGAATCCTGCCCATTGCAGACTTTTAATGCTTCAAAATTCCCTTCTTTGCTTCCAAGGATAAAATTGCTACTTACCTCACTTAAGTCCCTTAAGTTTATCTGACTGCAAGAAAAAGAAATATGGTGTTACATAAAACACAGTTCATAATGACCGAGATAAAATCATTCTGAGCCTTACAAACCTTTGATTACATTTTCATTGCCAAATTAACAGCCCATAGTCCAGTGTGATGTTTATCACTTTCCATAAAACTAAAGCCAGGTTATTTTTCTCATAATTTTCTATGGAAAAGTCAAAGTTACGAGCCAAAATAAAAGGTGGTAATAGAAAGGGCATGAATAAACTTGCATCTCATTTTAGGAGAAATTTAAAAACATCATAATTTATCCTGATATTTGATTCCTACGTCAAGTTTCATTAGCACAGTCAGACTTGTTATTAACTTGGTTTTCAAGCTCTTACTTTTTTACTTTGAGGGAACATAAAGAGTTTTCAATATGAAGCTGTCAGGTGCAGCGGGATCCCAGGAAGGCAAGTATAAGAGAAAGAATGCTGATAAAGAGCGGAGACAGGAAAAAGACATGAAATTGAATGGCAGAGAAAAAATTCCAACATGGAATTGAATAATGTGAATTTTGGAAAGGTCTCAGGATAAACTCCAAGCTTTTCATTCTATTGGCAAGTCAATTAACTTCTCCAAACCTCATTTTTTTTAAATCTGCAAAATGGCAGCAAGAAAACTCATGAGTGTTAATGTGAGAATTGCTAGAAATAAAAAGTAACAATGTTGGGGCCTGCCGTGGTGGCTAACACCTGTGATCCCAGCACTTTGGGAGGCCGAGGCAGGCGGATCACTGAGCTCAGGAGTTCGAGACCAGTCTGGCCAACATGGTGAAACCCTCTCTCTACTAAAAATACAAAAGTTAGCTGGATGGTGGCACATGCCTGTAGTCCCAGCTACTCAGGAGGCTGAGGCAGGAGAGTAGCTTGAGCTCTGGAGGTGGAGAGGTTGCTGTGAGTTGAGATTGTCCACTGCACTGCAGCCTGGGTGACAGAGTGAGATGCTATCTCAATAAATAAATAAATAACAATGTTGGGCATTCACTGTGCATTGTTGTCGGGAAGTGGTCAATGGTGAAGAAACTGTGAAGGGAGTGGAGCGAGGTTATATATTCCAACTCCCCAGCTCTGTCAGTGAAAACACCAGATCTAAGAAATATGGGAATATTAAGTGTGCTGATCACAGTTGAAAGCTATTGATCTAGAGTTTTAGGAGTCAGGCTGTGCCAGGTAGGATGATCCCAGAAACATACAGTGCTCAGATGCTAGATCCTGGCCTCAGATCTGCAATATGCAACTATACTGACGTTCCACAGCCTGAGCCTCTTACATCTTACACCCTCCCTCCCCCTGTTAGTTGGAAACCTGAGAAGACAAAGAGATTTGAATAGAGGTAGTGAAGTAGAACAAACAGCCAGAGTATTAATTATTTTGGGGTTAAAATATGACTAATCATAGTATTAACGTTTAAGAAGCCAGAATATTAAGGATATTGACAGATTGGCTGTATGGCTTCAATTTGAAATGTACATTTGAAGTTAGAAGAGTCAAGATGTGTTTGTTTCCATTTTAAAGAGTTTGAACTGTTTAAGAGAAATTAATTCTTTAAAAATTTATACATTTACTTTACTGGATTTACAGAAATTGTTAAAGTTTTGTTGGCTGGCATTTAAACCTGCCCTGTCAACATTAGAAGTACTTAAAAATCAAGTAAATTAAATGTATAAAGATATTTCAAATATTTAAGGAGATTTAACTTTAACAGTTTTCCCAAGATTCTTTAACCCATCTAACTCGAGTTGGTTGAACATTTGTTGAAGAATAAGCAGAGCGATTGTCTTTCTGTCTGGATAAAATCACTAGATTTATAAATAGGGTAATACACTTTATAGATTGAAATCTGAGGATTCAGGAAAGCTAGGGCTTGGAATGTGCAGCTTTAATAAATGGAATTTTAACTGAGAACCCAAGTGATTGTGAAAAGGCATTTCTGTGCAAACAAGAGTTTCTAACTCTTCGAGAGCTTTGAACACATGTTTGTGCAAGTTCTGTCCACTGAAGATGGCCAAAAAAACCACAGTCATTAATTTTTTCACAATGTTTTCCTATGCATAAGAGGTCCTCATTATAAAGATAAGTATATTACCTTTTACTATAAATACAGGCCTTCCTGAGACTCCCTTAGTTTTTGGCTTAGTTTTAAATGAATTGAATTTTATTCTTGCTCTGTCATCTGTGGGTTCTGTCACCCTGGATAAGTTAAATTCTCTCTCTGAAGCTTAGTTTTCCCACATGTAAAACTGATAAATCCAGACAGTAGTGAAGAGAATTGTTGAAGGTTCTAATGAAAGAATGTGATGTGGAAACTATTTGGAATGAGATAACACTCTACATTTGCGGAACATTTTCATGTTCACATTTGCTTTTTAGTCTGAGATAATTATGGATTCCCAAGCAGTTGTAAGAAATAACACAGAGAGTTTCTATGTACCCTATACCCAGTTTCCCCCAATGGCAACAACTTGGAAAACAGTAATAATAATGAAGTTTGTACTTTAAAATCAATAGTTTCCATTCATAAATACAAATTTGTATATCTCCATAACCATGCAATCTATTTTAAGAGATCATGGTTTCTTTATATCTATAAAGATTTTTTGTTTTCACTTCCCAAATCATCAGAGCATATATTTTTGCAATAGAGATTGCATGAACTGATGTGATGCTGGCATGGCTGGTTGTAAAGAGAAAGCTGGCTGGGTGCATTGACTCACACCTGTAAACCCAGCACTTTGAGAGGTCAAGGCAGCCAGATTGCCTGAGGCCAGGAGTTTGACCAGCCTGGACAGGAGTCTCAGTGAGGCCCCTGTCTCTACTTTAAAAAGAAAGAAACAGAAAATGGAAAGCCACAGTTAGGCAAGGGGGTGTTTTTTTCTTAAAGATTGGGTCCTTCATTTAAACTATATTTTGGCCGAACCCTGCACCTTGAGCCATTGAGTGTACTGAATCTGAAAGAACATATGAGACAATGAACTCTCAATTTCTTCATTTTTATCAGTAAATTGGAGATAGTAATATCCATTTTTTCACAGTGCTGTTTTGAGACTAAATGAATTAACACATATAAGACTTCAAACTGGGCTTGTGTGTAGTTACAACTCAGAAAATGTTGATTACTCTTGCTGTTACTCAGGATGATTTTATTTGTTGCATGAACAATGGTATTAAAACTGCAATTGATCCATCATAGAAAAGTTATTCCCTTTTTAATTGTCTTTCAGAATATGTCAAGGAGAAAGGCTCAATGTAGTGGTTAGTAGATATGAAATACCCTTCTAATATTTGTCTACTTTCCCTTTTATCAGAGGGAAAATTCCCCAGAGCTCAAGCTATCTGTATTGAAGTTATTTATGATAATCATGTCTTTCTTTTAAGCAAATTTATTTAAGTTGAAAAAATGAGCAGAGCAGAAAAATCGTTAAGTACATGGACAGTGTAAAAATCATAATGATGGAGGATAAGTGGTTGAGAACGCCCCACCAACATTCTCCAGACTTCAAAGTTCTCTTCTGGTTTTGAGTTGTCAATGAATGACTGGGATGACGTGTTCCTTTGCTGAATGCCTTCAATTCAGTAATTGTTTTGTGAACCAAGGCTTAGCTTTAACAAAGAGAACAGCAGAGCTGGCAGAGACAAATGGGGCCTGAAATACAATAGCTGGAACCACAGCGGCCATCCAGGGTGAGCACAGCCTGCTGCAAAGGACTGTAGCTGTCTAACTGCCTGCCATTGATAAAGTTGATTGCCAGATGTAAATCTTGGCCTCTGCCTTAGGGAAGGCGATTCATCTCACTCACTGTGCCTTACCAACAGCTGGCAGAGAGGGAGCAGGCACTCTGCTGCATGGTTTGGCTGCAGAAGCTCTGATTGCCAATGTTCCGTCTGTTTTCAGAGCAATATCCTTATGTGGTTGATTACATGGGACTTGGGCATCACAATGATGATATTACTACCCATGTGGACCTTGCTAAAAAATGAATTTGAAAGCGCATCTCTTACTTTCAGAAGCAAAGCTGTCACATTTCTCTTGGTATCCCCAGTGTCTTCTATGAGGCTCTGCAGGTATTTTCCTCCTCAATAGTCAAATGGCAACCCTGTGATTTTCAGTCACCTAACTTCTTTGAAGCTTGGGGACCTTAGGTGCCCAATAAGTAGGGAAGTACTATTTTTCTGAACATGTATGCCATCCACTGGACTAGGCAGTTTACTCCTTTGAGGCTTAGGAAACCATTCTTTACAAATCTGGTGGAAAAATTCAGTAAGAGAAAATACCTCTCTTGAGGTATTTTAGTGAAGAGATCCAACGTAATTGTCAACACATTTAAAAATGATTAAATAAATGCAAATTATAACTACAGGAACCCCAGAGATATCAAATGCAACTTCTAAAGATGTCAACATCACCAAGACAGTGACCCAATAGACTGGTGCGATTTGGGCCCACAGAGGGACGCATTTGGCAGTCAATTGAGCATTATGTGAGACTCCGGAAACTCGGGCACAGGTAAGGCTTAAACACCTTCAAAGCCTTTGTGATGGATGTATTCCTCGAACCTGGGTCCCTCTGGGTTCTTAGCCCTGTCTGCCTATTTGCTTCACCTGGGGAAGCCTTAAAAATTCTGATGCCCAGATCCCACTTCAGAGCAATTAAAATAGATACTGGACATAGTGCTTTAAAATAAGCTTTCTAATTATTTTAAGTGTAAAGCCAGGATGAGAACCACTCTGCTATAAAACACAGTGTCTATTTCTAGAAAAGTATAGGGTTATGCATGCTGGTTACCTAATTCTGCTAAGAACAGATGGGAGAAGTTGGGTTTCTCCCTCACTTCCTTCCTTCCTTCCTTCCTTCCTTCCCTCCTTCCTTTCTTCCTTCCTCTTTCCCTTCCTCCTTCCCTCCCTCTCTTTCTCTTTCTCCTTTTCTCCCTTTCTATCCTTCCCTCCCTCCCTCTTTCCTTCTTTCTTTTTTCTCTTTCTTGCTTACTTGCTTTCTCTTTCTTTTCTTGTTTTCTTCTTTTCCTGTGCTGTGACAGTTATTATCCTAGGCACTTTACAGGAATGGCACATCTTTTCATCATCACTTTATCACACGAGGATGGTTATTCTTTTCTTATAAATAAGAAGAGCAAAACTCAGAGTTGTTAAAGAGCTTTTCTGAAATCGTACAGCCAAAAGTGGCTCAACTGGGATCCAAACTCATTGCTGCTGGGTCCCACGATACTGTTCTTTCCAGCACGAGGAAGCAGAAAGAAGATAAAATCCTCTTTACTCCACATTGAACAACCTCATCATCTTCAATATTTTATTTTAGTTTTTATTTATTTGAGACAGAGTCTCCCTCTGTTGACCTCTGTCGCTGGAGTGCAGAGGTGCAATCTTGGCTCACTGTAACCTTTGTCTCCTGGGTTAAAATGATTCTCATGCCTCAGTCTCCAGAACAGCTGGGATTACAGACATGCTCCACCACGCCCAGCTACTTTCTGTATCTTTGTAGAGATGGGGTTTCGCCATGTTGGCCAGACTGATGTTGAACTCCTTGCCATGTGTGATCTACCTGCCTCGGTCTCCCAAAGTGTTAGGATTACAGGTGTGAGCCACTGCATGCAGTCTAGATATTTTATTGATCCTATTTTCTGTCTCCTTCTCTGAGGCTTGATCTGCCCTTTACATATTAGACTATTTCACCAGGAGTTTTAGGAATGCAGCATATTACATTTCCAATTCTGATGACACAGCATCATGGCTTTGATGGTCTATTATTATTGTTGCCTCCCGGTTTCTCACTCTTTGAAAATGGAAATCAAAGCACAGCAAATCTGCTTACTCCTAGTCTGGTTAGGTTCCTTTGAAAGCTGCAGAAGGAAATTTATATTTACCCAACATCTACCATATTTCAGGCACTGTGCCAGGTTATATGGGTACTGAAATGAGTCAATTCCTCTTCCACCCCTTTGTGGGGTGGAAAAAACAGGCTTGTTAACTTCTTATATTATATGGAGTAACATAGGTACCAATGGAGAAGGGCCAAGGTAATAAAAGTGTAATAAATGTTGGTTAAAAATAGGTACCGGCCAGGCATTTTTAAGAACTTTATAGGAATCAGCTCATCTAATTTTCACCTTAGCCTATGAGGTAGGTAGCAGATATTAATATTATTTGTATTTTACTGCAGAGGAAAACCTTGGGCTTAGAAAAGGTTAGTTTAGTACTTTGCTAGAAGAGCTAACACAGTTTTCAACCTTTGCAATATTAACCTTTGAAGGTTATTCTCTGTTGTGGGGCGGTCCTGAGCACCACGGGATTTTAGCAGCATCCCTGGCCTCTGCTCTCTAGAAGCCAGTAACATCCCTTCTTCAAGATGTTGCAACCAAAAATATCTCCAAACATTGCTAACTGTCCACTGGGGAGAGGAAGGATAAAGTCACCCCTAATTCACAATCACTTTCCCAGATCC
Source organism: Cebus imitator (assembly GCF_001604975.1). NCBI lineage: Eukaryota > Metazoa > Chordata > Mammalia > Primates > Cebidae > Cebus > Cebus imitator. The sequence continues at coordinate 801,348 of NW_016107803.1, read as the reverse complement.
ACCATTCATGAGAAGTAGAATCTAAATTTCAACCTTGACATGGTTTGGATCTGTGTCCCCCTCAAATCTCATGTTGAAGTATAATCCTGACTTTTGGAGATGGGGCCTGGTGGGAGGTGATTGGATCACGGGGATGGATCCTTCGTGAACAATTTAGCATCATCCCCTCAGTGCTGTTCTCATGATAGTGTGTTATCACAAGATCTGGTTGTTTAAAAGAGTGTAGGCTGGGTGCAGTGGCTCACACCTGTAATCCCAGCACTTTGGGAGGCCGAGGCGGGCAGATCATGAGGTCAAGAGATTAGGACCATCCTGGCCAACATGGTAAAACCCCATCTCTACTAAAAATACAAAAATTAGCTGGGTGTGGTGGCACATGTCTATAGTCCCAGCTACTCAGGAGACTGAGGCAGGACTGCTTGAACCGGGGAGGCAGAGGTTGTGGTGAGCCGAGATGGAGCCATTGCACTCCAGCCTGGGTGACAGAGTGAAACTCCGTCTCAAAAAAAAAAAAAAAAAAAAAAAAAGAGTGTAGCATCTCTCCCTCTCTTGCTCCTGCACCTGCCATGTAAGACGAGCCTGTTTCCCCTTCATCTTCTACCATGATTGTAAGTTTCCCGAGGCCTCCCCAGAAGCTGAGCAGATGCCAGAATCATGCTTCCTGTACAGCCTATGGAATTGTAAGCCAATTAAACCTTTTTTCATTATACATTACCAAGTCTGAGGTATTTCTTTATAGCAATGTGAGAACTAATACAAATGCAGACCATTTGAATCTAGACTTGAGAGCCTCTGTTCCTTCCCATAGTGCCATGACAGTTGAAAGGGGAACAGAAAAGAGGGCGTTCCATGGGAGAGACAACAAGGAGGGTGCTTCTCGGAAGACTATGCTTGTGTGGGGCTGTAGGAGGGGAAAAGCTGAAGAGACATTCACCACAGAAGGCGGAATGACATTTTAGGCTGTTTAATGTTCCCCGTTAGAATCAGTGATGAATGGATTTCCCATAGAAGCTCAAAATGAGCCTGAGAGCCTGAGTTTCTGTATTCATGAGAAATGCTTCCTCACTAAATAATGCCTGTGCCCCAAACTGCTGATGCAAGCTTGAAGAAGAATGAAAAATAAGAAAGCATTCTTCATTCCATGCAAAAACAAGAAGAAAATGCTAATATCTTTTCTGACTTTCAAAATAAGGTAATTTTGGAAATTTAAACTCTTTTGGGAAAATAAAATAGGTTCATTCGAGTTTGTCACATTTTGTGATTAGCGTCAGCTGCCAAATGTCTCACACGTTTGGGAACAAGGAGCCATCATCAGTATTTAATACCAGAGGGTTGGTTTTATAATATTTATTTTTCATAAAGGCAATAATGTTTTTGATAAAATAGTTTTCAAGCATGGCTATATTTCTCCAGCCTGGGTGATGGGAAGCTGGGGGCCAATATTGGTCCTGAAATAGTCTGAATCCCCTTTCAGTTCTTACATAAAATATGCTGATTCTGTTCTGGCATTTGACATTTTCTTTAATAACTAATTCAGGCCACAAATGAGCAATTCTTTCAGTAACTCATTTTGTTACAGAGAAGCTGTATTTCCTGCAAAGAATCAAAACATAGGTTTCTAGGACTATTTTCCTCTGGTATAACTGGTTCCTCCCTGACATGGTTAGGCTTTGTTTACCCACTCAAAGCTCATCTTTAATTGTAATCCCCAGGCGCTAAGGCAGAAACCAGGTGGGAGGTGATTGGATCACGGGCAGTTTCCCCTATGCTGCGCTCATGATAGTGCATGAGTTCTCATGAGATCTGATAACTTTATAAGAGGTTCTTCCTCATTTGCTCTGGACACAGGTTCTCTCACCTGCCGCCATATAAGACATGTCTGCTTCCCCTTCCAGCATCCACCATGATTGTAAGTTTCCTGAGGCTTCTTCAGCCATGTGAAACTGTGGGTCAATTAAACGTCTTTTCTTTCTTTTCTTTTTTTTTTTGAGATGGAATCTCACTGTGTTGCCCAGGCTGGAGTGCAGTGACATGATCTTGGCTAACTGAAACCTCTGACACCCAGGTTCCAACAATTCTCCTGCCTCAGCCTCCTGAGTAGCTGGGATTACAGGCGCCTGCCACTATACCTGGCTAATTTTTTTTGTATTTTTAGTAGAGATGGGGTTTCACCATTTTGGTCAGGCTGGTCTTTAACTCCTGACCTCGTGATCCACCTGTCTCCACCTCCCAAAGTGCTGGTATTACAGGTGTGAGCCACCAACCATTAGGGAGCCTGCTCTGACAGGTACTTTGTTTGGTTTCCCTTGTTCCCCTCCCCCATACCCACATTCATGCTGATCATTTCACCATTAATGATGAATCTCTTACCTGGGCTTTCCCTGGACTTCCGGAAAGGTGTGTCTCTGAAAGAAAGACGGCTTGCTGCTCTCTGGCTCAGGGGGCAAAGGCTGGTACTTCTTTGGAAGTGTGACCAGAGGCCTGTGTGGAGAGTCAGAGTAGGGTCCTGAGAAGGTTTGCTGCATCAATGATGCCTCAGGCCCTGAATCCACACTGCTCTGCCCTCAGTGTCCCCAGCTTTGGGTTGAAAATGCCAGTCTGAGGATGCTAACTTAGGAGAAGCCTGGTCAGGTCTCGTACTGTTTTATAAAGGGCCTGATATAATTTTCTACAGGGAGTCACATGCTGTTCCATAGTGCACCTGTTTGGGCTTTAGGAGGCCTGTGGAGAAAACGATAACAGCCTTCCATTCATCCCAGACTGGGAGACCTGAGTTCTTAGAACTACCCAAAGAAATACAAAAATGTGTCCGGGATTGGTGGCTCACGCCTGTGATCCCAGCACTTTGGGAGGCTCAGGTGGGCGAATCACCTGAGGTCAAGAGTTCAAGACCAGCCTTGCTAACATGGTTAAACCCCATTTCTACTAAAAATACAAAAATTAGCCAGGCATGGTGGCATGCACCTGTAATCTTAGCTACTTGGGAGGCTGAGGCAGGAGAATCAGTTGAGCCCAGGAAGTGAAACTTGCAGTGAGCTGAGATCATGCCTCTGCACTCAGCCTGGGCAACAGGGCCAGACTCTGCCTCCAAATATGTATATATAAATGTTTGAAAGTCAGTGAATGCCTCACTCACTCATTTTATTCACTCATTCACTCATTTGTTCATAAAGTGCATCAGGTACTTTGGTGGATGCTGGAGATACAGAGAGGAAAAAGATAAAGTTTTTGGTTCAAGCTGCTTCCCTCTAGGAGGGAAGAGAGAGAAGTCAAGAAATGATTGCCAGAGAGTGTAATGCATGCTATGGCAGAGGTGCTCATGGGTCCCCAGTAGAGCAAGAGTGGCCAGTCACTCAGAGCCTCTGCAGCCGTCTGTTGCTCTTTTCTCCATAGATACGTATACACGTAATAGTATTTGTGTATGTATCACATAAATATCACATAAATATATACTTATATATTGTAAGTTCCTTGAGGGCATATTCCATTTTCATATGAATCTAGGCCTACCAGAAGTATACCCAGCATATCATCCAGCAGATTTCTGTACTGAAAGAGTGGAGAGGAACAGAAAGAAATAAGGGAGGAATACATTCATCAAGAAATAATGAGTGAAGGTATATTGAATAGGTAACTTTGAATAAATGTTTAAATGGATGAATGAAGGCCTGGTTAATCCTGCTCATTGAACATCTCATATTAGTTTTTCTTTCTCTCTACATCCATCTCTCACTCTGAAATCATATTAGGTTTTCAATGTCAAATGTTTGTGTTTCTCTTTTTCAGATGCTGGCACAAATTATTTCAGTTTACTGCAAAACAAAATGCTATTTTAAAGTGTCTTACCGAGGAGGTGGTAAAGGAATCTGAAAAAGAAAGGAGAAACCTAAATTAAGTTTATCATTCTGTGAGCAGGGCCACTGGTTAACAGGTTTTTGGTTTACAAATAGAAATGACAGATTGTGACCAGACTTATAGGACATATTTTTCAAGAGCTATCTGAGCTTTTGCATTGTCTATATTGGTATGCTTCTAAAGTACATAACGAATAACAAATGCATTTTAATGATTTCTCCTACCTTGTTCTTCCTTAAAGATGTGTCCCCTAAAACATAAGAGGGAATGCCAGTGAATTTATGGAAAATGTCATCAAACATTGATTTTATACATGCTTACAGGAAAATTATTTTTATTTATAATAATATTGATGATAATGTCAGTTAATATTTGTTGAGATCTTATGAGATACCCAGAATAATAATAAACATTTTAGTGATGTGGTCTTTTTAAATCCTCACCCTTGTTCTGTTAACGAAGAAACTGACACATAGGTAGGTTAAATATCTCACCTATACTCACCCAGCGAGTAAATGGTAGAATGAAGATTTCATTGCATGTGGTATGACTCTTCAAAATAGAATAATTTCTGAAGACCCCCAGAATCCAGCTTCTTTATTTTATGGATGAAAACACTGAGGACAAACTAGGTGAGATAATTTCTCAAGGCCAATTAACCCTAGAAAAAGCCCAAGTAGAACCTGAAACAGATTTGTCTGACCTCTAGGTAGTTTTATTTCTGTAATTCGACTCAATATAATTATTGAGCTTCTATTCTGAGCTAAACACAGTACCAGGCACTGGGGTAAAAAGGCAAATTCAATCCTTCCTGTCAAGGTGCTCCTAGCTGGGGTGTTCACAGGCCAAGCTTCTGGCTCTGGGGATGTGACTGTGAAGTTGACTGGTAGGGTTTATACCTTTGTGGGTAGACCTGCACTGAAGGCATCATGAACCATCTGATGAGGACTTCAGGTAGAGAAGACAAAGTATTAAATGAATATGTGGGAGACTTAAGTTAGTCTGGGTTGTCAGAAGAAGGCTCCTCGGAAAAGCAATGTTTGATTATCTTTAAAAATGGGCGTGATATAATAAATGCTATTTGATAGGGCTGTTGTGAAATCAGTGAGAAAATGTCTATCTCCTGCTATAGGAGACTTAAACCTCCACTGAAAACTGACTGGGTGGCTTCACAGTGAGTCCCCTTTGCTTTTCTCACTTGTGAGACAAGGACGTTGGACTAAATCAGTGATTTTTAACCATGTGCTGAAGAGCCCCCTGCACTTTCCCCTGGAAGTCCCGTGGTGCGTGTGTGCAGGGGACTGGTTACCAGTTTACCACCCCATGTCATTAAAGGCTTAACTTCAGCCTGCTCTCCACTGCACCTTCTCTTTAGATTCCTCTTGGTGAAAGGTCCAACTGGCACAACGCAATGCAAAGCAACACAACACAACATAACACAACACAAACTGGTCTGTATAATTTTAATGGCTCTTCTGGGTCTAAGATAATTACTTTAAAGAATAAGAATAAAATTACCATTCTTCCTTTCCATTTTCGGTTTTGAAAGACACTTTTGCAATAGGTAGGATTAACTTCTTTATATGAATTCCAAACACTGATTGCACCCAGAAGTAATGTATGTCTTTGGCATTGTGAAAACACAAAATGTGACCCAAGATGTACTTCAACAACAGGGGCAATCTAGTTAACATGAGATCTTTGACTATTTCAAGGAAGTCACAAAAAAGCTTAGGTCACATGATGCTTGCTTAAGGCACAAAATTAGAAAACATAAATTAATTTCCTTTCATTTGATTGTTTATTGGCTTCACCTCCAGAGCTCCCTGGTGGACCATCTTGCTGCCTGGGTTGATGACTTTCCCTGAAAAACTAGATGCTGGCTTTCCAAGAGAACTTTTTCCACTATATCTATTGGCGATCAGTTCAATTCACTGGAAAAAGAATTCAATAAAGAGACTGAGTTTCTGTAGCTTAATAGGAAAACTCCATTTATGGTTTTCAAGATACCTACCCAGTTTGCTTCAGGGGTTGTGAGTTTCAAATGGGACATCTATCTTCTTTTGTTTCACTGATTTATTATTGAGCACATAGTATGTGTCAGGCAGGGACTCATTTTTAATGTATTTATTGATGTAGGTGTTGGGAAGTATAATACCAACAAATAAAGTTGCTATTCCCATGAAACTTACATTCCAGTGGCAGAAGTTAGGAAATATGTAAACAAAAATATAAATAAACATTCACAAGTGATGACAAGTGCTACGCAGAAAATAAAGCAGACTAGGGGACAGGAGGGCCCGGAGAGCTGGGGCCGGGCTACTGTGTTTTCAGCCGGTCTGAGGAGGCTTCTGTGGTTAGAAGATGAAATCAGAGGCCTGAGGAAAGTGAGGGAGCATGTCCTGTGGATATCCTGGGAAGGGGATTTCTGGAAGAGGAAACAGCAAGGGCAAAGATCCTCAGGGTGTGTCAGTTCATTTTCTGTTGCTTAAAACAGAAGACTTAAAATTCGGTGATTTCTTTGAAATTAGGTAAGTCCAAGAACACACAGGTGCACGTGGTGAGAGCCTTCTTGCTGGTGGGGACTCTGAGGTGTACTAAGACGTGCAGGATGTTACATGGCCAGGTGGCTGACTGTGCTAATGTCCTAGCTCGGGTCCCTCTTCCTGTTCTCATAAAGCCACCGGCCTTCCTTCCATGATAACTCAACACCCATTAATTCATTAATCTGTGAATAGATTAATCTATTTATGAAAACAGAGCCCTCATGATCCAATTGCCTCTTAAAGGTCTCACCTCTCAATACTGCCACCTTGGGGCTGAAGTTTCAGCATGAGTTTTGGAGGAGACATTCAAACCAGCATTCCACCCCCTGGTTCACCAAATGCATGCCCTCACATACAAATATATTCATTCATCCTCGTAGCCCCAAAGTCTTAACTCATTTCAGCACCAACTCAAAAGTTCAAAGTTCAGAGTCTCATCCTTGAGCCTATGAAATCAAAACAAGTTTCTACTTCTAAGATGCAATCGCAGGACAAGTATAAGGTACACATTCCTATTCCAAAAGGGAGAAAGAAGCAAGAAGATAGGGATAACAGGCCCCACGTGAGACTGAAACCCAAGAGAGAAGACTCTGGGTCTTAAGATTCCAGAATAATTTATTTTTATTCCGTGTCTGGCATTCTGTGCACGCTGGAGCAAGGGTTAGGGCCTCTAAGCCTTCAGGACACCCCACCACTATAGCTTTGTTGGGCTTAGTCCACCCAGTTCTCCCAGATTGGCACTGCACACCAGTAGCTCTACAGCTCAGGGGTCTTGGTGGCAGGCTCACTCCCATTACCCTGGTGGGGATTCTCTGCAGTGACCTTGCTCCCATGGCTCCATTAGTCATTGCCCCGGTGGGGACTTTGCATTAGCTTCAACACCACATATCTGCTTTGTATTGCTTTAGTGGGTGCTCTCTACAATGTCTCCACCTGCACCAAGTCTCTGCTTGGGTGCTCAGGCCTTTGATGACACCTTTTGAAATCAGATGGAGGTTGCTGAGCCTCCACAGCTCTTGATTTCTGCAAGCCTGCAGAATTAGCACCACACAGATAATGCCAAGGTTTATAACTTGTACCTTGCAGAGCTTCAGTACAGGAGTCTCAGCTGGGGTTGCCTGAGCCAGGCAGCCGTGAAGTGCTATGCTGCAGTGTACGGAGTTGAGTCCCAGGGTGGCTGTGGACAGTAAGCTGGTAGACATACCCCAATCCTGTCCCTTGTAACCTTTCTTCCATTCTAGAACTCTGGGCCTGTGATAAGAGGGCAGCCTCAAGACCTGTGAAGCACCATTGTGGTCATTGTTTCATTGCCCTGAGGAATAGCATCTGGCTGCCTTCTATCTCTGTTAATCTCCTTAGGAAACGGTCACTGGGATATATCCACGGTTTTCTCTCCTGAACACTTTTTCTCTGTTTATGTGGCCAGGCTGAGTTTTCCAAATTTATCCACTCTACTTCCCTTTTAATTATAAATTCTGTAAATTATTTCTCTGCTTTCAAATATCAATGTAAGTTGCCAAAATAACCCTGCAGCTCCATATATACATATATATATACATATATGTATGTATATATATACATATATGTATGTGTATATATATATATATATATATATGTATTTTTTTTTTTGTGAAACACAGTCTTGCTGTCACTCAGGCTGGAGTGCAGTGGCATGATCTTGGCTCAATGCAACCTCCGCCTCCCACATTCATGTGATGCACCCACTTCAGCCTCCGAAAGTGCTGGGATTACAGGCATGAGCTGCCATGCCCAGCCTCCTTCTATATTTTATTTAGAATTTTCTTCTGCCAGATATCCTAGTTTATCACTCTCAAGTTTGGACTTCCTCAAAACCCTCAGGCATAAAAACAATTCATTCAGGTTCTTTGCCAATTTATAACAAGAATGGCCTTTATTCCCGTTTTCAATGTCATGCTCCTCAGTTCTACCTCAAACCTCATCAGAATGGCTTTTACTTGTCACAACCGCCTATCTAATTACCAAGAAGTCCCAAACTTTACTTAGCCTTCTTGTCTCCTAAGCTTTCACCAGAATTTAGACTTTTTCTATTCTGTACCTCCAAATTATTCTACTTCTGCCATTGCCCAGTTTCAAAGCTGCTTCCACATTTGCAGGTATTCATTAACAGCAACACTCCCCTTCTTGGTGCCTATTTTCTGTCTTAGCCTGTTTTTTGTTGCTTAAGACAGAATACTGGAAACTAAGTGATGACTTATATGGAAAAGGGATTTATTTCTTGCAATTGTGGAGGCCAAGAAGACCAAAGCTCAGGGGGTGCAACCTGTGAGAACCTTCTTGCTGAAGGAGACTCACGGCAGAGTACTGAGGCAGTACAGGGCATCGGGTGGCAAGGGGGCTGAGTATGCTGGCTCAGGTGTCTCTTCTTATAAAGCCACCAGTTCCCCTTCCACAACAATCCATTAATCTATCAACCCATTAATCCATTAATGGATTAATTCATCCGTGAGGGCAGAGCACTCATGATCCAATTACCCCATTATGCCTCACCTCTCAATACTTCCACATTGGGGATAAAGTTTCAACATGAGATTTGGAGGGGACATTTGAATTATGGCAGATGGGATGAGCACAAGGGGGTGGTAAGCCCAGGGAGGTGATGGCAGAGGTGGGAGAGTGCCCAGATCACATGGAGTCTTGTACAACATGGTAAAAACATTGCCTTAACTATGGTGAATCTTTCTTAAACCACTTCCTTAAGGTAACATTGACATAGGAGAACTTTACAAATTTATTGTACACATCAAGATTGAATTTGGGGATATGTACATATCCATGAAACCATCACCAGCACGTATCTGTCACTTACCAAAGTTGGCTCCTGCCCTTTTTGTTACTGTTACTTTATTTTATTTTTATTTTTTGGTAAGAACACTTAACACCTACCCTCTTGACAAACTAAGTACCCAGTACAGTATCATTAGCTATAGGCACTAGGTTGTAGAGTGGATCTTCAGAGTTTATTTATGCACCGTAACTGAAGCTCTGTCCTCTTTAAGCATCGCCTTCCCACTTCTCCCTCCGCCTTGCTCCTGGCAGCCACCATTCTACTCTTGGCTTCTGTGAGTCTGACTCTGTTAGATTCCACGCATAAGTGAGACTCTACAGTATTGTCTTTCTGTGTCTGACTTACTTTGGCCCAGCATAATGCCCTCCAAGTCCATCAATGTTGTCACAAATGGAAAAATTTCCTTCCACATAAGGCTGGAAAATACTCCATTGTATGTATACTCCACAGTTTCTTTACCGTTCACCTGTCTATGAACCCTTAGGTTGCTTCCATATCTCGGCTGTGCTGAAGAATGCTGCCATGAACGTAGAGTGCTGACAGTGCTTTAAGATCCTGTTATCAATTCTTTGGATATGTACTCGGAAGTGGGATTCCTGAATCACATGGTGTTTCTATTTTTAATTTATTAGAGGAAACTTTATTCTGTTTTCAATAACGGCACTACCAATTTGCATTCTCACCAACTGTGTACAAGGGATCCCTGTTCTCCGTATTTTTGCCAACACTTGCCATCTTTTTCTTTTCTTTTTTAAGTAATAGCCATCCTAAGAGTTGTGAGGAGATATTTCACTGTGGCTCTCAGTTGCATTTCCCTGATGACCAGTGATGCTGAGAACCACTTGCTCTACATGTTGGCTACCTGTATTTCCTCCATGGAGAAATGTCCACCCAGATCCTTTGCCCATCTTCCAATAAGGTCACTCATTTTTTAGTTATTCAGTTGTATGAGTTTCTTGTCTATATTGAATATTAATCCTTATCAAGTACATGGTTTGCAAATATTTTCTCCCATTTCATAGTTTGCCTTTTTACTCTGTTGATTGTTTCCTTTGCTGGGCAGAAGCTTTTTAGTTTGATGTAGTCCTGTGTGTTTATTTTTACTTTTGTTGCCTGCCCTTTTGGTCTCATACCCAAAAAGTCATTGGCAAGACCCCATGTCAAGGATTTTTTCCCCATGTTTTCTTCTAGGAGTTTTGTAGTTTTGGGTATACCCCAAGTTAATTTAATTCACCCCAAGTTGATTTCCTTGAATGGTGTGAGACCAGGGTCCTGCACTGTTCTTCTGCATGTTAATATCTAGGCTCTCCGCTATTCTTTGATGAGCCCATTTTGTCTCCATTGTGTATTCTTGATGCCTTCGTCAAAAATTAGTTTAATCAATGCATGCATTTATTTCTGGGCTCTGCACTCTGCCCTACTTGTGTACATGCTTGGTGTACCACTGACGGCTACAGCCCTGTCATGTTATTTGTAATCAGGAAGTGTAGATGGCTCCAGCCTTGTTCCTCTTACTTAAGATTGCCTTGGCCACTCAGAGTCTTGTGTGTTACTCAGGGTGAATCTTTGTGATACACCGTCCATGTGTCCTATGTTGTCATTATAATGTAGAATTTTTTTCTAGCATCACTTAGCATTCCTCTCCCACTTTTAAGATTCTTGTGTAGGATAATATAAGCAATAGTTACAAAAATCCACGGGGGTTTCAGCCACATCAAAAATGCCAACTGGCAACCACTAATACCATGAGCTTCACTTAATCATTGCTTAGCTAACCAAAATCCTTCAAAGTAAGAGGTCAAAGTGAACTTTAAGGAACTTTGCAAGTGAAAAAATAACTGGATCAAACAAGCAAAGTAACCTATCTACTGTTATACAGCTTTGATGGTAATTCAGATAAATTCTAGCAAGCTTTTTTAAATTTGGGGGTTTTATTTAATAAAGCAGTAATAAGTCAAGTATTTGTGATATTTAGAGGAGAGTGAGCATTGGAGCTGAATTTGTTAAGATTGAACCTTGATTCTGTTCATACTATGGGCAGGATCATGGCAAGTGCTTAATAAATGTTTATGAAATAAGCAAATGGATTGGAGAGTGAATGAATTTCCCCATCTGGAGGAGTAAGGAGTGCTTATTTATACTTCACAGAAATTCATATGTGGAATAAATGCACTGATGCACTTCAAGGCACGGTTCTTAATGCACAGCTGCAGTTACTGCTATCATTATGGTATGAAAAATCAGAGGGAAAATGGGAGTTTACTCTCCTAGTGAAGTACCCAGATATTCTAAAACGCTAGGAAAAGTTCTCTGTCTGTCAAACAACAGGAGCCAAACATTGTTCAAAGTCTTTCCCATCTTCAGTTTTCTCTTGGAGAAGCCCGGCATGCTCGCCACCTCGTGGTCATAGGGTGTAATTAGCACCATCTGCCCAGAGACTCATTTGCTTTTCGGTCTCAAGACAGATCTCACATGAGCTGTCAAAACTACTGCTTTTGGGGAGGTAATGTATTGAGGTGGGCATAGCATGGTTGCAGAATCCGATGCACCTTCGTTTGACTCTTTCAACTACAACGTATTATGGTGAAACCATGAAGACATTGTCAATATCACCGTGTTCTGGGAGGGTTAAAGTAAGGCCTCTTGGAGAAGGGGAAAGAGTTAAGAGATTGTTCTTTGGAGTGGCTGGTGCCGGCTTGCAAGGGGCACTTGCTTAACTTTCAGGAATTCTGTGAACTCGTTTTACATATGGCCATTATTAAAAATAAACTATGTAAATGTACACTGAAGTTACAGTAGCCCCCCAGCTTATCCTGGGGGGAAATGTTCCAAGACCCACGGTGGATATCTGAAACTGAGGATAGTAACAAATCCTCTATGTCCTATGCTTTTCCTAAATGTACAGACAGACCTATGACAAAGGCGATATGTGACAGCAAAACTAGCACATACTTTTTTTTCCTTCTTCCCAATTTCATGGATAGAAGATTCATTTTTATTGTAGATCCCAGTAACCTCAGCATACAACATCTTTTCTTGCCTTTTCAAGTTGAGAACTTCCACCTTTTCACTGAAAGGACTCACTTTACATCTTCTGTTTGGCAAATCAGAACTGCCAGCATCACTACTCTTGTACTTTGGGACCATTATTAGGTAAAATAAGGGTGACTTGAACCCAAGCACTGTGATACCACGCAGGGGATCTGATGGCCAAGACAGCCGCTAAGTGACTAACGAGTGGGTAACGGACACAGTGCAGTGGAAACGCTGGACAAAGAAATGATTGGAGCCGGACTGCTCAGGATGTCATCATGCCACTCAGAAACAGTGTGCAAATTAACACGTAGGAATTGTGTATTTCTGGAATTTTCCACTGGATATTTTTGGACCTTGGTTTGCCATGGTTAACTAAACCTGTGGAAAGTGAAACTGGGGATAAGGGGGGACCGCTGTCTTTGTTTTTCACTTAGCTACTGTTCAGTTAGTGCTAAATATGTAACATATGCAATACCCTCCCCCAACTTTTTTTGAGACCAAGTCTCGCTTTGTTGCCCAGGATGGAGTGCAGTGGTATGGTCTTGGCTCACTGCAACCTCTGCCTCCTTGGTTCCAGCAATTTTCCTGCTTCAGCCTCCCGAGTAGCTGGGATTAGAGGTGTGTACCACCACACCTGCTCATGGTTTTTTTTTTTTTTT
>NW_016107803.1:770828-787780 GCF_001604975.1 Cebus imitator | reverse complement strand
TCCAAAGGAAGCCTGGGTGATATCTTTCCCCCTGACCTGGGTGTCTCAGGGAACAGAGGAAGGGAAAGGAGAGGATGATACGGGTGGTAGTGTAGCTGGATTTGTATGTATGAATCATATCCATGAATTCACAAAATGCTGGACCACTGAGTTCTACTCTGTTTCTACAGATAAGATATTAAGGCCCAGCGAAGGAATATAATATACCTACACTCCAAAAAAGACAGATGGGGCCAGAAGCCACTCAGGCTTCTTGACTGGCCCCTCTACAGGTGCCCACCTAATGGCAATGTGTGATTGAGGCCACAGCCTCATCTCCAGGTGCTTCTAGGACCTACTAAACTATTAAAATGGGCTAAATTACAGATTTAATTTGAGCAATATTTGCTATGCATCTGATATAGGAAAAAGAAATTATTTAGGCAATTAGCAAGGGCAAAAGAGTCCCCAGCAGAACTTTTCTTCTAAAAAAAAAAAAAAAACAGCCCAAGCAATCATTTCTTTTCTAACCAAGAGCCTGAAAGATTGAGCTCCAAAAATAGATAAGGAAGTTGGAAGCTTGTGTGGTCGGTAGCAGGGTGGGGCAGGGAGGAGGCCTGTAGCTATATCAATTAAAAAAAGGCTACCTTGGGGCCAGGCATGTCCACCACGGAATCTTCATCTTCCCTTTTTTTGTTAGCACGTGTGCAGTAAGAAGGAAATGGGTGGCGTGGAAAAGCTCAGGCCGAGAACTCACCTGCATAATAAGATTGAGGTGGGGCTGCCAGAGATTCGTGCCCTATGTGGATGGCACAGCTAGTCCTGATCGGGTTTTCATGCCCTATGTAGAACAGACATTGCCTCCTCACTAGCTCATCCATAACCCCCTATTTCACTGTAGATTGGCAACCCATTTTTCTGGGGCTCCTCTCCATAGCAGAGAGCTATTCTCTTTCTTTTGCCTGTAAAATTTCTGCTCTTAACCTCGCTCTTTGTGTGTCTGCATCCTTGATCTCTGTGGCCGTGAGACGCTGTGAGACAGCAAACTTCAGGTGCCAGCCCAGAAAAGGAGGCCAGTTCTCATCCACCGTGTCCCCGAGCCGATGCCACGTGTTTGCTATCAGGAAAACAATGTTCCATAAACCAATGTCTCTGTGATTGAGACATCTAGCTTATCTTTATACGTTCGTCTAAAACATTTTATACATTCATCTAAGTGATTTACCGTATATGCTAAAGAAAAAACTCCACCGGGCATGAGAAATAAGATTCTGATGAAATAAGATATATTTCCCTTCTATGTGAAACTGCCTTTGGCCTTCAGAGAGAGAATCTGGAAAACTTTCCAGAGCTAGGAGGAGGACAGAGGGTAAAGGAAGGAGGACAAACGCCAGCGCAGTTCGACCTGCCTTTGCTGCACGTCTGCTCCGTGTCAAGGACTGTGCCACAGGTTTGTGTTGGTTTTCACCTTTAAGGAAGTCAAATACTGTAGGATGTAGGTGCTGTTTTCCCTGTTTTTCTACACATGGAAAACTACATTTAGAGAGGTGAAATTACTTGTTGTAGGTCTCATATTTGGGAAGCAATAAAGCTGGGATTTGAACCCAGGGCTACTTGTCACCAAATCCAGCATTACTTGAACACCTTCTAGCTGCTTCTCCTTGTGTTTTTTTGGGACAGGGTCTCATCCTGTCACCCAGGCTGGAGCGCAGTGGTGCGATCTCGGCTCACTGCAACCTCTGGCTCCCAGCCTCAAGCTATTCTCCCACCTCAGCCTCTCTGGTGGCACAAATATGTGCCACTGCACCCAGCTAATTTTTGCATTTTTTTGTAGAGATGGGGCTTTGCTTTGCTGCCCAGGCTGGCCTTGAACTCCTGAGCTCCAGTGATCCGCCCACCTTAGCCTGACACAGTAGCTCACACTGGGGTTACAGGCATGACCATTGCACAGGGCCTTGGCTGCTTCTGAATATCACACCTCACTTCCCCTGAGGACGCTGTCTCAAACCTCAGTCAAATGTCCTATGAAGACTTCCTGGGAGACACAATTCTTCCTCCAAGGCAGAATTAAGTATGTACTTTTTTGAGTTCCCACAATACTTAGTATAGGAATCACCAGACTGCAGGCTCCTCCAGGCCTAAGGTCTCACATGACTCAGAGCCAGCTTAGTGCCCAGGCACAAGGTAATTTTAAACAAAGTGGCCTAGGATCACACAAACACACTAGGCAGTGTTGTAACTGTCAGTAAATACGATGTGCTCCCTCCCTTTCGGGAAATCCTTGTCTGGTTGGAAAAACAGACATATAAACAGAGTGCTTATTATGGGGCTTACGGATAGCCAGCCCTAGTGTTGAGCACATAAGAGGTGCTATATATTATTGGTTGAATTATGATGAAATAAGATACATTTTCCTTTTATGTGAAACTGCCTTTGTGAAGATTATTTCAGTGAGAGAATTATAATATTAATAGTAAGCTAAGCTAACTCACTCCCCATCTTGCCTTTCCCTTAACTACCCCTGCACGATTGGGCCAAGCTAACTTTGGAAGACACTCAGGCTACAGTTTCAAGGATAATAGGCCTTGCCCAAAACTCAATCACTTTTGTAAAGCTAACGGGAAACCATCAGGCGGTGGGGAAGAGAACAGCCTAAGTCCTGCTAAGGCGCAGACATAAGTGATTGTCAGCCATTACTCCCAAGGTTATAAGACATGCAACTTCCCCAGTTATTCCTGCAAATAACACCACTGTTGTAGGGTGGCTTTTGAAGATAGCTTTCTCGTTTTTTTGCATGCATGTCTGATATCTATGGTTCCACCTAAACCCAATGGCTCCACCATACCGCTAACCTGTGGCCTCACCCAGAAGCAATTCATCAGCTGGAAGACAGCTTCAAACCCCTATGATTTCATCCCCATGCCAACCAATCAGCAGCAAGCACCTGTTACCTGCCCTCCCATCTCTTCCCCCAAACTGCCTTTGAAAATCCCCTAACCCATGAGCTTTGAATAAGGTGATTTGAGTATGAACATTTCACACGTGGCGTGGTCAGCCTCGTGTCTATTAAGCTCTTTCTCTACGGCAGTGCCATGGTCTCTCTTTATGCAGTGGACAGGAAGAGCTCCTCTGGCGGTTACATGTGTGCCCATTTTCCTCCTGCTTTACAATCTTCTCTATCCTTTCCATACAAGCAACTTTTGCTATTCCAATTTCATGTTTATTATTAATGGCCTTTTCTTCACATTGTGATGTGGATTTGGAATTGGAAATACTAAGTAGAGGAGAGAGACGGCAAGCTTATCACTGTCCAACACTCCCCCAGGGACTGGCAGGAAGAGAAAGGGAGGCACGAAGGGCGGAAGCAGTTACATCCACAAGATGTCTATAGATGTGGCTTTCATAGATTGAGGAATATCCGCCCCAAACTTTGAATGGATCATTTATAATACCCGAGAAACCACTCTGAATGGGAAATGTACTGTGAACCCAGAAATGAAACTAATATATGAGTCAGTCTAGGCTTTTCTCAAATGTTTTCTAAGGAGCATGGGCCAAAGAACATCACCCAAGAAAAAGCAGCATCCATGGACACTTATGTTATAAATGCTCCGTGCCCTGTTCCCCTCTGGAGATCCACAATGCTCTAAAAACTTGGGCAGTAAAGGTATCTGTTTATTTTTGTTTAACTCAGTGTTTCTCAAGGTTAGTTCATTCAGAGTTTCCCTTTTATTTATTTACTCATTTATTTTATTTTATTTCTGATGCGAAGTCTTGCTCTGTTGCCTAGGCTGGAGTGCAGTGGTACAATCTCCGCTCACTGCAACCTCTGTCTTCCAGGCTCAAGCAATTCTCCTGCCTCAGCCTCCCAAGTAACTGGGATTACATGTGCAAGCCATCATGCCCAGCTAATTTTTTTTTTTTTTGTATTTTTAGAAGAGATGGGGTGTCACCATGTCGGCAGGCTGGTCCTCAAACTCCTGACCTCAGATGATCCACCCGCCTTGACCTCTCGAAGTGCCAGGATTACAGGCATGAACCACCACGCTTGGACTTCCCTTTTATTTATTATGACTCTAACATCTCACACAATTAGTTTCAGATAACTTTACTTTGAGCTTCTTAGAGCTTCATTCATTGCATCTTACTTAGAGCAAGGACCAGTGGAGGAGGTTGTAGGAAGACATTGCTGTTGCTCAGATTGAGCTGAAAGTAAACAGCTGGGGCCGCTTAAAGGTAGCGTGCGCTTCCTGGGAAGGTGGTGAGGCTCCTGGGCCACTCGAACATCTGTGAGGGATGGTGTGTCTCAGTTACAAGGAGAGGCTGAATCATGGAGATTCTGCTATTTTAAAACTTTTGATTAAATAAACAGAATAACCCTTCCATTCTGCTGACTTGCACGTAAACCATGTAGGTATAGAGGCCACTTGTCCCAGTTTAACCTAGATGTCTCTGGTTTTAATTTGGAATGTCCTGCTTTTGAAGAATCCCTCCATCCGGAGCAAACTGGGATGGTTGATTCCAGTGAACACCCCAAAATCACAGGGAAAAGAAACAGTGCTTTTCATTATGCATGCGTATCAAGTCATTCTGAAATGGTTTCATGGGGAGGACCATGTTTTGCCTATGCAAAAGGCAGTTCTTGTACATTGCAATGCTATTGGGAACCGAATCTTCACTGGGGAATTATTCTCTGGGGATATGAATTTTCCGGAGCTTCTTTTATTAAGTACCTTTTCAGTCTCCTATTTGTGGCTACTTCATATTTCTCTATCAGAAAATGAATTTGTTACATCAAGCAATTACAGATTCCTTTCCTTTTCTCTGAGCTGCATTATTTTTCTCGTGTGGTCGTGAGACAAAATACTGCTCTTTAGTTCAATTAAGGAGTGATTTCATGAAGTTAACGTTAACTTCGAATGAACATTGTATCAATGTCTCTGTTGCTTTTGAGCCACGGGTTGTGGCTGAAATACATTTACATCTAAAATGCTAGGGGAATACTATTACATTTATTGCCGATCAATTCTGCAACTTCAGGCGAGTTATTTCTGCAAAGGATAGACGATACCAAATCGCATTATTGCAATATTGTGTGTTGCCAAGTTCTGCCACTAGGGAGCAGTATCATCTATCAGTTCACTTTGGCCCTGCGCTTTGTATAGTCTGGATGAATGGGATATTAGCTACAGAATGAGAGGGAGAGTTTGCAGAAAGCATTTTATACACTAGCCAACACAGAAAACCCTGGCAACATTACCACAGTGGAATAAACCTTGGCTTTGGTCTTGTGACTACTGGCTGATGGCCTTGAGCAAGCCACTTCCCTTGCTAAGTTTCCTTATGTAAAATGAGGGAATTGACCCAGATTAAACTCATTTCTGATTCTAATTTCTTCAGCATCTAAACTCGTCTAAAAGCAAACTAGTATAAAGGTCTTTTGATGGCATTTTGTGGAATTCTACTTTGCTTCTTTTCAATCAGCTCGTATTTCTGGATATACATGTTCACTAGCCTATGCATAATTCTCTTTTTTTTTTTCTTTTCTTGGAGGTTTATTGTATTTCTTTATAAATTCATTCTTGTATATGGTATACTTGTCACCTCAAAGGAAATTGGCTTAGAGTTTGTGCTTGGTTCACATCTACAGCAAAGAGAAAATGCAGTTTAGCTTCCTTTATTCTCAGCTTTGGTTTCTCTAGGAAAATAAGCTACACTATATTTGAAAATTATAGCTATTTATCTGAAAATAAGATGATTTCTTCTAGATCTGTGGTTAATGCTAGTGGTGCATCACACATAACTTGTATTGTAAATACTTTGCTGCCAAATAAACTTTTACCCATTTTATAGGAATGAAAAACAAAAAGTCAAGCTTGGGGAAGATAAGTTCTTGAAATCTGACAGTTTCCAGATAATGTCAGAATATGATTGCAAGAAAAATGACATAAAATGTACATTAACATAAATCTATAACTGCTCGACTTGATGAAAAATATCACCATAAAATTCTGCCATTACCAAAACAACAGATATTTTTTTTTCTATGACATTTTGTGAGAGTGAATAAATTATCTGAGAATGTGTTTCCATCAAAAATACAGAATTTTGTAATAAACACATAAATCATCCAAGCATCTTTTCAGCAAGATGCCTGATCCTAGAATGGGGGGCATTCATATTAATTTCTCCCCTTCCAGCCTCGTTCTAGATATGGTACCTTAGGGCTCTGCATGGTGATGGGGAACCATCAGTTATGGAGGTGAAGGGGAGGATGATGTAAAAAAAATAACTCGTATTGAAGAAGTCTTCTATCCCAGCCTGTCCCACCCCAAAAGCCTCAACGTCTCTGAACCTTTTGCTTTCACTGAAGTCCTCTTTGCAGTTGTGGTCTCAGCTTACACTGGAGTCTGCTTTACAAAATGCTCATATTTCTGTAGTCATGGGACTCATATATCAGCCAACAATTGCTGTAAAACAGACACAGCACTAACTTAATCCTGAAAGATATGTTTTTGTTGCTTTCCTTGAGGAACTGGTTTGTTTTTTGCAATGGGAAATTCATATCATGTAAGAAAGCTTGATTCCCTTTTTGCTTAGACTACCAGGTAGCTCAGAGGCAAGTTCACAGTTTAACCATAATAGAATTTAGTGATGTGTGTCTGAGAATCTTACATTTTATCTTCATTTTAATTATGTCCTCTATCTAGATTTTCTTCTGTTTCATTGTTCAAGCTTTATTAACTAATATCTTTGTGAACTGAAGCAAACGGTAGATAAACATACAGATAGGTAAACAGACATACTGATATGTGAAATAATGGTCAAATAAATTTTTGAAGCCAGAGAAATGAGGGTGGATGCCCATAGTGAACTATGATAAGGTGGCAATTGTGAAGTTCATTTCTCATCTGATTTCTCTCCAGGACTCATTTCTCAATGAATGCCTACAAAGCATATTATTATGACTGAGGCCATTTGTGTATCAGATGATCCTGGTCTGGTGTGTGATTCCTCTAAGCTTCCCATCCCTTTCTCTGTTAAGAAAAGCGAAAATACTTCCTCTGTGTTAATTCACCAGCTGTTCTTTAACCTGCTGGTTAAAGAAAAGGAGAAGGAGGACTCAGAAAGGTTAGGTGTCTTACTTGAGGTCACACAGCCAGGGAGTGTGCCTTCGTTTCAGCTCATCTCCATGCTCTTTCCACTGTGCTGGCGCTTCCTGCTGAGTGTCTTCCATCTGCCCTCCAGAACCTCCCTCCGCCTTCACCCTGCTCTACCCTGCTCTCTGCCTGGGACACTGACCAGTAGGGACACACAGGGACTGCCCTGTCCTCTCGTTTCTAGTTAGGTGTAGCCATTGGGAAGCCCAAGCAGGAGGTCACAGAGAGGTTGGAGAGAGAGGTCGGGCGTTTACTCCCTTGACCTCCTCCCCAAGAAGTCTACCTGGGCTGGTGGCGTCCAGTGATCACTGCTCCTCTCAAGGTGGCGTACAAGCTCCTTGTAGTTTTCAGTAACTGTCTCCTCATCCCTTTGCACCTGGGGTAGGGCCAGTCCCGCTGCTGTTAGCCGTGTTCCGGCACCATTCCTGCTTCTCCCTATACTGCACACACCTGGTAAATAGTTCCTTTGGCATACATTTCCTTAAATGATCCTAATTTGAATGTGCAGTCTATTTCCTGTTGGGACCCTTGCTGGTACACCTTCCCATTAAAGAAAAGATGGTGCTGGTAATACATTATAGAAGATAGCATTAGACACATGAAAGGTGAATTTGATATGTTTCAATTATTGGGGAAAGTAAATGTTGACACTGTCATCTTTTCCAATCAAACCTTGCTAGAGGAGATAGGGGCATGTGGGAATGGCGAGAGAAGCTATAATGGACAAAATACCATCAAAATGTCTTTGGCTTATCTTACATTTATGTTTCTAGCACTACTGAAATTGATTATTTGCTTTCAGGCTCGTACCTGTATTTTTGTCTTCAAATTGAGCTGTTTTGCCTAAAGCCTTAAAATCTGTTTTCATATTAATTAATCAACGTTTTAAAGTTAGATTTCTATCTTGTGACTTTTTGGGGCTATGCTTAGAGAGATAACATGATTTTATATTTACTGCAATCCATATGTTTCAAAACAATTCATTTCCAAAATTGCGCAACAGAGAATGTGAGTTTTTACAATCAATTTCATCATTAATAAGGTAAGGCGATAAATAGGCATAAACTGTGCGAGACTCTGTCTAAAATTAGTTTTTCCTGAAGTGTAATTCAGTAGATCACCTTGTTTAAGATCACTCATGACCACAAACAACAATGCAAGAGGTTCTCAGAAGCAAAATAAATGTTTTCATACTTACGTTTTAAAGTTTGTGTGACATGACTTTACCTTTTATGTTTTGGCTCCTGATGTCCTTGGAAATGGGTTTGTTCACCTGTACAAGACAATGTGGCACCATTATGTCTTCAGTTGTGACTATGAGACCATCTGTGGTCTTGACACTCTCTGTGGTTAGGTTCCCCAGGATAAAGCCATAAGTCCCTAAACTCTCTGGTTTTCGATGTATGGTTGGCTGTCATCAAACATGTATAAATACATGCACCTCTGCCAACGAAGGGTGCAGTGGCCTGAGTGGTGTTTGGTATAAAAGCACGTGGGGTTGGGAACCAATCCTGCCTCTATTGCTGGCCGTGTAAAAGGCATTGAGTATATTATGAACTTCAGATTTTTCATCTTTACCACCGGAAAAATGCTCATCATTCACGTCTCTGAGTTAACATGAAGATCCATCTATGGGGTCAGGTACATGAAAGCAATGAGGCGGGCAGGTCAGAGTATGGCCTTGTGAGAAGGGCTGGGTTAGGATTCCATCTCCAGCTCCTGCCGACTGAGAACATGGCAAATTACTTAGCCTTCTGAGGCTCAGTTTCCTCATCTGTGAAATGGAGGTAACAAAAGCACTGATACCTTTTTGAGGATGGGAGGACAACACAGAACACACCATGCAATGTGCCAAGAACACACTAACCACATTGAATAAATGTGTCACTATTAATATTATTAAAGACATTAGTGCACTATTAATATTATTAAAGACATGAGTGAACTATTAAGGGGTACACAATGGGAAGACGTAAGCGTGAAGAAGATGAAGATCATAAAGGGTTCCCTATGTCTTTGAAAACCTTTAAGCCCAGGTTAACATTAGGCTCTTAGTATTAGTCTTGATTGGCACCAGGTTGAGTTGGACATGGAGGGTCAGGGGCTCATTGAATGCCCTGTCACCTCTTATCCTCTGTGGAACATTGAACCACAGTATTTATGCCTGGAAAGGGCATGACCCTTCTTCTTTGGGTTATGTCTAGTCAGGGTTGAGTGCTGCTTGGATTTTTTAATTGTGGCTGTTGTCTTCTTAATTACACCATTTGCTTCCAGTTTCTCCAGGGTTACCTTAGGGCGACTGGGGTGCTGGAGGGTGTTTTCAGCGTTCTCGTTGCACCCTCATCTTTTAGTCTTTCCTGCACGCCTGCTCCACGGAGGGAGTTTCTCTCAGTGCCACGCCCCGCCCTGCATTGCTAGCCTGGTCACTCAGGCAGGAGATGTTCCCCGTTGTCTCTATCTCAGGTGGGACTTGCATGCTCGGGGTCTTAGGATGGGGCTCCACACAGTCCCAAGCAGCAGTATTACTAGAGAATTCCCAGGCCCAGGAATATTTCCTGCCCCACTCCTGGGGAGAGTTCCAATTTCTATCAAATACATATTTACTAGTGCCTACTATGTGCCTGTTTCAATGCTAGACTGTGAAGGAACAAAGAGAAATAAGAGCTTGGATTCACAGGTGCATTATAACGGATTTTTCAATTTCGGTACTATTGAGAATTGAGATTTGGGGTCAGATAATTCTTGTGCCTTGTAGGACGCTTAGCAACATCCCTGTCTTCTCCCACCAAATGTCAGTAGCTCTCAGTCATGACAACCAAAAGTGTCACCGGACTTTGTCGAAAGTCGCGGGGGTGGGGGGTGGCGCAGAAACATTCCTCCGAGTACCACTGATCACAATGCAGCATGTGCTACTGCACTGCATGGCTTCTTTCGTAAGACTCCTCCAAAGGCACTGGTGTGCTCACCTCCATCTGAGCACTTCCTAGAACATGGAAACTGCCCATCTGGGTCACTGCCTCCTCCCTTAGACTGTGGCCACCGGTTTGCCTTTCTACCCCTATTGCTAAGCACAGTGCTTGGTACACAGTACACGCTCAATAAATAGAAGGTTGGGCAGTGGTTTAGGGCAAGACGGTTGTAACCCATCTAAGGGTTCTAGATAAGAACTGGCCTATATAAAAATTATTGAAGATCAATTTCATTTTTTCTTTTTTTTTCCCTTTAAGGTAGGGTCTCACTCTGTTTCTCAGGCTGGAGTTCACTCTGTCATCCAGGCTGGGGTGCAGTGGCACGATTTCAGTTCACTGCAGCCTTGACCTCCCGGGCTCAAGCGATCCTCCCACTTCAGCCTCCCAAGAAGCTGGGACTACAGGCATGCATCACTATGCCCAGCTAACTTTTGTACTTTTTGTAGAGAGGGGGTTTCACCATGTCACCCAAGCTGGTCTTGAACTCCTGGGCTGAAGCAATCCACCTGCCTCAGCCTACCAAAACATGGGGACTGCACGTGTGAGCCACCACACCTGGCTGAAGATACATTTCACAGATAATCACAACAAAAATGTGCAGAACTAGTAAGAATCAACTCCTAGGAATGAGATTGCCACAAAAAAGATAATCCGCTTGACATACATACTTGACATTTACAACACGGGTTACAAAAGTAAAACAACCCCCGCTTTTGTTTTGTTTTGTGTGTTCTGTCACTCAGGCTGGAGTGAAGTGGCAGGATCACAGCTCACTGCAGCCTCAACCTCCCAGGCTCAGGGGATCCTCCCACCTCAGCTCCCAGAGTAGCTGGGACTGCAGGCATGCTCCACCATGCCCAGCTATTTTTTTTTTTTCCATGTTTTTAAAGAGATGAGGTGTTACTATGTTACTCAGGCTGGTTTTGATGGAGCTCCTGGGCTCGAGCAATTTGCCTGCCTCGGCCTCCCAAAATGTTGGGATTACAGGCATGAACCACTGCACCTGGCTAAAACTCCCTCTTTATCTGAATTGAGGCCAAACACTTGTTGAATTTGTGAGACAATGTCCCTCCAAAATCTTGCTCACCTTGCCCTAGCCTTTTTCCTCACATGATTTCACTTGACTTAATGAACTCAGATTGTAGTTCCACCTACAAAGTGATCTAACCAAAGGAAGAAACTTGTTTTTAACAGGAAGCTGCAAAGATGATACAGAAAGGAACAGAAAGTAAGGATAAAGGCTTAAATCCTGGCATGGTTGTTTTTTAAAAAATCAAATGAGAATTATCCTTTGTAAAAAAGTAATTCTACTCAAGGTTTACTTATGTGAAAAGGGATTGTCAGTCATTTACAGGGAAGGTTCAGCTCAACTTTTGGTTCAGTGTTCCCTCCTTCAGCCACTGGTCCAATCTCTCTGGAATTCTCATTCCCTGACAGTGTTTTATGCTCTGGTGATGAGTGTTCTGAAATGCCCTCCTCCCTCTCAGAAAGCCCCTGGGGGACTGCCCTAGATGCAGATCTTGACGATAGTAGCAAATAATAGCAGGAAAGCAGAAGGATTTTGAAGGCCAGATTGAGAAAGTCTTCTTCGCGAACAGAAGTTGAACTGGGGAAGGACTCTGTCTCTTTTCCTATTAAACAGGTATTTATTTTTAAAGCTTGAGCTCAAATGATTGAAAGTTTGTTATTTTTCATTCATTTAACCAGTATCTATTGAGAACCTCTTACAAAGGCTCCATGCTAGGTGCTGGGGCTAAAATAGCACCTGACCACATGCAGATGTCCTCTATGGACTGATTGCTTTGTGCTTCAGGCTGGAGGTCCAAAGATCCATTTATGGGATCTTACTGAAGTTCCATTTCCTTTCTTCCCTTTCCCCTTCCCCTTCCCCTTCTTTCCTTCTTTTCTCGACAGGATCTTACTCAGGCTGAAGTGCAGTGGCGCGATCTCAGCTCACTGCAGCCTCGAACTCCCAGGCTCAAGTGATCCTCCCACCTCAGGCTTTGTGCTGGAAGCATATAGAAATACTGTGTTTTCTATGTATTACTATAACAGTGATGGGATTTTATAGGTAAGACCATGAAGGCCCAGAGAGGGTAACAGGTCCAAAGGCACAGGGCTTATAAAATTGGAGCCATTAAAATGAGAGTGATGATTTTGCAAGATTGTTGTGTTTTATTTTTATATTTTTTTTAGATTGAGTCTCGCTCTGTTGCCCAGGCTGGAGTGCAGTGGTGCAATTTCGGCTTACTGCAATCTCTGCCTCCCTGTTTCAAGTGATTCTCCTGCCTCAGCCTCCTGAGTAGTTGGGACTACAGGCACCTGCCACCACTCTGGCTAATTTTTGTATTTTTAGTAGAGACAGAGTTTCACCATATTGTCCAGGGTGCTCTCAAACTACTGAACTTGTGATCCACCTGCCTCAGTGGATGGCACTTTTCAAAGTGCTGGAATTACAGGGGTGAGCCATCGCTCCTGGTGCAAGATTGTTTTAAGGATTAAATGTCATTCATTCTTTCAGTTCGATCTCTACTGATAATTTTTTTCCTTGACCTTCCTTATCCTGCATTATCATTATTTTTCAAAGCACATTTGCTTATCTATTGTTTAGTGTGTATTAATTTGTTATTGGTCTCCTACCACTAGCATATATGTTTCTTGAGAGCAGGGAACTGGTCGTTCACGGATGTGTCTTTGGAGTCTGTAATTGTGTGTGATCCTAGCAGGCGTTGATGACATAGTTCTTGAATGAATTTGTCGAGTGAATGATTGAAGTGTTTTACCATCATTGCTGTGCCTGTGTAAAAAGGAAGTGTTTGATTTTTCATCACTTGTCTTGCCCCCTCAATGTCTATCAGATATCTTCTGTGTAAACGGTCGATCTTGCTTGGTAAAATTTGTAGTTTCATTTTTCTGTCCAAATTAACAGAATCCCTCAAGTTAAACAGGCAATGTGAATATGTAATACGTGAGGAATATTTGAAAGCACTTTAATACTCACTCATAACTGTGGTGCAAACTAAAAAAACATAGTAAAATCTCTTCTTAAACAATGCAACTGAAAATATAATAGCCAGTTTTGATGATATTTCTAAGGGGGTGGACATTCTTATATAGGGTTTCTGGGAGGGTAAATGGAAATAATTTTTTAGAAAGGAAATTTTACGATATATATTAAAAGCCTTTAAAATGTCTTCACTCAGTGGTTTAGTAAAATAATTTGAAAATCCCATAATGGATTATGCTTTATCTATGAAAATGATGCTTATGAATGCTTGCTTATCACATGGGAAATTGTTTCGTAACCAGAACTTAATGTGAGTAGGAAAATAAAGCAGGTATATAAAAAACAGTTAGGCTTTCCTTGTATGACAGACATCTGCATAGAAAACAATGACAATGAAGAGCACCACAATGTTATAACCGATAACTGCAATCCCAGGGGCAATCATTTGTATTTTATGCATTTCTCTATTAAGAAAATTAAATGTTGGCTGGGTGTGATGGCTCACGCCTGTAATCCCAACACTTTAGGAGGTTGAGGAGGGTGGATCACGAGGTCAGGAGTTTAAGATCAGCCTGACCAAGATGGTGAAACCCATCTCTACCAAAAATACAAAAATTAGCCGGGTAGGATGGTGGGAGCCTGTAATCCCAGCTACTCGGGAGGCTGAGGCAGAGAATTGCTTGAACCCAGGAGGCAGAGGTTGCAGTGAGCTGGTATTGCACCACTGCACTTCAGCCTGGGTGACAGAGTGAGATTCCATCTCAAAAAAAAAAAAAAAAAAAAAAAAAAAAAAAAAAAAAAAAAAAAAAAAAAAAAAAAAAAAAAAAGAAAAAGAAAAAGAAAATGGAATGTTAGCAAATGTTTTATTAAAAATAAAATTCTATGTATTCATTTATGGCATTTGCCCTTACTAGATTTTTTTTTTGAGACACAGTCTCACTCTGTCGCTCAGGCTGGAGTGCAGTGGTGCAAAATTATCTTTCGTAGCCTTCAAGCAGCATTTTGAAATAAGCGTGGTAGGATTTTCTGTTTTTCCCTGTTTGGTAAATAAAGTTACAAGGAGGCTTAGAGAGTTTTCATGACTTACTTTTACCTCCCAGCTCATAATTCACCACGTTGGGCTGAGACTCTGGGCAAAATCTTATATTATGATCAGAAAGATTTGAATTCATGTTCTTTCTCTGGAGAATGCAATGAACATTAGATGAGATGCATGTGAATGTCCTTAGCTTGCTCTCTGGCTCACAATCTTCAACACATCTGAATTCTCCTCCCTTCTAGAGGTAGGGCCATGATGCTACCAGTCACAAGAGTCACCTCCTGTCTACCTCAATGAGCTCGACCTGCTCTTTCCCTAATGAGATCACCTGAGGGACAGGAGATGGGGCAGTTTCTGGCTGGTTAGGAAGAGCCCTACACATGTTTGGGTCACAAGGTCTAGACTTTACTCACTCTTTCCAAATTCGTCTGTGTGTTCCAGGCTTGCTGTCCAATGGGGATAGAGGTCCTGGTGTCTAACAGAAGGGGAGTGTCCATTGCACCCTTGAAATAGCGTGTATCTGTGCAAACAGAAAAATATTAAAGTCAGACCTTATGTGGACTCTGCACACTACAATTTACAAAATATCTGCACATCTACAAACTCATTGGATCATGACAACGAGCAGGGATCATGCATTGTTTGTCTTTGTGTCCCCTGATCCATCCTAACACGGAAACTGGCACATAGTGATGCTCAATGAATGCCTATTGAATGAATGAACAAAAAAAGCCATCATCATTTACAAGATGATTTTCTCCAGATACACTTCAATAGATTTATTTTAGTGGTTCAGGCCCTGAGAAATTGTGAATGCTTCCCCTTTTCTCTTACAATAGGGTGTTTTATCTCAAAGAACTTGCTGAAGCTGCCCTATGTGCTACAGTTAGAGACAGAGGCAGGTGTGAAATTAGGTCCTCTTTATTCTTAACAATTGCAGCTTTACTGTCATGCCCTGCTGATGCTCGTAGGCTGGCTGGCTGCAAAATGAATTAACCAAGTTAAAAAGTCTTTTTATTTATTTATTTTTAAAATTCTACTGCCTTCTATGCAGACCTCATCTTCACATTTCCCACGCTGCCGCATCCCTGCCTGCCCACCCTCTGTTATGCTCATCAGTTGTTCCTAGGGCTCAAGTAGAGCATCACGATAACAGTGGCTGAGAGTTACAAATCTCTGGCTTGGTACCAGGTCCTCTGGTGAGATCTCAACATGCATCATTCATCTAGTCTTCAAAAGAGCTCTTTAGGGCAAATTCTTTTATTATGAATCCTATTTTCAGATAGAGAAAGTGAATTTGAGAGATTTTCTCAAGGTCACACAGCTAGTAAGTCATGGGGGCAGATGTCAACCTAGGGTTGCTTAATTCAGAAATCACATCTTTAAATAGTATGCAATATGGCAGCAGGTACATGCATCTTCATATTTTAGGCAGACCCCCAAACGTTACCTGCATATTCAGATTCCTTTATAGGGCGGGCTGGTAAAATTTTAATCGACTGCCACGTCTCTTCCATCTGAAGCTCAGGGTCTTCATAGTCATCATTACTGCGGCTTTTTGCTCCATCCAGGACTGCAGGAAAGTTTCTTTCCTAAGCAGGTGGTAACATTCCAGTGAGTCAAAGGAAGGTACAATGTTGACAAAGAAAGACTACAGTGCTGGGCTGCAGGAGTGGGACAGATTTTCTTAGCTGCAAGTTAAATATTTAAAACTCTAGCGTCTGAGGTCTTAAATGGAAGTTTAATTCTTGTGCTAGTGAGAAATCTAAAGAGATCTCCCAATAGTTCCATCTCTGATTACTTAGTCAATACTAATCTAGGTACTGCTGTGAAGGGACAATGCAGATGTAATGGAGATCGCTGATCAGCTGACTTTAAAATAGGGGGATTATCCTGGATTACCTGGGTGGGCCCGATGTGATCACACGAGCCCTTAGAAGCAGAAGGAGGATGTATTTGCAAATAAGATAATCTTATGTTTAAAGAATTCACTAAAAAATTATTAGAACTAATAAACGATTCCTCAAGGTGTCAGGATACATGATTACTATACCAAATTCAGTTGTATTCCTATATACTAGTAATGAAAATTCATATTTCTATAAATTAGTGATGACAAATTGAAAATAGAAAGAAAATGGGCTAGGTGCAGCGGCTCATGCTTATAATCCCAGCGCTTTGGGAGGCCGAGGTAGGGGGATTGCTTGAGGCTAGGAGTTTGAGAACAGCCTGGGCAGCAGAGGGAGCTCTCATCTGTACAAAAATGTTTTAAAAAGGAAAATGATTATATTAGCAATAGCGTGAAGGAGAATAAAATATATAGAAATAAATTTAACAAAAGAAGTGTAAAACTTGTACACCGAAAACTGCAAAACACTGTTGATAGTAATTTAAGAAGACCTAAATAATGGAAAGACAACCAGTGATCATGGATTGGGAGACTTAACATTGTTCAGATAGAAATACTTTGAAAATTGATACGCTGATTTTTTTTGTTGTTGTTGCAAAAGTGGAAAAGATAATCCTAAAATTCTTATGAAAATAAGAAGAACCAAGAATAGCCAAAACAATCTTGGGCAAAAAAAAGATAAAGTTGGAGGACACTTATTTCAAAAGTTGCTCCATAGATGCAGTAATCAAGACAGTGTGGTATTGGTGGTAAGACAGACATGTAGATGATTGGAATATAATTGAGAGTCCAGAACCAAACCTTCACACTGAGGGTTAATTGATTTTTAAGTGTGTGCTAAGACAATTCACTGGGCGGGAAGAATAGTCTTTTTTTTTTTTTTTTTTTT
>NW_016107803.1:764479-769783 GCF_001604975.1 Cebus imitator | reverse complement strand
AAAAAAAAAAAAAAAGAAAATGGAAATCAAAAGCACAATGAGATGTCAGCCATACACCAACAAGATGATTTTTAAAAAGATAATAATAAGGACTGACAATAATGTGGAGAATTTGGGACTCTCATGCATTGCTGACGGGAATGTAATAGGGTGCACCTACTGTGGAAAACACTTTGGCAGTTCCTGAAAAGGTTAAACGCAGAGCTACCATAAAATCGAGCAATTTCACATTCACACAAAAACTAGCACATGTTTATAGCAGTGTTAATAGCAGAAGAGTAGAAATAACCCAAATGTCCATGGACTGCTGAATAGATAAATAAAGTGTTATATAGTCACACAATGGAATATTATTCAGCAATGGAAAGGAATAAAGTACTGATATATGCTATAACATGGATAAGCCTTGACAATATTATGCTAAATGAAAGAAGGTAGTCATATACAAAACAGAAAGTTGCATGATTCTTTTTATGTGAAATATCCAGAAGAGGAGGACCTACAAATAAAGAGTAGATTGATAATTTGCCAAGGGCTGGGGGAAGGGGGAAACTGGGTTTCATTTTGAGATGATAAAAATGTATTGATTGGAGTAATGGTTATACAACTCTGTGAATATACTAAAAAGCCATTGAATTGTACTCATAAAATGGATAAATTGAGTGGCATGTAGATTTTATCTCAAAAAAAATCTGCTTTAAAAAGCAGAAGAGGAAGTCAGAGAAAGGAAGTAGAAGAGAAAGAAAGAGCGATCTGAGAGGACAATTTACAGAGAATTCAACAGTAGAAGGATTTGACAACAGTCAGCCAGCAGGGACATGGGGACCACAGTCCTACAACAGAAAGGAGCTGGATGCTATGGAAGCAAGTGCCCCTTCAGAGCTCTGGAGGACAATGTAGCCCTGCCAGCATGTTGCTTTCAGAGTTGTGAGACCCAGAACAGGGGATCTAGTTGAGCCCTGCTGTGCCCAGGCTTCTGATTGCATCCACCGTGCAATAATAAATGGTCAAGCTGCCAAATCTGTGGGGAAGTGTCATGTGGGCAACGGAAAACCAATGCAATTATTTGGATCTTTATCACTAAGGATGGGCCTCAGGAAGTGACACCAATCTCTGTATATTGTTCTAAAACATAATACTATCACAATAAAAGCAACTGCAAGGTGAAATTTTGTGCTAAAACTGGTACCATCATTTTTGAAATTCTAATTCATTCAATCAAGTTTAGGTGTGAGAATTTAGGTAAAATGTATAGTTGAAAAAACTCTATGGGTTCGTATCCCCCCAGCTGCCCCCTCCCCAAGTGAATTGGCCAAGACTGCCATTTTTGGTCATTTTTCCATTTTGGAAGTGGAGCCAGGACACCAGGTTGGTATTGTACACCAGACTGTTGGTATTGTACAACATTTGAGGTGGAATAAGCGTCATTGGACTAAAGTCTTCATTTGACTAAAGTGTTCACTTTGCTACATTGGAGATATGCCTTCGCCCTGAAGCTTCATTTTTTCATCTGTAAAATGGGATTCCTACATATCTGTACTGTTAATAAGAACAGTTGCCATAAAAGATGGCCTCAATCATTTCTCTCTAACGTTAGTTTTTGCTTTGGTTATTAGACTAAATGTTTCTCTATCCCCACCCCACTCCCTACTGCTCACACACTGTTTGTATGCTGAAGCCCTAATCATCAGTGTGGCTATATTTGAAGATGTTACCTCTAAAAAGTAATTCAGGTTAAATGAGGTCATAAGGGTGGGGTTCTTATCTGATAGGATTAGTGTTCTTATAAGCAGAGACACCAGAGAGTTTCTGTCTCTCTCTCTCTCTCTCTCTCTCTCCCCCTCTCCCCACGACTCCCCAATGCACACACTGAGGAAAGGCCATGTGAACACATAGGGAGAGGGTAGTCATTTGCATCACAAGGAGATAGTTCTCGATAACCCTGCTGGCACTTTGATCTTGGACTTCTGGTCTTCAGAGTCATGAGAAAATAAACCTCTGTTGTTTGAGCCATCCAGATAATGGCACTTTGTGATGGCAACATTAGAAGACTAACACAGGTACTCAACAAAGGCTCTGGGTCTGAACGCTAGACTGGCAGGAATGGACACCGGTCCCCATCAGATGCACTCAGACGCAATGGTCATCATAGGAACTCTGGAATGTGCACCTCTGCATTAAAATCTGCAGCCGGCATTGTGTTATGTGCAAGCAGGGACATGACTCTTGATCTTGCATTCTTTCATCATCACATGGAGCCACCGAGCAATTGTTTATCCTCCCTGCATCTCAGAATGCTCACCTCTTGCCTCATTTGCAAAACTGTGCTTAGTTTTCATTTGGGCCTGAGAGTGAAATCCAGGTGCTACAATGTGAAGCTTTGTAAGATTTAAGCAGTATCATGTCATGCCGAGAGCTCAAAAGGACGAAAAGAAACATATTTTCATGCACATTCCCCAATCTGGCCCTCAAAACTGGAATTTTATCCTCTTTTTACAAATATAGAAACTAGAATTGGTAACTTTCCAAAGTCACAAAGATCAGAGATGTGATAGGTGGGCCCAAA
This sequence comes from Cebus imitator, assembly GCF_001604975.1. Lineage (NCBI taxonomy): Eukaryota > Metazoa > Chordata > Mammalia > Primates > Cebidae > Cebus > Cebus imitator. The sequence goes on along the minus strand of NW_016107803.1, from coordinate 767,217 downwards.
CAGGTCTCCCCTCCACATCCCCACTGGAACTCAGCACAAGGAATTAAAATTTGTTTTGCATGGCTGGATGTGGCGGCTAACACCTATAATACCAGCACTTTGGGAGGCTGAGGCGGGTGGACCACTTGAGTTCCGGAGTTCAAGACCAGCCTGGCCAACATGGCAAAACCCAGTCTCTACTAAAAATACAAAAATTAGCCAGACATGGTGGCTTGTGCCTGTAATTCTAGCCACAAAGAAGGTTGAGGTATGAGAATTGCTGGATCCCAGGAAGTGGAGTTTGCAGTGAGCTGAGATCATGCTACTACACTCCAGCCTGGGTAACAGAGTGAGGCTCTGTCTCTAAAAAATTAAAAATAAATAAATAAATAAAATTTGTTTTGCACCTCAAAAATAAAGAGCAGAGAATTCGAAGCATTCTAGGTGTTGCAGCATCTGTAATTTTGACATCTGTCCAAATAGTGTTGTTTTAGTTCATGTTCGTTCTTATAACAGAATATAAGACTGGCTAATTGATATAAAAATCAATTTATTTCTTACAGCTCTGGAGGCTGGGAAGTCCAAGGTTAAGAGGTCACATCTGGTGAGTGCCATCTTACTGTATCATAGCACGGCCCAGAGCATCATATGCTAAGCGGGTGAGGGCTGGCTCAGGTCTCTCTTTTCTTATAAAATCACCAGTCTCACCATGGGGGGTCCTAACAGGTGACCTTATCTAAATCTAATTACTGCCCAAAGGCCCTGGCTCCATGCTATCAACATATGAATTTGGAGACTATATTTCCAACACATGTTCAATGTTACTTACTTAGTATTATAAAATTGCTCGCAAGAAAGTTTATTTCAATTTAAAATTTTACTATGAGTGTCAGAGAGTGCGTTTCTCATAATGTACTTGCCAGCACAGTGTGTTGGTATTTTCACTTTATCAGCCTTCACAATGACCATGTTAATTATTTTTATTTACATTTTATAGCTGAGGAATTGAAATATAGTTTTATACCCAAGAATTAAAATGTAGTTTATCTTGCCAGGAAAGTATGCCACTTGGAAAATTTATTATTGTTATTATTTTGTTGTTGTTGTTGCTGTTGATTTTTAAAAATTTTACCAGGTACCTTGAAAAAATGCACCTACTTTGCAAATATTAAAGACTGAGAAAATAGATAAGGGAAGCAGCTGACTTACCCAGCCGGGGAGAGGCTTGTTAATCCTCTGGTACTGGCCTGTCAACACAAGCAGATCGAGTGTTATTTTAATCACTGTCGTAGCTCCAAACATCAAAGAGACTGGGCCCACTTTTTCTCCAGAAATGTTTTGTCAGTTTTAATTAACTTAACCTTGATTGTAATTTTTCAAAACTAAAGTGCGTTTTTCTTTATTTTCCATCTACCTGTTACTCTTGCAAAACAGGGACAATGAAAAGGGAGAAAAGAAAATCGAATTCAAATCAAACAGTGACCTGGAGGTAAGAAAGCTCACCGATACGGCAGCAGGTCAACATTCCCATTGCTGAGAAACAGAATGTTAGAAGACCTCTCGTATCAGTTGCTCCCAGAGTCATGAGTCAGCTGCTGCTCAGCTAATGATGAGGTTTATTTTTCCCTTCTCTTCCCCCACAAGGCACACACAGCATTTTGCAATTGCAATAATCTGTCCATACACCTGTCTCCTTAAACAGACTATAAGTATTTTCAGGACAGGAGACATAGCTACACACTCATCTATTCCTAGCGCCAGGCACAAGACCCCCTATTGAACAACTGAGTTATGGACCGGGTGTTTGTTGAATGAAAACACAGCAGTTGCCGTTTCTCAGCACTGGACACTCTTATTTGCACTTGTTTTCTGGAAGGTTACCTAGGGTCATTCAGCCCACGCAGTATTCTGTGTTTAAAATTTTATCCTCGGATTATTCAAAACACTGCAGAGCTTTTTGTTCTTCATAAACTTTATTTTCCTAAATTGCATTGTAGTTTCCTGCTATTAGCCTGCATCAGCGAGCATTAGAAACAGACATTTAAAAAAAAATTGTTTCTTTTAATCAAATTCTCTTTATTAGCACATATGTGAGAAGTTCCTTTCAGGTCTCAGGAGCAGAAGCTGCATGCTTCTTAGCAACTGGTTTGCTTTGATTTAAGGATATTTCCCTTCTTCCTTTGGCTGCTGAGAAATTCAGGATAAATTTCTGAATGTGACCTAGTATTGCAGAGGACCATGATGTGACAGGCATTTCTACATCTTGTTCTGGCTTTATTATTTTCTTTTTGAGACAGAGTCTAGTTCTGTCACCTAGGTTGGAGTGCAGTGGTGTGATCTCAGCTCACTGCAACCTCCGCTTCCTGGGTTCAAGCGATTCTCATGCCTTAGCCTCCTGAGCAGCTGGGATTACAGGAGGATACCACCGTGCCTGGCCAAGTTTTGTATTTTTAGTAGAAACGGGGTTTCACTATGTTAGCCAGGCTGCTCTGGAACTCCTGACCTCAAATGATCTGCCCACATTGGCCTCCCAAAGTGCTGGGATTACAGGCATGAGCCACCGTGTCTGACCTATTATTTTCTTAAACTTTTGTTCTTTCACTCTAAATTCCCTTATCTTACCAAAATATGAAATAAAGAATTGTTAATTGTATCAGCATACCCAAGTCTTTTCTAAGGTGTAATGTACAAATTAATGCAAGTTTGGCTCGGTGGAAATACAGTTCTGGAATTTGCCTAGGAACAGTACATACAAGGAG
>NW_016107803.1:601946-763774 GCF_001604975.1 Cebus imitator | reverse complement strand
TCGGCTCACCGCAACCTCCGCCTCCCGGGTTCAGGCAATTCTCCTGCCCCAGCCTCCTGAGTCGCTGGGATTACAGGCACATGCCACCATGCCCAGCTAATTTTTTGTATTTTTAGTAGAGGCGGGGTTTCACCATGTTGACCAGGATGGTCTCGATCTCTTGACCTCGTGATCCACCCGCCTCGGCCTCTCACAGTGCTGGGATTACAGGCTTGAGCCACTGCGCCCGGGCTATTTCCCTGCTTTTCTCTCTGACCACTCCAGGCCTCATCAATCTCATTGAACTGTTAAAGCATGTATTTTCTGTCTCACCATGACCCTGAAATACGGCAGGATCTGATTACTTCTTTCTTGTGTGTTCTTTAGGAAAGGAAATATCTTTATCTCTCAGTCTCCTAGAGTACCTATCTGTGCCATCAGTGCCGAGTTTTGGAAATGCCATCTTAAAGCATGGTCCTGACACTGTGCATCAGTTCATGTCACTCGTTGCCCATGTCCTACAGTCCAGGTGCCCTGTGTGGCCCCCAGAGCTCAGCACAACCTGCCTCCACCCTGCTCTCTGATCTCATCCCTTTCCTGCCTCTTCTCTCCTGGACCAAACTGTAGTCAGGCTCCCGTGAACTCTCTTCTCTATGAGGCCTTACTTTGTGGGATTCCGCATTCATCTCTGCATTGTCCAATTTTTGCAAGACTCCCGCTAAGTCAGTTTAGCCAGAATCTCCCATTCTCCATGTCTGGTCACCCTCCACATCTCATCTAATCAGGGCCTCCTCTGCCACCTTCCTCCCATGATGATATCTGATCGCCCTGGCCTGCCTTCAGCAAGAATCCTTTCAGGTCAGTTTAGCCGGAATCCACCTCTGCCCCCACCCTTTGTAAAGGAGAACCATGAAATGATAAGCATTTCTACATCTTCTTCTGGCTTTATTCATTTTGTTGTTGTTTTTCTTTTTAACAAAAACTTTTCTCTTTGTAATTTCCTTTCCCATACCCTCTCCCTGCTCCCTTGGCTGTAAATTTCCACTTGTATTTATTGTATTTTGAGTTGATCCCAATCTCTCCCATACTGCAAATGCTCATTACGGTAATGCCTATAGCTATCTCCATCGTCTGGAATAAAGCCAGTCTCACTATTCTGTAATGATAACCATGAAACTCTTCCTCTACCTCTTTCTCACCTCCCACTTCAGTGGCTTCAACCTCTCAAGTGATTCTCATGCCTCAGCCACCCGAGCAGCTGGGATTACAGGAGGACACCACCATGCCCAGCTAATTTTTGTATTTTTAGTAGAAACGGGGTTTCACTATGTTGGCCAGGCTGCTCTTGAACTCCTGACCTCAAATGATCCACCTGCCTTGGCCTATGAAAGTGCTGGATTACAAGCATGAGCCACTGCACCCAGCCTATAGTTTTCTTAAACTTTAGTTCTTTCACGCTAAATTCCCTAGTCTTATCCCTTGAGTCTCCCAGCACACCCAGCTCATGCTGTTGCAGGAGCTTGCACACACCATCCCTCTGTCTAGAGCCCTCTTTTCTTGGCTCTGCCTGTGTGGATCTTTGTCCACCATCCAACTGTATCTGAAATGTCATCTCCCCTGGAGTGGTCTTCCCTGACCACCGATGTCAGGCAAAAATTAAAAAGCACCTCTCCAGCCCCGTTCCTCACCACCCCTGGCACCTGGTATGGCAGTGAGAATGTTGCCCACACGTGTGCACTAGGCTAACCTCCTTTTCCTGTAGTGCTTGGCTGCTGTACGTCTCTCTCCTTCCCCTGCATTGGGCAGGTGGGTGGGCATGGCATGGATCTCTTGCCTCATCGTTGACTGTGATGGACTCTAGGTTGCCCTACTTGACCTTCCATGCTCTTGTTCTTGCCTCAGTGGCTGGACAGAGTCCCTGAGGCCCATGGGGATGATGGAAGCCATTGGGTAAAAGGGAGGTGAATCAGAATGAGTGTTTGGAAAAAGTCTTCATTTGATCCACATTGGATTGTGATGTGAGCAAGAAACAAACCTATATTATATTCCACTAACATTTGTAGTTTATTCATTATAGATGGTAGTCCTCCCTGATTCATACTTTTTAAAAAAAAATTTCTCCATAGCATTTAGGAACAAAGCCAACCAGTAAATAATCTCATTACAGACTGTGGTACCTGCCTTCCCCCAGGCAATGGCAAGACTTCAGGCTCCTGATGGCTTTTGCAACCCACGTGTAGCAGAGATGGGCATATGGTGAATGCACAATAAATAAATAGTCAATTGTCAAATATAGCATGCGATACAGCAGGAACATGTCAGAGCCGGGAAGCCATGGCAGAACCTTCCTTCACCCGCGCTGAGGGAATAGAGCTTTACACTTCCTCTCGTGGACCCGGATCTCCACCAAAGTGGCTCACCCAAACCCTTCCAGGCCTTTGCCTCTTCCCGGACCCTAAAGATAGATTGGCTTCCTAGGGCCATTTTCGAAAAAGAGAAGGAGTTTCTCAGTAGATTTCACATCTGCATCCCGGGAGAGTTATGGTTGTGTTGTGTGGATGTGTGGAGGGTCATTCATCACCTACAGACACCAGACAGCTCCAGAGAACAACTGACTTCTGTGTTTCCCTCAAGGAAACATCTTTTTGCAAAAAAACAATGTCCCTTTGAAAGTTATTTTTAAGAGGGAAGTGAAGATGGATATGTGCAGTGTAAAGCCCAGGGGGTCTCCTGATAGGCAGAAGGCAATGACTCTAGCCCTTCAACAGCTCTTCTCGCATCTACAGAGGCCCAGCCAAGGATGACAGGGGTGTTTGGCCAATACCCATCCAACTGGGGTCTCCTCACCATTTGCATCAGCCTCACCTTGGGAGCTGAAAAAGGTAAGTAAGGCAAACCCTGAGCCCCAGAGCAAACCAGTTCAATCAGTCTGCTTTTCTCCTCAAGCTCCTGTGGTGACATTTATCACCCCGAAGTTTTAGAACCGCTAACCTAGAAGCTCCAATTCCCTTCCAAAGGAAGGTAGGCCATTAAGTAAATAGAGACTCTCGGATTATTTTCATTTGGAAACACTTCTGTGAGCTTAAGTTTCTGGAGGTACAGGACCGGTGCCTTCATCTGTGCCCCCATTTAGTGGCTTTTCAGGGACGGGGTAGCCAGTGGACCTTCAAATGCTGTTGCCATGGGATATTCACATTCAGAGGAAATCCTGGACTGGAAGAATTCCCAGTGGGTCCTATGGCAAGAATATGCTTATCTTGTATGAGGAGAGAGATAAAATCAGGAAGCCTGCAGAGGGTTAGCACTTTCCATTTCTCTAGAAAGGAAAGTCACTTAGCAGGTTTCTCAGACGTTCTAATGCCAGACAGTTCCCCCAGGCAAAACCAGCCTCTGGTTTCATTTCAGTTACAAGAGAAGACTTGGGAGAGTGAAGAAGGGAAGGAGAGGCGTGGCAATGATCAGGGTTGGCTCCAAACTGGAGGTTGCCAGCTAGATTTAATAATACGTGTTGAACAAGATCAGAAAACCAAAGACCACATGGTCTCACTCCTAAGTGGGAGATGAACAATGAGAACACATGGACACAGGGAGGGGAACATCACACACCCAGGCCTGTCGGGGGGTGGGGGGCTAGGGGAGGGAGAGCACTAGGAGAAATACCTAATGTAGATGATGGGGTGATGGATGCAGCAAACCATCACGGCACGTGTATACCATATAACGAATCTGCATGTTCTGCACACGTACCCCAGAACTTAAAGCATAATAAAAAAAATAATATGTGTTGAAAATTGAGAGGTCTGTGAGTCCTGGTTACCTGTCATTAACCACTCTGTGGCAGAGACAGTTGTGTGTCTCCCCATGTCTATTTTCTCTGTATTTGCAGGTACTAGAACCCCTTGCTGTTTAGCTGGGCATGTGGTCACCTGGAGCTATACATCTTCCTTGCAGCTACACATGGCCATGAGTCCAAGTTTTGGTCAATGGAATCTAGGTGGAAAATCAAGTCACAATTTTTAGGATACTTCCTGAAGTTGTTATGAACTTTTGTGTGTGTGTATGTGTGACAGCGTCTTGCTCTGTTGTCCAGGCTGGAGTGCAGTGATGCAGTGGCGCGATCTCAGCTCACTGCAACCACCGCTTCTCGGGTTCAAGCAATTCTCCTGCCTCAGTCTCCCTAATAGCTGGGATTACAGGTACCCACCACCACGCCCGGCTAAGATTTGTATTTTTAGTAGAGATGGGGTTTCACCATGTTGGCTAGGCTGGTCTTGAACCCCTGACCTCAGATGATCTACCTGCCTCAGCTTCCCAAAGTGCTGGGATTACAGACTTGAGCCACTGTGCCGGGCCTGCACATTTATTTCTCCTTCTTCTCTTCTTTCTCCATCCTGTTGCCTGGAGTACAGATATCACTATTTTAGGCTGTAAGATTGAGGCCAAAACAAGGGAGGGAGCAAGAAGGCAGGAAGAACAGGGTCTCTGAGGGCTTCCAGGATCAGAGCTGCCAAAGAGTGTCGGACTGCTTACTTTGGGACTTGACTTATATAAGAGAAAAAAAAATAAGCATCTATCGTGTTTAAGCCCCTGATTTTTTTTAAGTGCCTTGCAGTCTTTGATGTTTTATCTCCTTATGGAGGTCAGTGTTTGGCAGTAACAGAGCAGAGCTGCTGATCAAAGGCACGAGGAAGGCAACATGTATTTCATGGGAGCTGGTTGAGAAGTTTCAGGTTTAAATCCTGGCCCTGTCACTCTTGAGCGATGTGATCTCAGGTAAACCCAATTACTTATAAGCCTCAGTTAACCAGGGTTAACCTGTAGAATGGGAATAATAGTACCTACCCTCAAATGGCTGTTGAGAAGCTTTGGTCAATGGAATTTAGGTGGGAAATCAACATATAATTCCCATAGGATAACTTCTTGGCTTAGCGCCCAGTAACAAGATGCTGTGTTCTGTGTTTGTCTTTTCAAGTTTAACTTCACAATCAAATCCTTCTCACTCAACCTGGGTCGTTAGCACTGCTTTCAGGTCTATATCAAGAACTTGTTCATTTTTAGTGCTGATTTTTAAACAACGTGTGGATTTTTCAGCATACAACTCTGTTGACATCCACCTGCTGATTCTTCTTCACACTGGTTCTTCAAGCTGGGATCCCCTTCAGCTGTGAGGCACAGGGATTCAGTGGTCACCTTAAAATAAGGGTGTCCCCTTATGATAAGATTTAAAAAAATACAGAGGCCAAAACTGTTTGGCACATAACACCAACAAGTGCATTGTTATGGATTTGAGTTCTACTTCTCCGATTTCTTTCCAAATATTCTAACGTCTCTTGGACTTGTTTTACCTTATCTGTTTATTTGTTTGTTTGTTTGTTTGTTTGTGATGGAGTTTCAACCTTTCACCCAGGCTGGAGTGCAGTGGCATGATCTCGGTTCACTGCAATCTCTGCCTCTAGAGTTCAAGCAATTCTCCTGCCTCAGCCTACTGAATAGCTGTTATGACATGCGTGCACCACCATGCCTGGCTAATTTTTGTACTTTTAGTAAAGATGGAGTTTTACCATGTTGGCCAGGCTGGTCTTGAACAACTGACCTCGAGTGGTCTACCTGCCTCACCCTCCCAAAGTGCTGGAATTATAAGCATGAGCCACTGCGCCTGGCTGGTTTACCTTGTCTTTACAGTGAGAATAATGAGATCAGTCCTGTGAAACTAAATTGGATACATTTATAAAGTGCCAGGCACAAGCTGGGGACTCCGTGTATATAGGTGTCTTTCCTTTTTCCTCATCCTCAGGTCCTAAGCCTCGTTGGTGGTGTGAGAGAACCAGGGTTCAAACTCTGGGGTCCGGATTGACAACCCCACACACTTTCTTTTCTCTATGCTGTGCGGCCTTCCTCAGTTTCTCTTAGGAGCCATATGATATTTGGGGATAGAGGGCATCAAGCTGATTTTACTCAGTATAATGAGAAATGGGGTAGTCTACACCTTTTCCCCTGGAAGTTTCCAAACTTCAGAACATCTTCAGTTTGGCATCAATCTATGTCTGCAGGGAAAGGGAGAAATCAGCTTTCTTGTATTCCTTTTCACCATTCCTGAGTAAAGGATTATGATAGTCAATGAGTTTTGACTATATGGCTTGTAATTAGGAAGAAGAAAAGAAGGAAGAGGGAAATGAAAGAGATAGGTATAGGAAAAAAATATGCATTTACATGCCACATAACCCTGTTTTGGTCAACGATGAATCACAGAGATGACTGTGATCTCATAAGATTATAGTGGAGCAGAAAAATTCCTATTACTGTTACAGGAGTTATTAAGAAATTGTTTTAGGCAAGTAGAGAGGAAAAAGGGTCCTTGGAAAGTTTTTGTTTTTTTAAGAGCAGCTCCAGAAATGTTTCTCATCTAGCAGGAAAGCCCCAGCTCTCAGAGCCTCTGGCAAGCTTTGATATGCAAAGGCAAGCCATTAGAAACCGGGTCCACACAAACACGGTGATTCCCGCCCCCTTCTTGCCCTTGCCCCACTTGTGCCTGGCAACATGGCCACCCCCACATCTGCACCCTCTCTTTGTGCAGAACATCATGGCACCTTGCTTTGCATATTAAAAGCTAAGGTGGGAGGGCCAGTTTTTTCACAGGCTACATGAATGACATGCCTGGTCAAACCAATCCCCTACGCCCTATGCAAATCAGGCTCCACCTCCTCCAGCCTCCACTTATAAGCAACCACTTTTCTGCGGTACATCGGGATTTCTCTTTATTCAAATCCCCCATTCCTCTTTCCCTGCACCAGGGAGCTGTTTTCTTCTTCCTTCCTTCTTTCTTGCCTATTAAACTCTGCACTCCTTAAAACTACTCTACATGTGTCTGTGTCGTTTTAACCAGTTGGGTACAAGACTAAGGACTCTGCTGTTCCTCCACTCATCGGATCCGTATCATTACTCATGATGTTGTAGCCATTATAACATCATAGCACAATGCAGGACTCACGTGCTTGTGGTGACCTTGGTGTAAATAACCCCACAGCTGCCAGTCATATGAAAGTCTAGCACATACAATTATGTTTAGTATGTAATACTTCGTAATGATAAAATAACTGTAACACTGGTTTATGTGTTTACTAGATAATACTTTTTACTTTTCATTCATTTATTTTTTTAGATGGAGTTTTCCCCTTGTTGCCCAGGCTGGAGTGCAATGGTGTGATATCGGTTCACTGCAACCTCTCCCTCCCGGGTTCAAGTGATTCTCCTGCCTCAGCCTCCTGAATAGCTGGAATTACAGGTGCACACCACCATGCCCAGCTAATTTTGTATTTTTAGTAGAGATGGGGTTTCTCCATGTTGGTCAGGTTGGTCTCTAACTCCCGACCTCAGGCAATCCACCCGCCTTGGTCTCCCAAAGTGCTGGGATTACACGTGCCAGCCACCATGCCCGGCCACTTTTTATTGTTATTTTAAAGCATCCTTCTACCTACTAGAAAAAGTTAACTGCAAAACAGCCTCAGACAGGTCCCTCTGGATAGGTTCTAGAAGAAGGCATTCTTATTCTAGGAGATGACAGCTCTGTGCCTGCCACTGCTCCTGAAGACCTTCCAGTGGACAAGATATGGAGGCAGAAGGCAGTGATATTGATGATCCTGACGCTGTGTAGGCCTAGGCTCATGTGTGTGTTTGTGTCTCAGTTTTTGGCTAAAACATTTAAAAAATAAATAAAAATAGAAAAAAAACCTTCTGGAATAAGTATATGAAGAAGGAAAATATTTTTGTAAAATGCTACAATGCATTTTTGTTTAAGGTAAGTTATCAGGAAAGAGCCAAAAAGTCACAAAACTTTAAACAGTTGTAATTGTAAAGGTTATGGTAACCTAAGGTTAATTTATTATCGAAGAAAAAATATAGTTTTATCAATTTAAGGTAGCCTAAGTGTAGAGATGATAATGGCCCCATTGGGTTACAGTGCCCTAGGCCTTCCCATTCACTCACCACTCATTCACTGACTCATCCAGGGAAATTTCCAGACCCGCAAGCTCCATTTATAGTAAGTGTCCTACACAGGAGTACCATTTTTATCTTTTATGTTGTATTTCTACTATACCTTTTCTATGTTTAGATACACACATTTTTAGCATTGTGTTGTAACTGCCTACAATATTCAGCATAGTAACATCCTTTTCAGGATGTTTTGTTTGTAATCTAGGTGCAACAGGCCATAGTATATGGCCTAGGTATGTGGTAGGCGACCCAATCTAGGTGTGTGTAAGCACACTCCATGATGTCCACACGATGTTGAAATCCCCTAACGATGTACTTTTCAGAACACATCTCCATTAGTATGTGACACACACGTATATGTGTGTGTATACATACACACATACACACACATATAAAGAGAGAGGAGAGAGACGGACTCAGTGATCTAGCTCTCTGGGCATTTCAGTTTATTCACTGAACAGCAGTTCTTTGATCTGAAGATTATGAGGCAATAATTCTAAGCCACAAATAGTCCAAACTCACAGAAATAGCTACACAGGAAACGTTGAATGGGAATTTGAAAAACAGGCACAATGTTCTCACCAGGTGGCCCTTGGAAATTGACTTCTGTTCTCTAGTTCTTAATTTCCTCATCTGCAAAATACAGTAATACATTCTCAGACTACCTGAGTCACCAGGACCTTTAATTTTTGTTTTCTTTCTTTCTTTTTTTAAAAAAAATCTGTGCCCAAAGCTGGTTATATGGACCTACCACACATTGGTTGAATGGATGGATGGATGAATGAGTGAATGGTGATAGAGAAGGCAGCTGCTTCCCATCCCATTCCTTGAGTGCTCCTTAAAAATTCAAACAAAATGTAGAGACATTTGTTATCTAGAGAATTGAGAACAGCTTCTTGATGGGAACAGTCTGGATAATTTTCTTCCTTCTCTCTCTTTAACCCTCGGCCAGCAACTATAAAGAAGAATGGCCCAGAACTACTTGTATTGAAACTATCTTGTTAAAAGTAAGGATTCCTGGCCTTGTATGCCAGCCAAAAAGCTTAAACCCTGAAATAGGCTTGAGAATATTCATTTTTAACAGTTGTGATTTTTAACTGTTGTAATTGAATTTTGAAGATAGTGTTAATCCTTGTGTTTACCAGTCTTGGGATGATTTGAAATCCTGGCTTGTCCCAGCAATTCAACTGTCATTTTCTTATTTGTTTCTGTTCACTAATATTGCCAACACCTTGGGGAGAGAACCAGGAGGATGCCAGCCTCTGCTAAATACATACAGGCATTGCAGCATCTAGAAACAGCCAGCAGGGGGCATTGGATGCTCACATATTCTATACCTGCCTGTCTCCCTCTTGTCCTAAAATCCGAATTAATTTTTCTTTTACAAGAAGGAAAAATCAACCTTGAAGACTGCTTTCCTGAGAAAAACTAAAAAGTAGCATTTTCCTGGACAAAATGAAATTTCTTGTCTTTTAAATCAAATCAGCTAATATCTATCTTCATCAATGTTTTCATTATATGTGGAGGCTTAAGACAGAAAGACCCACTTTCTAAATAGGGCCATCTTTTCCAACTTCATTCTTTATTTAGTGGAAGGAGAAAAACTCATGAGTTTATTTCATGGAAAACATTGCACTATTCTCTGTGTCTCAGCCTCTGAGAAGGCATTGACCTTGACAAATTGTCCCAGTTTAAGTGTGTGTGTCTTCTCCAGGCTTGGAATAGTTTTCTAAAGAATATTTTTTGATAGATTGTTTTTAGCATACAAAAACATATGCTTCTGTAGAAAATTATAAGACACAGATATGCAAAAAAGAAGGGAATAAACATTACTAAAATGTTACCTTAGCAAACAAATAATACAAATATACAAATATTTGGTTATAGTCAAGTCACTGATACACACACATAACCCCACACACCGCACATCATAGATACATAGTTTATACATATTCTATCACTCTGTGTATGCTATTTTTACCTTTTTCACAAAATAACATGCTATCCATCTATCCATGCCAATGAATATGCTTCATCATCATCATTTTAACAGCTCCATAGGATTTTCTCACATGAATGCCCTCTCCTGTTTTCAAATAATCCCATCGTAAAAAATTGGAAACAACCTGAAGTATCTGGGAATGTTATAAATACCGCCGTCAGGCACCGTCTTTTTTGTAAATCCTCATGCATATCTTAATTATATCAGGTCTGCTATGCTCAAGTAGACGTTTGCAGTGGTTCATAAGTATGCCTGCACTGATTCATAAGTATGCATAGGTCTGCTGGGCTGTCATTTCTAACAGACTGGGAATGTCATGCTTGGTAAGGTGTACGTTTGAGGGTGTATGAGCTGGCCTGGGCGACTTTGCCTCAATGGACTTTTGAGGGGTTTCAATTTGTTCACTTTTTCCTGCTGGTGTCTTTGGATTGTTGTTAAGGAAAAGGAATGTCCATCTGTCCGTTTCTCTCTGCCTTAGCCAAGGTGAGGAGCAAGATGGAAAAAAGAGGGTACAGGCAGGTGGAGCTAGCTGCTCTGTTTTACCTGTGTGCTTTATGATTGACCAGTCACCAAGCACATCAGACAAGCCACTTCATTCCCAGGTACAACCCCCTTAGAATATTCTCAATCCTCCAGGATGCCAGTGCAGGGTGGGAGGGGATGCGAGGTGCAGGTAGGTGGAGAGGTGCATTTCATACTAACGACCCCAACACAATTTGGAAACATCTACCTTGAGAGAACATAGCCTTGGTTAAGCCTGACTGGGAATCTGAATGAAAACTTTTTCTGTAAGGGGGATTAAGGCTGGGGCCCATTCCCTGTGTGAACTCATATTTCCCAGTTTCACTTCTGCTTTTGCCCAGTTCTCCTGGCTGCTGGGTGGGACCTGCTGAGTTATATGTGCCAATGTGTTCTATGGTGAAGCTTCCAAATTCCTTTGCTGGTTGTGTAACTCTTCACAACTCCATCGCTTCTTTGCATGCTTCCTCTGGACAATGTCTGCGTTTTTCTGCCTCATTCCAGTCATTCTGTGTAGACCTCAGCTTTCTAGGGAAGTTCTGTGGGACTTTCCCTGAAATAATAACCCTCCCGGGTGAATAGTACATACTTTTACTCCAACTTTAATGGGCTCCTGTTAAGTGTCTAGTACCAGCAAATAGGCTGTGAAGAGAGATACAGGGGAAGCATCAAAGCTGGCTTTTGAACCATTCATTCTTTCCACCCATATTCTGGGGGTAAGTTAGTGAGTCGCCACAGGACTGGCACTGAGGTAGACTTATACCCATTGCACAGATAAAGGAACTCAGGCTCAGAAGGATCTGTGCTTCATCCAAAGCTGCAAAGCTAAGAAGAGAGCCAGGATCCCCATCCGGCCAGCCAGCTTCCAAAGCTTGTGAGAGTCACGGATCAGGCTGCACCCTGGGGCAACTGGAAGGAATGGCATTAGTAGCTAATGGCATTTCAAATAGGCCATAGTTTTATTGCAATGAAAACAAAAAAGAATGGAAATAACAGCCCAACAGATCCTTGCGGTCATTCCCACCACTTAGGTGGCAGAGAGCCCCAACTCACCTGTGTCACTAGTGAGGTGAGGCCACGACCTACGGCAGAAAAGAAACAAGTTAAGCGTCCACTGCTCCGCCTCTACCGACCACCCCCCGCATAGGAACAGGCAGTCATCAAGGGTCATTGCACAAGTCAGCCTCTGAAGTTACTTTATGTATGTACTATTATAGACCTGAAGTCACATATTATTCTATTATATGTAGAAATATTGTACATATTTCTATTTTCTAGAAAATAGCATATAGAAGAAAATAAAAATGGACACCACAGATTATATTTTGGTTATCCCCATGTACATAGCTGTATACGTACGTACCTGAAGATGTATGCATACATTTAAACACATAAACGTATTGTTAAATCAAGTTTAACCTAAAACCGCCTCCTTACATATTTTAAGTTCTGCCTAAAGGTTTCCCTGTACATCATGAACTATAAAAAGTGGAGGTGTAAACAGATAGTAGCCTTCACTTGTGCCCATCACAGAGTTTTGGCCAATCAAATGTAGCCAGTGGTTCAAACTGTGTTCAAATCAGGCAAACGCTGAGCAGTAACCTACCTGGCTGTTTCTGTACCACCTCACTTCCGTTTTCTATACATTGGTTTCCTTTTTCTGTCCATAAATCTTCTTCCACCATGTGGCTGCACTGGAGTCTCTGAGCCTCCTCTGGCTGGGAAGGCCGCCGGATTCTCAAATCATTCGTTGCTCAGTTAAGCTCCTTTAAATTTCATTCTGCTGAAGTTTTTCTTTTATCAGCATAAATATAATATAAAAGAGCCCAGCATGGTGGCACACACCTCCAGTCCTCCTGTACTCAGGAGGCTGGAGTGGGAGAATCACTTGAGCCCAGGAGTTCAAGTACAACCGGGGCAGCCTAGCAAGATCTCTTGAAAAAATAATATAAAATTGTGTAGAATTTTGATGTTATGAATACATTCTATATCTTCAAATGTTATTCAAAAACAAGGTACTGATTATCTACCTCAGTGGTCCCCAACCATTTTGGCATCAGGGACCCGATTCCTGGAAGAGAGATTTTCCACGGATGGGGGTGGAGGATGGTTTCAGGATGAAGGGAAGAAATTGTTCTACCTCGGATCAGCATGCGTTAGTAGGATTCTCATAAGGAGCGTGAAACTTGATCCCTTCCACGTGCAGTTCACAGTAGGGTTTGCGATCCTCTGAGAATCTAATGCCGCGGCTGCTCTGACAGGAGGCGGAGATCAGGTGATAATGTTCGCTAGTCCACTGTCCACCTCCTGCTGTGCAGCCCAGTTCCTAACACACCACAGACCGGTACTGGTTTGGGGCCCGGGATTGGACACCCCTGATCTACCTGATATTTCAAAGAGGCATTTAGGTTCTTGCTAGTCCTAAAAATCATGTTGCCGTGTGTATTATTCCTGCATCTTTGAATCTTCAAGCCTCATCTCTGAATCTTTCTATAGAGAGATGTTATCAGTCACAATTAAGGAGTCAAATAATGTGAACATTCTAGGCCCCTTGTTGCATATTGCTCAGTAGCTTTCTGGATGAGCTGCGCCAATTTATATTAATTTATAGTCTTACCCATGGAGTGTGATCATCTCACTGTACCTCACCACCTTTAAATCTATACTTAAGAACCACTTTGCCTACATGGCACTTGATTCCTCATTTTACCCATTTCACTTCCTTGATGACTAGTGAGATACTGAATTTTGTTTTTGCTGAAAGGTTTTGGGTCATTTATGTGTCTTCTTTGGTAAGTTATCTGTAATGTCTTTGCCCATTTTCTTTTCTTTTTTTTGAGGCAGAGTCTCGCTCTGTTGCTGGAGTGCAATGGTGAGATCTTGGCTCACTGCAACCTCCACCTCCCAGGTTCAAGCCATTCTCCTGCATCAGCCTCACAAGTAAGTGGGACTACAGGCATGCACCACCACACTGGGCTAATTTTTCGTATTTTCAGTAGAGATGGGGTTTCACCATGTTGGCCAGGGTGGTCTCGAACTCCTGACCTCAGGTGATCTGTTTGCCTTGGTCTCCCAAAGTGCTGGGTTTACAGGCATGAGCCACCACGCCTGGTCTCACTTTCCAACAAGGTCTTTGCACAGCCACAATCCAACCCTTGGATGGGGTCCTTTTGGAAACACCTTTTCCCTAAGTTTTGGGCAATGCTTTGAAAAGCCCCAAGGTAGTGGAAGCCTCCTGAGGACGCTGCTTCCGTGAGCTGACTTGTTTGTGCCTTTAATAATCACAGGCCTTTGCATTAAACCTTTCCTCCAAGGCAATCAAAGTGCGTCATAGGAGCAATTAATTCAACATCACAACACACACTAAGTGTAAATATTTATGAGGTCTATTCGGTGTCTGGGACATTGGGCACAGAATAGGTGAGCAGTAAGATATCTGTAACCAGGAGACCACGGTCTATAAGGTGAGTCTGACTTCAGCCTACATTGCTGGCTTCTGCTCACCATTTTTTTTTTTTTTTTTTTTTTTTTTGAGACACAGTTTCGCTCTTGTTGCCTAGGTTGGAGTGCAATGGCGTGATCTCGGCTCACTGCAACCTCTGCCTCTCGGGTTCAAGTGATTCTCCTGCCTCAGCTTCCTTAGTAGCTGGGATTATAGGCCTGCACCACCACACCCGGCTAATTTTAGTAAAGGCGAGGTTTCTCCATGTTGGTCAGGGTGGTCTTGAACTCCTGACCTCAGGCGATCCACCTGCCTCGGCCTCCCAAAGTTCTGGGATTACAGATGGGAGCCACTGAGCCCAGCCTGCTCATCATTTTTAAACCCCCAAATGACCTGTGGGCTCACTGTTATTGCCTCAAATTTACAGAATAGGAAACAGGGTGGTCAGAGGGCTCTACAACTTGTCCACTGCACAGAACCTCTAAGAGTGAGGGATTTGACACCAGCCTATCTGCCTCTCCAGCCCTACTGTTTCCCCCACCCCAGGTCTACAGGAAATGGCAAATCCTGCTTAGGAGGCACCGCGCAGCTGTGACCTCGGAGCCCCTGTAATTAACAGTTGGCGCCCTTTCAAGCTTCTGCAGAAATTAACAGTAAATCAGCCAGTGAGGAGCAAATCATTTATCGAGGGCCTGAGAGCTTTCTCTTGACACTTAAAACATATGGCCTCTTCTCTGACATCTTGGTCTTTGACTAAGGCCTCAAAAGTTTCCCAGGACTTGCAACTCATGACATGGAAATGGAAATGATACGTTTTTGTGATTGTGTACAGTTAGCTTAATATAAGCGTGGCAAGCCATCCCATTGACGGAAGGCAGATCATCCAGCGCAGGCAGCATGCAAATCTGAGCTCAGGAATTTTGAATGGAAGGCAAACTGTTCCTGAGATTCCAGAAAGAGCTTTGGCTTTTAAATTAGAGTTCTGACCATCTTCTGACCATCTTCGAACCCTGGCCTTATCTGGATTTTAGCATCAAAGGCAAGCTAGTGCTAAAAAGCATGTGGGGGACAATGCTATCCAATGCATTAGGTTTTTAAATGGGAGAACTGGGGCCTAGAGTGGCCAGTGGGTTGTTCACAGTCTCAGACACTTGGAGGCAGAACTCAGTCTTTTGACATCTAAAAAGAGTGGCACCAAACAGAAAGGAAAATAACCCGTTTAAGCTCTGAGGTAGGTTCAACTCTGGCTGGCAGGCATTTTTTTTTTTAATGGTCTGTTCAACCCATTTACATTCATTTTCACAGTTTTTATTTTACTTTGAAATTAAATGTTCCTGTTTACTTATTTTTTTTTTTAACATACAAAAAGCTGTACATAGTTAATATATACAACTTGATGAGGCTGGATATAAGTATATACTTGTGAATGGACAAATATTACATGATACTACATTTATGATACATGTAAAATAGTCAAACTCATAGAGGCAAAGTGGAAGGGTGGTTTCCAAGGGCTGGGTGGAGGAGAAAATGAGAAATGAGGAGATATTAGTCAAAGGGTACAAAGCTTTGGTTAGACACGATACATAGGTCCTCAAGATCTTCTGGCTAGCACAGTGCCTACACTTAGTGGTACTGTATCATAGAATTGAAGTTTGGCTAAGAGGGTAAATCTTATGTTAATCGTTCTTGATGTACACACAATAATAAGTAAGGAGGTTGGGAGGAAACTTTTGGCGGTGATGGGGACGTTTAAGGCATAGACTCAGGCTTTAGGCATTTTAAGCTCCGCTTTGTAGATTGCAACTAAAACTTAGACGAATTCAGCATCTTGCCTGAAGTGGCGCAAGCAATCAGCAGAGCTGGGTGGGATTTGTCCGACTCCCTCCAAATCCCTTCTTCTTTACAGGCCTATAGCAGCAACTTAGCTGCGGAGTTCTCTTGTCTGAGAGCTTCCTCCGGATTGTGCAAGTGTCTTATCTAATCCACTCTGCCTCTCAGTGGGGCTCCAGAGTGATGGTGCTCATTCATATGTCACATCCTCCGGGAGTAGGCCCCCTGGGGCTCTCCGTGCGTCAATGCAAGCCAAGTGAATTAGCAGAGGAAGCATCAGCAAAACAGGGAATGGTGCTGTTATTCCAGCTGAGTCTGCCGCAGTGAGCCAGAGAGCTGCAGAAACAAAGCAGGAAGGAAAAAGTGGAGGGCTGGGACCAGCCGCCTAGGGTCTGGGAGGGAGGGGATCAGGGAGGTGTCCCGAACACCATAGTTTTGTCTAGATGGATTGTGGACATTGTCTTGACACAAGCAAGGGATGAGCTATCTGAAAGGACTCCTGTGTTAACATACTGCAACTTGACAGCCCGGGGTGATTAATGAAGGGAACTGCTAGCAAACTTCATGGAGATTTGATGCACTCTGTCTGCACTCAAGCAAGGCCCATGTGTTAGAAAGCTGCCGCTTGCCAGGGAATTACAAGGATGCACCCGGCTTCCTTTTGTCAACAGCATCGATAACACGGCCATGTGCGAACGGGCCACAGCTGGATGGTGTTATAACTTGGCAGCCGCCCTTCTGCCTTCCCTATCCCTGCTCCCCTTCACGTCTGGGCCTGAGGAAAGCAAGTCCTCCTTCTTCTCTATTTCCGGTGTGTGTAAGCAGGTGTCAACACTGCGGCAGGAGAGTTCATGGCGCAGGAAATGAACAAGCCTGGCCTCTGGAGGCCTGTGCTTTTTAATATTTAAAGCTCATTACAAATACCGATTTTAAATTCTGAATTATTTTTAATTTGTGATATTTTAAATAATTAAACACAGTTAATAATTTTTAATTTTTAAAAGCTACTAAAGTAAACTCATCCCCCTCTTCCACTTCTCTCTCCTGCTGCCCAGCAGAACTGGCTCTGATGAAATAAATGGGGCATGCTTGCCTTCTACTTATCCATGGGAACAGAGTTTGGATGGTGTGTTATTCCAGTCCCATAGAGAGGGATTTGGTTCTGTCTCCAGGGTCAAGCTCCTGGCATGGAGACGAATCTTTCTCTGCCCCCTCGTGTGTGGTATGCAGTCCTTTGGTCTCCCCAGGCACCGACTGTTAGTCCAGGATTCAGCAGCAAAACCCTCGGGAAATGATCAGGGTGATTTCACACTGCCAGCCTTCCCTCTCTCTCAAGCTTCTGAAATTAACTGGCTCAGCACCATGTCTCATTTTAAGTTCGTCCCCTGAAATTAAAAGGCTACTCTAGAATAAGATTCCCTAAATTTGGAAAGACAATTTATACTTCTAAGAGTTACTCATTTTAAATATAATCCAGTGCAAAACAAGGAAGGATGGAAAGTTTCTGCATTCATCATCACCTTCTTCCCTCTAGTTGAATGTCCGCACTGCACCTGGAACTGAGCACCTTACAAAAATGATTTCACCCAAACCTCATAGCGATTCTTGGTGGGAAGCACCTTTATCTCAATTTGAGGGCCAGAATAAAATATTACTAGTGCCACAGAAGACATTAAAGACAATAAACTAATCCTTTAACTTTGCAGATGGATTAGCTGAGGTTAGCCGCCCCGGGAGTCACACCGAGCCTGTTTGACGATGCATCTCTCTTTCTTTGTCTCCACCACTCAAAGGTGAGGCATTTACATAGTGGAGCTGTGGGGACTATGGTTTGGAAATGTACAGTGTGCTCAGAGAGTAGGCAATCTGGAGGGATGAACTAGCAAAGCCTGTGTCATCCTGGAAGTAGTGTGGACGTTTGCAAGGCTAAAGGATGCTTTGAACTGTGTCTTATAGAAGTAACATAGGAACACACAGCACTGATTTGGGAGAGAAGGAGTGGGCTTTATAATGTTCCAGGGAATAGGTAGTGATGGCCTGGACGTACTGTGTATCCTGCTTCCCATGTGGCCACCAATGCCCTCTTCTCCTTAGCTGGGCATGTTCCTGGTGCCTAGGTAATGGAACTCACACTGACATAACTAAAACAGAATGCAAGTTGAATTCTCAGACTTCCTAGACTGAACCTCTAGCTCCTAAAACGGAGATCTGGTGCCTAACACAGTGCCTGGAGCATGTGCACACCAATGTGTTGCTATATGAGAGGGAATGAGTGAATGCCACATGCACATGCACAGGGAAGCATAGAAAAGAGGGGCATCCCAAAGTGAGATGGTCCAGAGATACACTGCAGATCATGTCTGGGTCTACCCATGGACCTGTCCTACCCCAGCAAGGCCAACAGAGTGCCTAGCGCATGGTAGGAACCTACTCCACATGTGTGCACAAGTTCCACTTAAATTCCCCTGAATTGGTTGTACATTTTCATTAAAGATTAGATATTAGAGAGCTTCTCCTGATCCAGATGAAATTCTCTCCAAGGTGGAGTCAGGCCAAGGCTTATTTTTAATAAGTGAATACATGGATTCACTCTTTCTTGAAGGCATTCCCAATTGGTTTCAAGAATTCTCCTCTTACCTATTTTATTTTTATAAGAAATATATGGGGCATGCAATTCCCTGAAGGGAACCTGGAGAAAACACTGGAGGTGTTTGGTGCTACTCAGAACTCCCGTCAAACTCATATACCCAAGACCCGCCTGGCCAGGTGAGGCTCCCACCTACTCAGAAGCCTGACCTGCCAGGGCCCATCTGGTCTCCTCCCTCCTCTGAGCACCTGTGGCACTTCTTGCTCGAATCATGCATTTAGTAAATCTAGAAGAAGACATATCATTATTGATTTATTATATAACTCTCATATGGTAAAACCTTACCTGTGTTTTTTCCCTTTCCTCAAATAGATTTTAAGATCTTTGAGGGCAGAAAACACATCTGTGTAAGCTATAGTCCTGTTCCTACCAGCTATTGATGCTCCCAACAAATATTAAACAATGAAAACAAAAAGATTTGACATTCTGGTGGGTTCTGCTGCAGGCAAGCAGAGTAGCAGGACGATTTGCTGGACCTGTCTTAGCTCAGACATCCCTCTAGTGGGCAGAGCAACTCCTGAAATCCTTTCATCCCCTCTCTGAGCCTCCCCCACATCCCCCACTTCCTCTTTTCTCCATCCTTCTCTCCCTATTCAAGTTTCTTTTTCACATCTATTTAAGTATCTGGTAAGTCAGGCACCATAGGAGGCTCTTGGTATACTGCAGATCAACACCATCCTAGGGTATCCACAACATAAGACCCCAGGGTTCTGCCTTGATACTCCTTCTTCCTCCTCTCCCATCAGCCAGTGTTTCTTGAGCATCTACTCTGTTTTTTATTTTTTGTTTGTTTGTTAGTTTTTTTTGAGGCAGTATCTCACTCTGTTGCTCAGGCTGGAGTGCAGTGGCACAATCTCGGCTCACTGCAACCTCCACCTCCTGGGTTCAAGGGATTCTCCTGCTTCAGCCTCCCTAGTAGCTTGGATTACAGGTGCCCGCCACCACACCTGGCTAATTTTTGTATTTTTAGTAGAGACCGGGTTTCACCATGTTGGCCAGGCTGGTCTGGAACTCCTGACCTCAAATGATCCACCCGTCTCGGTCTCCCAAAGTGCTGGGATTACAGACGTGTGCCACAGTGCCTGGCCTGAGCATCTACTCTGTAGGAGCCCTTTGGGGGCAACTCCTGGAAAGCCAGTGGAGCACCATGTTCTATTCCCTGCATCCTCTGTGAAAGAACCTAGAACCTGTAGCAAAGCTCTCTGTTTGTGAGATCTTTCTAGATGGCACTATGCCTTCTGACAAGGAGGTGGCCCACGGTGAGAAGAGTGACCCTTATGGCAGTCTCAGTGCTATAGAGGCTCAGGGCAGGAGGGCCAGACCAGAGCAGTCAGGAGAGCAGGCGGAGGTGGTGGTCAACCAGCTCCTGGTCTTGTCTGGCTGAAGGGGCCCAGTAGAAGGCCTCCTGGTGTACAGAATAGAAGAGGACTCCAGACCCGGAGCAGTGGCTCACACCTGTAATCCCAGCACTTGGGGAGGCTGAAGAGAAGTCATCACCTGAGGTCAGGAGTTTGAGACCAGCCTGGCCAACATGGTGAAACCCTTTTTCTACTAAAAATACAAAACATAGCCTGGCATGGTGGTGGGTGCCTGTAATCCCAGCTACTCAGGAGACTGAGGCACGAGAATTGCTTGAACGCGGGAAGCGGAGGTTGCTGTGAGCTGAGATAGCACCACTGCACTCCAGCCTGGGTG
The DNA here is from genome assembly GCF_001604975.1 of Cebus imitator. Taxonomy (NCBI): domain Eukaryota; kingdom Metazoa; phylum Chordata; class Mammalia; order Primates; family Cebidae; genus Cebus; species Cebus imitator. The sequence goes on along the minus strand of NW_016107803.1, from coordinate 743,665 downwards.
ATAGAGTGAAACTCACTCTCAAAAAAAAAAAAAAAAAGAAAAAAAAAGACTCCAGTCTCCAAAGGATGACAACGGGGCCTCAGGGGCCCTGAGAAATTACAGCTGCCTGCCCTTTGTCCCCCTGGATCTAACTATTGCTGCAAGTGCTATGGCAGAGACGAAGAAGTCCACAGCCAATGAGGTGATGGATGGGAAGGGGCTGAATGTGGATAGTGTAGTGACACTGTTCCCAGCAGCGCTGTCACAGGCAGGGGATGGAAAGGAGACTAGAGTTTGGCAAGAAGACATGGATTGGAACCTTGGTGCCGCTGCTCGCTAGAGTGAGGACTTGGCAAGCCCTTCGGCTCCCTGGTTGACCCTGTGTCGCTCCTGTTCCCTGGTCCTGTGTGTATGTCTGCCACGAGCATGGCACAGGCTTACGATCTGTTGTGTATATACTTTATAGTTCCACACCCACTCTTCTGCTTCCCACCAGACACTGAGCATGCAGGTGTCAGGGACTATGTCTCGATCATCTTTGATTTTTCCAGTGCCCAACAAAGAGAACTTAAGGAGGTTAATGGAAGGGGCCAGACATTTTCCTAGTGGGGAAAACAGCTCCTGCACCCACCACTTCTCCCATCTCCCCGCCATCCTCTACCTTCCATCTTCCTTCCTCCACCCCACTCACTGTCACTCAGCAAGTGGGGGCAGAGCAAAATTCCAGCCCAGGGGCCTCTCACTCCAACTTGGAAGTTTGTACTCCTGGTAACCAGGCTTCCATCTGAGGTTCTCTAACTTGAGCAAACATTGGAACCCACAGGGAGGGCTTATTTCAACCCGGGTACACCAGAAGTGGTGCAACAGGCCAGAGTCTGGGAATCTGCACTGCTAAGTTCCCAGATGACGTTGAATCTGCTGGTCCCAGGCCCATGCTCTAGGAACCACAGCTACCAAGCCTCCCTGTGATAGATGTGGCTGAGCTTTCCAGGGGCTGGGTACATGCTCCTTCCTCATGGTGGGGAGACTTGACATGAGTAGATTAGTGACTCATCAGAATCGAAACCTGCATTCATATGGATATGCTGACATATAAGGAAGTTTTGATTACTTGGAACCCAGAAACGCCCTTGACTTGAAGCTAGACTCTGCATTCAAATCCAACTGGTACCAATTTCTACTGAGACTGTGACAAAAACATGTAACCCTCTGTAGGCTATTTTTCCCTATCTGTAAATGGGAATACGAATGCCTACTTCAGAGCATTATGGTGAAGATTAAGTGCCAAAGTTCTGGTGCATATCGAGGGCTCAGTTATTGAGTGGAATTTGGATTTAATTGAGAAGCATCAATTGGTGTTTTTCTTTCACTATATACATGAGGAAACAGTACAAAATAAAAGTGGGTACCGGGGATTTAATGAGATAATTTTCATGAGATGTTATGAAACACATTCATCTCAATATTGCGGACAGTTCATAGATAATGAATGTGGATGTGATCTGCATTTTTCTTGGAGATTCTCCCGGGCCGTATCATCCAAGTGGGGCCCAGCACTCAGCTTGGCGTTTTATTTTGTTTATTACCAGGTGATCAAGGCACTTTTGAGCTTGGGGTTTCTGGGCTGTGGGGGAAGCAGCCCTCTTGAGCTTTCAGGAGCGTTAGTTCCCACACTCAACCTAGCATGAGGGCAGTGGTGGGGAGCACCAGAGTTGTCGATATTAATAATAATTACAGCTTCCATTTGCCGTATCACAACTAGCCACTGAGCCTCGAGGGAAGCTATTCACCCTCTCTGGGCTGCATTCTTCTTTCCTGTAAAAAGGAGACTAATAAGTGTGTAATTTTGGGATCCAGTGCGAGTTGCCTATTAGCTCTTACAACAGCACCTCGCACATAATGAGCACTCAGTGAGTCTTAGTCCACGTTATTTAATGAGAACCTACACTATTCCTAGCACACTTCATGGGTCATCCATTTATTTTGTGAACACAGGAAAGTTCAAGAGATTTAATAGTGAACAAGAGAGTCTACTTTTTCAAATACGATTTCTGAAACACAGGTGGTGTTGGAATGAAAAGAGGCTTGTCTGGGACCACACAGCTAATAAGCAGGTCAGCTGCGATCCGATCCAGTGGACTCATTCTACACAGCAATGCTGCCCACAAATAGCTTCTTCCTTACCTTATCATCAAATGTGGATAATTAAAATTTTTACAGGAGTAAATACATTGGTTAATAGTTAAAGGAAGACGGTAGACAAAAATTTGTAGTTTTCAGACAGTTTTAGTTGATTTATATATCTCAAATAGTAGTTTATATTCATATAATACATTCATTATAAAATATGCAGTGGTATAGAGATTTGTATGTCTATAGATTTTTTTAAATTTTAGGTTTATAAATAGTTTGGAACAGGTTGCAAAAACATCATCTGTTGCTCTTTTTAATATATCTTCAGCGTGCTATGACACATTCTGAAATAATTTGCCTCAGAAAAAAGCACTGTTCTTCTCTGTCTTTTTTTTCCCTCCAAATGTAACTGTAAACATTACTTTGATGTACGTAATTGCTTCAACCCTCTCCATTTGAAGGAAGGCTTCGAAACCTTCCATCTCCCATCTCTTGCTATTGTCAAGAAGTAAGGAAAATGGACTTAAAATGCATTATTCAAATGTATTTAATGTAAACATTAAAGAAATCTGAGAACATCCACAAATTTCCCTCATCTCAGAGTGGTTTTGAAAAACATCTCAAGTATTCCATCATCTTACTGGCATTCATTCAGTCTGCTTGGGGGAACTATTTATTTCGGCACATTTTAGGATTCCAAGATTGCTTCTAGTGTCTGGTACATAGTAGGGGGGATTGAAGGATGTTTGATGGATGGACTTGAATTGGGATTCGAGGATTAATATAGCTTGCGAAGACCCTTGGGTACCTCTAGGAATAGAAGCCACTCCAGGAAGGCTTGGCCAGGGAGTCCTGCCTGCACATCCTCATGTGCAGAACTGTTCTCAGGAAGTGGCCCAGATTTAGTGTGCTGGACAGCGCTGGGCAGCGCAGAGCTGGATTTGACTTTAGGTCTTGTCTCTTGTCAGTAATTCCAAGTTAGCACTTGATTCTGAGGTTTTTGACTAGTCTGCGGGGCCCTGGAGGGAAAGACTGTCTTTTGTCTCTGCATTTTCAGTAGCCTGTGGAAGTTTTGATGCCATAACTGCTCAGTAAACGTTTTTCTCTATCAAAGGACAAAGCAGATAACAGTGTAAGCACTTGGCTCTCTCTTGTCTGCTTGCTGTGAGACTCCAAGGCAAACTTGTGGCCTGATCCATGATCCATGATTCAAATCATTCACTGGCAGAGGAACAAAAGCCTCCCCATCAGTGGCTCTCTCTGGGGTTGTTCAGAGCCTGGGAGGGGTCGGCGGAAAGAGGTCTGACCTGCAAAGCTGTGGAGGTGGGGCTTCTCAGCATAGGTTTGTATCACACACACCAGCTGGCTCCTCCATCCCCGCCAAGCCCCTTCTCCTGCACCTTGGTCTCTATCTGACTCTAAGTCACTGACAGTCATTCCATCACATTGACAATTTCTGTGTGTGTGATGCTCAGCTTATTTGCTACAGAATTAAATTTTTTTTCACTCCTCTATTAATAAACAAGTAAATATTCTGACCTGTTTTTCGGCAGACTTAAGCTCTGGAATTTCAAATCATTGGATACTCCTTTAGTTGTCCTTCTATTGCCCCTGGGATGAAAGAAAATAAATTATAGCTGGGAAAAAGCAAGAAGCTAGGGGAAAAAATTAATTAAGTGCATTCATTCATAGAAACAACCACCCAGTCAGATTTAAGTAATTACGTCTCACATATAATTCTGAATCTCTCTCTGCATTGCCATTGAGGTTAAAGAAAATCTATGTTTAAAGTAATTCAATTACCTAATTTTTAAATGTAAGAGCTTTATTTTACAGAAAACAGTAGTGTGGGGCAGAATAAGTGCCCAGTCAAGGCAAGGATGTGGGCTGCCTCTCCCTCATCAGCAGGGTGACCTTGGTATCTTCCTTAAGCTCTGCCAGTAACTGTCTCCTCTGTAAAATATCATACTTTTGCCACATGGTTGATGAAAGACTGTTAAAGAATTTGAGGAACAGCAACCGTGAGCCAGGCAATGTCTCAGATGTTTTCCTATGTTTGTTGAATTTGATAAAAATCTAGCAAACATTACCCAATGTGGGAAGACAGACCATTTAGCAACTCTGATTCAAGTAATATTTATTGAGCTCCCATATCATTTAGGCACTTTGCGAAGGCACTTTCTATGAAAAGATTAAATTGTTTTTCATTGAGTTAATTTGCTAACATTCATTAAATATATTAACTACCATAAACCATCATTGTTATGCATTCCTCATTCATTTAATCAGCCACGTTTCACACACTTTCCTTTCTTCTGCAGCCATTTCATGAGCTCTATCAAACACTGACTGGTGATTTTTTCCTCCACAAATGCTCCTGACAACTGCCTCCTTAGCTTGGTTACTCCCCTTGTCCTAACAATTCCACTTGGGGCAAATTTGCCTCTCCCTGGTCCTTGGACTTTCTCTGCTCCCACCCACGGGGCTCTTTCAGGTACCATTCGCTGTTTCTCGGATGCCCTTGTCTTCCTTCTCATTAACTGCAGCCCTTACTTCTGAACTCAGCTCAAGTGCTACTTCCTCAGAGAATCCTCCTCGACCTCTCAGACTCGCTCCTTCACAGCACTTGCCTGAATTTTAATTCTACTTTTGTTTTAGCTAGTAACTTGTGTTCACATCTGACTGTTGAACTTCCATCTCCACCACAGCAGAGATTTGCAGGGCTTAGCATCCTGCAAAATTCAAGAAGGTGACTTAATAACACGCTACTGTTAATAACTAGAAATGTTGTTCTTGCTGCAGTTTGGTGTGTGGATTGGAGCCCAGGAGGCCAGGAAGGCAGTTAGGGGTAGATACGGGAGGCCAGCCCAGAGATGCTGAAAACAGAAGTAAGGCTGAATATATTAATTCAATATTATGGGTCAATGCCTGGCCCACCAAGGAGCTCCGTGGACACACATGCATGTACACACAAAACCAAAGAAGTCCAGGAACTACATCATGAGGACTTGAGGTTCTCTCTTCATCTACAGGGATTCTGCCTGTAGTCCATAGAATAGAACATAATAAATTTAAAAATCTGTGAGTTGTTTGGGTTATTTTGTCACTATATAAATTGACCATCTAGAAAGATGATGGCTTATTTCATTATTTATTAATTAAAATTAATTTAATTTTTCCATTTTTTATTTTAACATTTCATTATTGCACTATTTCACATATTCCATTACCGATTTTTTTTTTCCTATCCAAATACAGCTAAATTCAAAAATTTCCATCTGTACTCTGACTTCTCTACTAAGTTCCAGACATGAACACTGAACAATTTTCTGGGTCTTTCTAATTGGTTATTCCCCAGCAGACACAGGCCTTTTTCCTAGTGAGAGGCTCCATTGTTCACATGGTTTCCAAACCAGTAGCCTGGGTGCCAACCTTGAGTCTTCCCATTCCTTCCCCTCTGTCATTGCCATCATCCTAACCTGTTACCGTATTCGAACAGTCAGATTTTCCACATGCCTCCTGACCCTGTCTCTTATTTGTCACTCCCATGAGCCAGTTAATATATTCAGCCTTACTTCTGCTTTCAGTCTCTCTAGGCTGGCCTCCAACATCTACCATTAACTGCTTTCCTGGCCTCCTGGGCTCCAATCCATACACCAGACTGCAGCAAGAACAACCTTTCTAGTTACTAACAGCAGAATATTATCAAGTCACCTCCTTGAAAATCTTCATCAGTTCCCTATTCCTGCAAGATAAAACCCAAAGTCTTAACCATGATCGCTAAGATTCCTGCCCCAGTGGCCCTGAACCCCATTTCTGTTTCTCCTTTATTTCCTGCTACCCTTTCTCTCTGCCAGGTCACCCCACACTGTGACCTCGGGCCAGACTTTTTTTTTAAATGATCCCATCATTGACCTAATTATTCTTTTTGCCTCCTCTGGGCCTGGAAAAATGCTTTTCATTCTTCAAGGTCAAGTTCAAATATTACTTTCCTATGAATTCTTTCCTACTGCTTCCGCTTTGAGTCTCTCTGGTACTTTTGTATACTTATCTATTGCCATTCATTTCATTTGTTTGTGAGTCCAATCATTCATTTATTCGACAAACAGTCATTGGGTTTTTTCCATGCCAGGCAATGCATTAGGCAATAGGGTATAGTAATTAAAGAACAGATGAAGGCTGCCTCCTGGAGTTTTTAGTGTATTTAGGGAGCCAGGCCATATGCAAGTAAACAATCTTATTTTGTCCAATGCACTGCACATGCATTCATTATGCATGTCTATGTCCATGTCCCCTTGCATTGGAGTTTTGCAAGGGTAGGTTGTATCCTGGGCGTCTTTTTCTCTCCCAGGACACTGGGTAACTGACCCTGCATGCTTGCAGGAATGTTTGTAAGATAATAAATAGATACCTAGATAACAAATACATAAATGGCCTGTGAATATGGGCTCATACACAATAGTGAGCCATGTAGTTAATTGGATAGAGTCCTTTGAATCTTCCTGATACCAGGGGAATTCTGACCCCCTTCACTGAGTAGGAGCCCTCAAATTTCCATCTGCACTCTGACTTCTCTACTAAGTTCCAGATAATAAACACTGAACTATTTTCTGGGTCTTTCTAATTGGTTATTCTCCATCAGACACAGACCTTTTTCTTAGTGAGAGGTTATATGTATCATTTCTGTGCTCTGACAGCCCATGTAGCATTTGCCTACATGGCTTTAACAAAGCCAATTTTAGGAGGATGAGACACAGTCTGGGAATTTCTCAACTTCTTCCTAGGGGCCTCAAGAACCCAAAAGCCTGGGAGCTACCTCTGACCCTTCTAGATAATCAGTTTTGGCCTTTTAGAGAAGAGAGCTGAACTCAAACTCTCTTTTTATTTCATGTTTGCAGCAACACTCGTTGTAAATGGGCAGGCATTCTCTTCAGTTCCATGCTACAGATGAGGAAATGGGGCCTTAGAGTGGAGAGGATTTAGTTCCAGGTGGCCAGGCTAGTAGGGGGAAGAACCAGGGCTACGCATCTGTTTGCCCGTTTCTTGCAGAGTATGTGTCAGCTATGTTGCAGAGGAACCCAGAGGAGGCCAAGCTGGAAGCAGCAGAGGGATGCATGAGAGAGAAGGAAAGCAAGTGGGGAGAATGGAGAATGGGCAGGAGGAGCTGTTCTTCCTACAGTGGATTATTGAAGGAAAATATTAACAAGGCTGGAAAATAAAGAGCCATCTAACTGGACAGTGAGTAGTTAAAGCCTGTTTTTAAAATACTTACAAAGAGCAACAAGCATTCCCAGGTCTCTCTGACTTAAATCTGAATCCTAAGTGTTCAGATTTTAGGGACACTTTAAAAAAGTGTACAATGCTGAAAAAATTATAAACTCTCAACATATCACAGAAAATGTTATTAAAGAATGTTAAGCGTAATAGGGCAAAATTGTTTGGTTTGCATTGAATTGAGATTTGACCTTGAAAGGAGATGCTCAAGGTTCCCAGGTTGGCTGCCATGCTTGGGGAGGACAGGACCGTTTACTAGTCTCCTAAGTAGATGCACATCATTTTACAAGGCCCCAAACATCTGGGACCAGCTGTCTTTACTGTCCACTCAGCCCATCCCACCCACATAGTGAAATGACTCACATAAGCATTTTTAACTGCTGCTCTATATTTGCTTGTCACGGACGCTGGTCAAGTGTCCTCCAGGGAACCAACACAGGCTAATTGATCGCACCAAGACCTCAGCACATCATGGAAAGCTGGAAGTGCCATAGGCTTGTGGGGAAACTGAGGCACAGAACATCAGCAAACCAACCAAATAACTGTTCTTGCAATCACTCCATCTTCTGCCAAAACAGAGCACATCACCCCACACAATCCAGCCTCTTTTCTTGAGCACCCTTCCAGCACCTTCAGGTCCAACACTTTGCAGTGATCTTTGATTTCCTTTTCCCTTTCTGCATCTCCCTCCTGCATGGCCAGTCAATGACGCCCGTCTAGTCCTCCTTCGTGTTTTCCTTGCCATGTCTCTATCTTATTTTCCCTGTGAAATTGCCTTCTGCAGACCCTCACTATTTTTCATGTAGGCCTAATAGAAGCCAGTTCAGTGTAGTTGAACTGATATGTGGATTTAACGATGTGTGCCAAGGTGTATGTCTACCCAAAAACTGTACATGTGACCTTATTTGGAAAAAGCATCTTTAGTAACGTCACTAAGCTAAGGATCTTGAGATCAGATGAGCTTGGGTTAAGGTGGGCTCTAAATACAATGCTAGGGGCTCTTCTTCTAGGAGGCTATGGAAGAGACCCATGTGAAGATGGCGGAGATTGGAGTGACACTGCCACAAATCAAGGAACACCTGGAACCACCAAACGCCGGAAGAGGCAGGAATGAACCATCCCCTAGAGGCTTTGGAGGGAGCGTGACCCTAGCTAAACTTCTATTTCAGACTTCTGGGCTCCAGAACAGTGAGAGTAAATCTCTGTTTTCAGCCAGTATGTTTGTGGCAATTTTTTTTCCCTCTTCTTTTTTGAATTGTACTTTAGGTTCTGGGGCACACGTGCAGATCATGCAGGATTGTTGCATAGGTACATACGTGGCAAGGTGGTTTGCTGCCTCCATCCCCCCATCACCTATATCTGTCATTTCTACCCATGTTATCCCTTCACCACCTCCCCACCGCCACTGTCCCTCCCTTAGCCCCCCGCAACAGACCCCAATGTGTGATGTCCCCCTTCCTGTGTTCATGTGTTCTCATTGTTCAACACCTGCCTATGAGCGAGAACATGCAGTATTTGGTTTTCTGTTCTCGTGTCAGTTTGTTGAGAATGATGGTTTCCAGATTCATCCATGTCCCTACAAAGGGCATGAACTCATTGTTTTTTGTGGCTACATAGTATTCCATGGTGTATATGTGGTTTGTGGCAATTTGTTATGGCAGACACAGGAAAGACACGCACTGAACATCTCATCTGTCCCAAGAGATTAAAAATGAATCAGACTCATATCCAAACACAGGAAATGCAATAGGCACAACGATAAAAATAATGTACCCATGGTCTAGAAGAAAAAGGAGGAAGAAGCTGGTCAAATATTTAAGTGATGGTATAGTCAAGGAAGGCTTTCAGTAGGTGGTGACAACCAGCGAGGGGTTGAACTTGCCAGACAGATGACACGGCGAGTTGACAGTGAAGCCTACTCCAAGAGTTAAAGACATCTTCTCCATCCCATCTTGGTCATTCTCCTCTAATTTCTCATCTTTACAGTGAGATGCTCCCAGCTATACCCAATATAGCAGGTGCAGGCTGACTAGCCCAGAAAGGATGCCATTTCTTCTGTTATGAAACTACACTTCTCTCAATGGACTTTTAGCTTAAGTTCTGATTTTTCCAGAAGCTTCTCATTCTATACACTCACAGTGAGCCTGCAGGCTGCTGAAAAATCACTAAAATTGCTCTTAAACCACAATTCTCTTGCAGGGTCTTCTACAGTTGGATTTTTGATACAAACATCATGAAGAAAAATAAGGTATAAGACTATCATTATAACGAAATCAGAACTGCAAGAAACTTATATAAGATTTTCACCTAACTGGTCCTCTTTGGTATCTCACCACATATGAATCCATTTAATCCTCAGAACGATCTTATGAGGCCAGTCCTATTCTATCCCCATCCTGCTGAATTTCTTTATCACATGTCTCATCTCCTCAGGAACTGCCACAGGTTTGGCTCCTGAGGCAGCAGACTCTGAGACAGAGGTGACCATGCAGAAAGTGTTTTAGGGAGTGCTCTTGGGACCAGCCCCTGTGGGAAAGAGAAAGAGGCAAGACTGGGTAGAGGGAAAAATAGGCTATAACGCAGTTGCAACAGAGGCCTCAGCGGCCCCCACAGGGAATGAGGGCTCCTCTGAGCGTCCCACATTGGGGTGGGAAGGCCAGGTCTATGCACCACTGGGTGGCCCAGCCAGTGGGTGTGGGCTGCTCCAGGTCAGGCAACCCTGCTCAGCCAAGGCAATTCCCAAAGAAGGTTGAGGGGGAAACCTGGATGGAGACTCACAGAATGTAGTACAAGATCATCTTGGATTCTGACTCTTTTCTTTAGTGAGTTTGAGGATGCAAAGAAGCCAAGATGGGCTTTGGCTATATTTTTCGGTAGAAGAGAATCAGAAGGAGAAAGGATGGGCTAAAGACAGGAGTAATCCTGAGGGCAGGTGTCCCCTGGGAGTGAGTAGAATGGATATGAATGCAGCTTTGCAAATTGAGCAAGCCATGCAGTTAATCTGATTTCCATTGTACACATGGGGAAGAGTGGCGTATAGTACCTTCCTCATGTATTGATTACATGTTTGTGATCAGATTTATTCTCTAGGGCCCAATTCTTACCCCAAATGACTAAAGAATATCATAGTTGAACAACCAGTAGCATCCAGAAGGGCGGTTGGTAATTAAGATATTTCAGCCAGGTCAGAAATGTGGCTTATTCAATAACAGAGAGGCAAAGCTGCAGCTCTAGAACTGTAGCCAAGTGATGGATGTCCATTTTCTTCATTCCATGTGGTCCCTAAGCTATAAGGGTGCTAGGTGTAAACTTCTTTCAAATTGCATATTCCGGCACACGCTTCTTCTAAATCTAGGAGATTTTAAGCACTCTCTTTGAGCAACTAAGTGAGGTTCTAGGGTCAGGATGCACCATGGTCTAGATGCCAATCACCATCCATCCTGGCAAAAGCACACATCACAAAAAGCCTTCTTGTCACAGCTTTTTTTTTTTTAAAGTTTAAATATATGTGCATAGGGTCTATTCTTTCAAGTTCATGAAGCCCCACCATTCATTCCCTATTATCTCATGTTTTTAATTTACAGACTGGCCCCTGAAAATTTGAGCTTGTAACCCTTCATGGAGGAACTTGAGAGGAACATCCAATAATGAATTTCTGCCAATGAGATATTTTAATAACTACTCGTCACTGCCTTCACAGTTGCATGGTGTGTGATGGTTAATTTTGTGTGTTAACTTGGCTAGGCTATGGTGCCCAGTTTGTTCAAACAGCAGTCTAGACATTGCTGTGAAGCTATTTCTTAGATGTGATTAACATTTAAATCAGTAAATTTTGACTAAAGCAGATGATCCTTCATAATGGTGGGGGGGGTGGTGGGGGGCTCATCCAATCAGTTGAAGGCCTTAATAGCAAAATCTAGGGTTTCCTGAACAAGAAGAAATTTTGCCTCAAGACTGTAACATAAAAAGCCTGCCTGAGTTTCCAGCCTATTGCCCTATGGAATTTAGTTTTAAGATGACAACATCAACTCTTACCCGAATCTCTCGCCTGCCAGCCTGCCCTACAGATTTCAAACTTGCAAGTTCCCAGAATCTTTTGAGACAATGCCTTAAAATAAATCTCTCTTGCGCGCTCTCTCTCTCTCACTTAATGATGGTTATATGATCTGAGAAATGTGTCCTTGCGTGAACATCATATAGTGTACTTACACAAACCGAGATGGTGCAACCTACTACACACCCAGGTGATATGGTATAGTCTATTGTCCCTAGACTACAAACTTAAAAAGCATATTACTGAATACTGGAAGCAATTGTAACACAATGGGACTTGTATATCTACAGATATCTAAAAATAGGAAGGTACAGTAAAAATAAGTAAAAAAAGATACAAAATGGTACACATGGTAAATATAAGGCATTTACCATGAATGAAGCTTGCGGGACTGGAATTTGCTCTGGGTGAGTCAGTGAGTGAGTGGTGAATGAACATGAATGTACACTACTGTCAACTTTAGAAACTCTGTATATTAGGTTACATTAAATTTATTAAAAAATATTTTTTTCTTTAAACTTAGCTTACTCTAACTTTTGTACTCTATTAATGTTTCAATTTTTAAAATGTTGACTTTTATAATAACACAACAAAAATACATTGTATAGCTGTACTATTTTTTATTTACTTATTCTGTAAACATTTAATTTTAAACTTTCAAAATTTTTATTATTTTTTGAACATTTTTGTTAAGAAGTTAAGAAATTAAGACACACACACACATTACCATGGCCTGCATAGGGTCAGGGTCAACACTACACTGCCTGCCGCCCCAACACCGTGTCCCACTGGAATGTCTTCAAGGCAATGACACACATGGAATTGTGATCTCCTATGATAACAATGATTTCTTCTGGAATCCCTCCTCAAGAAACTGCCTGAGGCTGTTTTACAGTTAACTTTTTAAAAATATATATGTAAGTGAAAGAAGTATACTCTAAAATAACAATAAAAAGTATAGGCTAATAAATGCATAAACCAGTAACATAGCCATTCATTATTACGAAGTATTGTGTACTTTATGTAATTGCATGTGCTATGCTTTCATATGCTGGTAGCACAGTCTTGTTTACACCGTCATCATCATCACAAACACGGGAGGAATGTGTTGCATTACAGTGTTACAGCAGCTGCAACGTTACTAGGTGATAGGAAGTTTGCAGCTCCATTATGATCTCATGGGGTCACTGTCATACATGAGGCCCATCATTCACCTAAATGTTATGTGGTACATGAATACATATACATTCGGTTGATTCTGTTTATCTATAGAGCTCTGACTAATAAAGATGTATTCATTGGGAATTGCCTCTTGACAGATAGAAGAGAAAAAAACATCTTTAACAGGTAGTAAGCACCTCGGTTGTTGCAGCTACTGTCCTGGGTGAGCTGATTTAATCCTCACAATCTCTTAAATCAGATAAACATGTTGTCCTCATTTTACAGAGGAGAAAACCAAGGCTCAGGGCTCTAGCCAGTCGGGTCCTATAGTTAGTCATATCTTGGTTTAAAACCTGTCACTTCAATGAACAGACACTATTGATAATTGGTTGTCCATTCTAGGCAACCCTGGGTGTCTGAGGAATGGGGGAAAAGGTGCATCCATAAGAGTTTCTGTGCTGATGGATCTCACAAGAGTTGAGCAAAGCTCTGAGCTGGATTCTGCTAAAAAGAACGAGGACAGGTGAGACGTTCCTAACGGGTTGCTGTTGCCCTGCTGTGGCATGCTTGCTCTCCCCCACCTGAGTCATACTGGAGTTTGAGCTGCCAGTAAAGACACAGTGGGCCTTGTTATCTATCATTTAGCCATAGTACAAGCTTTCTCCTGATCTGGGTTGTTGCAATGAACCTGTGCCTTGCTATTTAGCAGGAAGCTTCATTTGCTGGGAAGCAGACACTGATGATAAGGCATGATTGCAAACCCTGCTCAGAGATTGGAATCCTATAAAGTACTGTATCTCCTTGTGCATCTGCATGCGAGGAAGCACAACTCACTGAATTTGGAGGCTGTTTTTGTCCTGCCTGGCAATATGTCTGTAGGACAAAGTTGCGGAAATGGCTCAAATATAGGACAAACTTCTATTCAGAAGCAGCTGCAGCGTTAGGGACCTTGCTCAGAGAGTCCTATATATCTTGTCAGTGCCTCCCATTAGTGGAGTTTTCACTTTCAGCCACAATCCTAGACAATGAGTCAGGGACAGCCAGCTGAATGGAACTGAGAGCTTGGCTGTGTGATTCAGGTTTGAGCCCTGGGTTTTCTTTTCTTTTCTTTTTTTTTTTTTTTGAGACAGAGTCTTGCTCTGTTGCCCAGGCTGGAGTGCAGTGGGTGATCTCAGCTCACTGCAACCTCTGCCTCCTGGGTTCAAGCAATTCTCCTGCCTCAGCCTCCAGAGCAGCTTGGACTACAGGTTCATGCCACCACACCCAGCTAATGTTTTGTATTTTTAGTAGAGTTGGGGTTTCACCATAGTGGCCAGGCTGGTCTCGAACTCCTGACCTCGTGATCTACCCTCTTTGGCCTCCCAAAGTGCTGGGATTATAGGCATGAGCCATGGTGCCCAGCCAAGCCCTGATTATTTTATCAATGCATTGTGTCACTCAACTAAATCACTAACCATTCATAACTATAAGCCCTGGTTAATGCTTCTGTAAAATCAGAGAGTGAGGCTATTTGATGTTGTCCATGGTGGATAATCAAATATATCCTAAGCACTTATCTGTCCCTGTGTTAAACAGAGAGGAAAAGGAGTCCTGAATCATTAGCAGCTGAAAGTCTAGTAGAAGAGTCCTGAAAACTCCATGTACTCTGAGAGATGTGCATATGTAACACGACATGAGAACTTGGAGTGTCTTGTGCTAACCAAAGCCTCTTGATATTTCTCCTGGACCCCTGCAAGAATTCCTTCATTAATCTCCTGGACACGAATCCCTTTCCACTCCAAGATCTTTTACAATTTTATCTTAGTAATCATTTCAACTTTTCAGTTTTGTTTTGCAACCTACAGTCCAAGCACACTGGACTTCTCGCTCAGCTGAAATATAGCAAGTTGAGATACACTTTGCTCATGCAGTCTCCTTGGCCTGCTGGGCCCATTCCCTCCCTTTTCCTTCTCTTCTCCCCCTTCTGCATCTTCCAATTCTCCTTGGTCTTCTGGTACCAGCACAGATGCCATCCTTTCCAACCATCTTTCTGAAATCTATCTAGGCGAGTATAACATGTTTCCTCTCTGAACTAGAATGATGCTTGCTGTCTCCTTAGTGAACAACAGCTGTGTTTCCTGACCCCCAGCTTCATCCCAAACCTCGTGCCTCTCCTTCTGCATCCTTGTTGACTATTCCTAAAGGGTTCTGTGTCTGGGTCATGGGAACCAACTCCTTAACAATGTTGAAAATTCTTTACTGAACTGAATTAAACTTGGGAAGAAAACCCTAATGTTATCCTGAAGTCAGATACGCATTAAGTAGCTACTGTGGGCTGGGTATCATATTAGGCCTTGTCTGAGTCAATTCAGGCTACTATAACAAATTACCATAGCCTTGGGGGCTTAAATAGCAAACGTTTATCCCTCCTAGTTCTGTAGGCTGAGAAGTACAAGATCAAGGTACCCTCACAACTGGCATGTGGTGAGAGCCTGTTCCCTGATTTGTGAATAGCTGTTTCCCTGTAGTATCCTCACGTAGCCAAAAAAAAAAAAAAAATCTCTCTCATATTTCTTCTTAGAAGGGTACTAAATCCATTCATGAGGGCTTCAAGGGTCCCACCTCCTAATACCATCATTGGTGGTTGGGATTTTGACACAGTAACTTAAGGGATACAAACATACAGTTCATAACAGGCGTGGGTCATATTAAACAAGACAGAATAGGTGCTTCCCTCATGAAGCCGACAGCCAAGGGAGTGGGAACCAAGCCAGGGAGCAAGGCGCTCTCATTCCCCTTGCCTTTCTTTTCCCCACACTTGTACTTTTGTTTACTCCTGATTGTAATGGCTGCCGGGTTTCAGGACAGTCTACCTCGCTCTGGCCCGATTATCCCTGGGCACTCAGCTCTAACAGTTGCCTATTGAATTCATACCTAGTCAGAACTCCCTATTGGTCAGGAGGTCACTCATTCTCTGATCTCCTTCCAGTCCCTGGAGTCCACCTGGGCTGCATTCCTGTCTTGTAGCTTCTGACTCAGAGTAAGGCCCTGGGTTCTCATTGAAATGGATCAGACTTTGGTTTTCAGGGACTGCCACCTGCACAGTCATCATCTGTGTGCGCATCTTCTACCAAAACTCTGGGTTTCCTGACATCAGGGACCACCTGTCAAGACCCTCACACAGAAGAGCAGTAGAGGAAATATTTGTGCATGAGAAGATCCAAGATTGCTGGAGGCAGGAATGCCTCAAGGGAATAACTAATTCCTGTTTACTGAGGCAGAAAAGGGATTCAGAGTATCCCAGAATAGACCAGCACTGCCTATGGGTTGCAGGTGCAAAGTTGGAGGGTGGCATTTGATTTTAGCTCTTTCATTTCCCATCCCAGAGTTGTAGTCTCAAAGAATCTTAAAGCATGAAGCTAGATGGAAAAATACATATCATCTGCTTGAACCTGCCAATTTTACAAATGAGAAAAATGAGACCCTGGGAAGTGAAATCATCCCTCCAAGCTAACCAGATGCTGAGAGACAGAGAAGGTTCCACTACAGCTTCTGGCACCATCTGAGGTGATCTGGGTCCCTTTTATTTGGCCTTGACTTCTTTAGTATTCGTTTTCTAATTAAGCCTCGTTATGTGCCTTTTAAACGAATGCTTGCTTTTTTTTCTTTTTGATCTTCTTGAGGAGAGAAAAAGAGAAAGACGAAAAAAGCTGATCTAATTTAGAAAACAAGAAAATTATCCTGAATCCTTGATGCCCAGATTTCCAGAAATCCCATGAAAGCTTTTTGCCCCCTTTTCTTTTTTGTTTAAATTTTGATTCAGCAAGAGGAAATAAATGAACCTAGACAGAGAGGCCTTACATCTCATCTTTTCAAATGCTTTCTCCTTTTATTTTTCTCTGTCTTGACTGTCAGGGGATGTGGCTTTTAACAGACCATCAATGTATGTAATGAGCAAATACAATAACAACAGTGAATTACTCTTTTTACAGTTCCATAGATGTGTTACCAGTGAGATTTAATTTATAGATGGTCATACCTGGAAGATTCTGGATGCGTGATAGAAAACAACATGAAAAAAGCAAGGTGCGCTCGCACACACACACACAAAACTTCATAATAAAAACTTGATTTGTACCTGGTAAGTAGACACCCCATAAAAAGCCCAAGCGAAAAAGATGTAATGGCTCAGGCGCGGTGGCTCACGCCTGTAATCCCAGCTCTTTGGGAGGCTGAGGCAGGCAGATCACTTGAGGTCAGGAGTTTGAGAACAGGCTGGGCAACATGGTGAAACCCTATCTCTACTAAAAATATGAAAATCAGGCCGGGCACGGTGGCTCACGCTTGTAATCTCAGCACTATGGAAGGCCGAGGCGGGCGGATCACGAGGTCAGGAGACTGAGATCATCCTGGCAACATGGTGAAACCCTATCTCTACTAAAAATACAAAAATTAGCTGGGTGTGGTGGCTTGTGCCTGTAATCCCAGCTACTTGGGAGGCTGAGGTACAAGAATCGCTTGAACCCAGAAGGCGGAAGTTGCAGTGAGCTGAGTTTGTGCTACTGCACTCCAGCCTGGTGACAGAGCAAGACTCTGTCTCAAAAAAAAAAAAAAAAAAAAAAATTAGCTGGGCATGGTGGCTGGTGCCTGTAATCCCAGCTACTCAGGAGACTGGGGCATGAGAATCATTTTGAACCGGGGAGATGGAGGCTGCACTCCAGCCTGGGTGACAGAGGGAGACTAAGTCTCAAAAAAAAAAAAAAAAAAAAGACGTGATGGAGCTTCTTCTGCAGGAAAGCTAGGAGGGGCCTCCCATGAGTGCTGGAGGGGCTTCCGGAGAAGGAGCCCCCGGAAAAAATAGCTTTTCCTCCATCTCCTACTACTATACTTTATGACTCCAGCAGGTCCAAAGAAAAGAAAGGAAAACAAGGTAGGGAAGGGAAATGAGAAGAGAGCGTGAGGTCTGATGATGTGCCGGCTCCTGGGGCTGGGTCCTGCCTTCTGTCCTCTGGGAATCTCCAGCATTCTCTCCCCTTCCTTCTATCCACTTCTCACTTCCTCCAATTTATTTGCTGTCTTGCAGCCAGGATCCTCATTCTCAAATCGGGCATTCCTGCTGCCTGTAGTCACAGTCCGTCTTTAGAACATGGCTCACAGGCCCCTCCGTGGTCTGGTCCCTGACACTCCACACCCTCCCTACAGCTCCTCTTCTGCCCCCAAAGAGCAGCGATCATGAACAATTGGCCAGAGCTCTGTCTGTAAACGGTAAACGCAGCGTGTCACAGCCCCTGTTCCCACAGTGTCTACGGTGAAAAGGTGCACAGGTCAACGTTGAAGGCAAGATTTCTGGTGCCAGGCCCATCTCATTTGACCCTCTCTGTAACTGAGTGTTGAGAGAGCTGAAGAAGCCTGCCCACGTCTCTTAGTGAAAGAAAACAAAAGACATGTTTTGTATTTCCATATTCTCAGCTCTTAGAAGGGGCCCCCACCCACAGGAAGAGTTCCATACAGACTGGTGTGAAGTGACACAACTGAGATTTTGTGTAAGGACTGTCCAACATCATGGTCCCAAGAAAGAAGCCTGAGTTTGAAGCCATTCCCCAAAACAAAAGGCAATGGACACATTGGCCTGTGAAAGGTACCACTTCCACAGTGTCGTGCTGAGAGTGTGTCAGCCTCCCGCCTGCCCCCACCCCATTTCTCAATTATTCCTGTTGACAACACCTCAGGTTAAGCCATATTTCTACTTTACAGATAGGGAGGAAAAGCCCAGGGAGGCAAAGTCTATTGTCTGCAGCTGCACAGTAGTAAATGCCCGACGGCATTCAGTATCAGGCCTATCTGACCCAAAGACTGTTTCTTTTGTTTCATGCTGGGTTTCATGGAAATGGAGAGTGGCTAGAAGCCCAGATTTACCCCAGGGCTTATCTACTGCCCTTCGTACACAGTGGCTTTGCCAGACTGATGAGCTCTGGGCTGTGGCAGATCTATCTTGTGTTGTCTGGTGACATGAGGATTCAAAGTACTTATCAAAAGATAATCAAACTTAGAAAGCCAGGGTCAGAGTCAATCATTACAATTCGTCTCATCCGCGTTCCTGAGGGACTGTTTAATAGCAGCATTTGGCACTGAGGGTGTTCAGGTTTTGCTCTATCTTGAGAACATTCTGAGAATTAAAAGAGATAATGCATGCAAAATGCTTACAACCATACTTGGAACAGAACAAGTCCTCAATAAGTATTTAGGCTAGAAATTTTTACCAAAATGAATTTAACAAATTTATTTTTTCTTAGTGCTCAGTGTGGGCCAGAATTACTCTCAGCGCTCAGGACATATCAGTGAACAAAATAAAGAAGGTGCCTAACTCTTATGGAACAAAGCAATAAAGGGTCTCTGTCCATGGAACAGAGAAAGACAACAACAGTAAACAGAATGAATCAGGAATGGGTATAGCACGTTAGCAGGGTACGAGGTGCTCTGGAAGGACCACAGAGCAGGTGCCAGAATCAGAGTGCTGAGTGGGGTAGGCAGGTGGGTGTGAATATTCATTGGTGTGGTCGAGGTCAGCCTTGCTGGAAAGAACAGGGAAAAGGCACTGGTCACATCAGCTGTGCGGTTTCTGCAGGAAAAGCAGAAAGGCAGGCGTTTGGCTAAGTAGTTGAATGAAGGTAATGAGGTCCACGTGGTTGAACTGGAATGCGTGCAGGGATGCGTGGGGAAGATGGTCCAAGAGCCTTTTGGTAGAATCAGGGCAGATGCGGGGAGACTCTGTCTATAGTGATTGAGAGGCGGTAGACTTGGGCTATGGATATGAAGCCATGTCAGGGTCTCAGACGGAGGAACACAAAGATAACAATTATGACTCAGTAGGAACTCTCTGTCTTCTGGCTGGAGAATAGGTATGTCATTGAAGGATAAAGTGGAGGCAGAGAGACCTTTTGGGAAGCTATTGTTGTAACCCCAGCAGAAGATGGAGCAGGGTGGGAGCAGGGGAGTGCTATTATCTTCACAATAGCTGAGACTTCACCCACAGAGTTAATCTCTCCTGAATGTCTGCTCTGTTGGAAGCCATTAAAAGGACAAGTCTTCCAACTTTGCATGTTTTCCTTCGTTCCATTCTGCATAGTTTGACTCTGTGGCTTTGTCTCTGACATCCTGCAGGACAGGTTCTGTCCCACCTGGAGCATGTGCTTAGGATTCCAGAGGAAGCAGGGAGCCAGGTGCTGAACCAAGGGCCCTGGGTGCCTAGGCCACCCTCAGTGGCCACCACCATACCAACTGGAGATTGAGAGAGCAACCTCGGACTCATGGTGTGCCTGCCCTCTCCAGATTGAAATTTCTCCAGCTGTAATGTAAGAATTTAGATGATTTGGGCTCTGAGAGTCTTTGGCTCAAACTTCAATAAATTTAGTGATTAAATTTTCCTCCCCTGGCAGATGTCTGGGTCAGATGTCTGCATGGAGCCTGCTGGTAGGAGATTTCTGTGGGATGTTAGACATCTTCTGTGTATGGTGACTAGCACATTGATGAGTGGCTCAAATAATGGTATACACTGTCATTACAGAGATGCCAGGTGACCTGGGGTATGCTAGATTTATCCACAAAGAGCCCTGGTTCCCTTAAGGAAGAGTTGAGTTTTCTTCCTTGGTTCTACAGGTATTTACAATGCTCTTGTTTCTCCAGAAATTCTTCTCCATAGACTCGTGCTTTTCCAGAAGGTTGAATATCAAGGACATTAAGAACGCGGGATGTGAAGTTGGCTAACTGGCCTGTATCTGATTTTCAGCCTGGGTATTCCCATTTCTTGCTAGTCAAAGTGTAGTCCCCAGACAAGCAGCATCTCCCAAGGGTTGGTTAGGCAGACTGAATCCCAGACACCACCCCAGCCCCAATGAATCGGGATCTGTATTGTAATAAGCGGCCATGGGATCTGTGGGCACATTCAAGTTGGAGAAAGTTGATGTGATTCCTCTGGGATTTATTTCTCTTATCTGCAATACAGTTGATGAGAACACTTCAGAGAACTATTGTGAGGATCAAAAAATCAATATGTAAAGAGCCTTGTTGTGACTGATTCCTATGAGTACCCACTCTCCTAATCACAGAGGCCATCTGGTCACTATCAGTTCTGGGTACATTAAAAACAGAGATTAGAAGAGCAAAAAAAGGGCCAGGCGTGGTAGCTCACACCTGTAATCCCAGCACTTTGGGAGGCCCAGGAGGGCAGATCACTTGAGACCAGGTGTCTGAAACAGCCTGGCTGACATGGCCAAACCCCATCTCTACTAAAAATGCAAAAATTAGCCAGGCATGGTGGTGCATGCTTGTAATCCCAGCTACTCAGGTGACTGAGGCAGGAGAATAATTTACCAGAAAGTGGAGGTCAGCAGTGAGCTGAGATTGTGCCACTTCACTCCAGCCTGGGCAACAGGGTGAGACTCCATCTTAAAAAACAGGAAAGAGGCCGGGAACGGTGGCTCATGCCAGTAATCCCAGCACTCTGGGAGTCTGAGGTGGGCAGATCACCTGAGGTCAGGAGTTCAAGACCAGCCTGGCCAACATGGCAAAACTCCATCTCTACTAGAAAATAAAAAAAATTAGCCAGGCTTGGTGTCATGTGCCTGTAATCTTAGCTACTTGGGAGGCTGAGGAAGGAGAATACCTTGAACTTGGAAGGCAGAGGCTGCAGTCAGCTGAGATCGCACCACTGCACTCCAGCATGGGCAACAAGAGTGAGACTGTCTCAAAAAATAAAAAATAGAAATAAATAAATAAAAAGAAGAGCAAAGATGGGCCAGTGGAGTTCTCCATGCACCTCCTCCAGGTATAGACCCCAGGACTTTTGAGGGGGAGATGAGGGTGCAAGTTTATAGTTTCTGAGCAGGTATGCTCTCTTGCCACGGTGCTGGTTGGTTACTTTACCTATATTTACAGTGATGCTATGATGAAGGTACAATCATCCTTGATTTACAAATAAGGAAATGACTCTCTGAGATCAAATACTTTTCCAAGGTCAACTGGTCAATGGTAGTGTTCTAGTAAAGCCTGAAACATTTTCATAGAGAGTCAGCAATAAAGGATGCATTCAATGTCAGACCTGCGTGGAGAGGAAGAAGAAGGGCAGAGGCAATATCGGGTTATCAGTGGCGTGCTGAAGCTGGCTTATGCTCCCCAGCACAGCTGACTTCTGCATTAAAGTTTCAGGAATTTTGCACACCAGCTTTTAAACAGTCATCATTGAAAATTAAATTATTTAAAATTATAATTGAATAAATGAGGCTAAAAGAGCAAAGATAATGAATATACAAAATGCATCACCTTCTAATTATTTATCACATTTTGCTATTATCTATGGTCTTGATGTTATGTACATCTATTTTATCTGAATGGTGGAAATATGCTACTGTTCAGCTCTTCACCACTCTCAATTTAGTGAAGTCATATTTGCGGCCAGACATTGGTCACAGTGGGAATATTTACACCATGGAAATTGGCATGTACTACAAGTCAGCTTATTGCTTTGTTGACACATTAGACATAAGAAGATAATGGAAGAAATGTTAATAAAGCAGATTTAACTTAAAAGTGTGCTGTGTCGATATCTATAACACTGCGAATAGCACAAAACAGGATGCACTCTTCCAGTATTGAAAACTATTATCTGATTCAACAAAGGAGTTGCCCACATCCCTGAAGAAAAAGCGAAGTTCTCAGATTTCTTTGTTGTTTCACTTTCGTTTTACTCATCACTATAAAGGAAAATATTGACCAATACTGATGGTAGAACTATAATCATTTGTCAGTTGCAACCACGGATTTGCTAAAAATAGGAGCATTCAGCAAAAATCAATAAAATCATTCTATGAGAAGCAACTGACTATATGGAATTTATAATGAGGAGTACTGCATATTTTATTATTATTTGTAAATTATGTACTATACATCTTTTATACCAGTGACATTTATAACAAAGTTGTGTGTGTGTGTGTTTGTATGTATATATATATATACACACACACACACACACACACACATATATATACATATATATACACACACACACATATATATACATATATATACACACACACACATATATATACACACACTTTATATATATGTATAGGCATACTTCTTTTTTTCTAGAGGGTTGTTCAACATTTACTAAAATTTACCAGAACATTGCTGGCTAGCCCACCTTAAAGCATTGCCATTTATAGCATCCCGTGGTAGAATGAGCTCAACTTGGGGGCCAGAAATAGCTAGTACATGGCACACCTAGAATGAAACCCTGGGCCTCTGGCCTAACAATGATTTTACTGCTCTGATCCACATGCTTCTTATCTTTAAAGTGTGAACAGTGATAGTGTCTTAGGTGTACTGTGAGAGTGACTGGACAATATAAGTTAATGCTACTATCCTTTCAAGAACAGCAACACAAAAGAAACAAAAATCCCATAGAACTTCCTCCCCTCCTTTCTTTCCTGCCCTCCCCATCCGAATGCATAGGCTTTAATTCTTTATATAAATTAAAGAACCTCCTTATCCCTTGCCTAATATGCTAATGTCTTCAGTATTTGTTTAGCTGTACTGCAAGTTTAACTCCCCAGTATCTATTGTTTATAGCTGGAGATGTAAAACTGGGGACCATTCCAAGTTCAATCTTCCTTTTCCTCTTCTCCCCTAAAAGAATCTTTGTTAATAGGATTGATGTGTGCAAAAGGGGAGAAAAAAATCCAAAATCCCCTTATGAACTACAATGTGATATGTAATAATAAGGTGCAGATTTCTCACCAGTGGGACTACAAGCTGCTCATTTGAAATTTCTTTTGGTTTTTTTTTTTTTGAGATGGAGTTTTGCTCTTGTTGCCCAGGCTAGTGTGTGATGGCCGATCTCGGCTCACTGCAGCCTCCACCTCCCAGGTTCAAACGATTCTCCTGCTTCAGCCTCCTGAGTAGCTGGGATTACAGGCACGTGACACCACTTCCAGCTAATTTTCTATTTTTAGTAGAGACAGGGTTTCTCCATGTTGGTCAGGCTGGTCTCGAACTGCTGACCTCAGGTGATCCACCTGCCTTGGCCTCCCAAAGTGTTAGGACTTATGATTACAAGCATGAGCCACCATGCCCGGCCTATTCAGTTGAAGTTTCTACTTCCATCATTTTCTGTACTAGGCACTTGGTAGGTGCACAAAACTCTCTGGTAAATTAAATTGCAATGAAATAATAGTTAATTTTTGCTCAGAACATTAAAAATAAAGGCTTTAGCTAGTGATTCATGAGTCAAACGCAACTTTTGAAGCTTGTAGTTTGATTTTCAGTATCTCTACTGTTACTTCATTTTACTTGTACCATACAGGCAGAAAAGACTGAAAAAGAGAGAAAAAAGAGTTCATCACTTCCTTGGCAGTCTCATTTTATGGTTCAAACGCTGCACTTTTCTACTATGAGTGCAATCAGGAGAGAAAACAGCTTTGTTTCCTTCTGTTTTTGCTTTTCATCCTGGGCTGTAGGGAGAAGTATGGAAGTATGTTGCTTACATTTGAATCACTAGTCTTTTAGTTGGAGAGAAAAGAGGAAATGAGCTTCTACAAAAGAATCAAGATTCTGGAGACAGTTTCTTAAAAAGCTGAACACAGATATACCATATTAACCAATAATGCCACTCTTAGGTATCCACCTAAGAGAAATAAAGATGTATGTCCACACAAAGACTTACACACTCACATTCCTAGCTGTATTATCAATAAGAGCCTCAGATGGAAAACAACCCAAATGCCCATCAATTGGTGAGTAGATAGACAAAATGTATAACCATGCAATGGAATATTATTTGGCCATAAAAATGGATAAACTGTTACACACGCTATGTCAACTAACCTCAAAAATGCTATGATAAGTGAAAGAAGCCAGACACAAGAGACCACCTATTGAATGATTCCATTTATGTGAAATAATCCAGAAAAGGCAAATCTGTAGAGACAAAGGTAGATTAGTAATTGTCTGGAGAAGTGGGTGGGGGTGGGGTACTGAAATGAAATGAAATGTTACCAACAGTAAATGGGCATAAGACATCACGTTAGGTTGATGGAAATCTTCTAAAACTTATTTATAGTGATAGTTACACAAGTTGGTGAATTTACTAAAGAATCATTGAATAGCATACTTTAAAATGAGTGCATTATATGACATGTAAAATATGCTGTTTTTGTTTATTGTCCCACTGCTATAAAGAAGTGCCTTAGACTGGGTAATTCATAAAGAAAAGATGTTTAATTGGCTCACGGTTCTGCAGGCTGTGCAGGAAGCGTAGCTGCTTCTGCTTCTGGGGAGGCCTCAGGAAACTTACAATCATGGCAGAAAGTGAAGAAGATGCAGGCACATCTTACATGGCAGGAGCAGGAGCAAGAAAGAAAGGGGGAAGGTGCTGTACACTTTTAAACAACTCTATCTCACAATAACTCACTCACTCACTCACTATACCAGAACAGCACCAAGGGAATGGTGCTGACTCACTCAGGAGGACTCTGACCACTGAATCCAATCACCTCCCACCAGGCCTCACCTCCAACACTGGGGATTACAACTGGGTGAAGACACAGATCCAAACCATACAGTATGCCTGAATAAATTTATATCTAAAAGAAGGTTCAGGAGATAAGTACATGTTGCCAGCATTCTTTTAGCCTTGACCAATCATCAATGAGTGTCTCAGGCTCTGTCTTTGACCACAGAAAAGCTGTCAGTAGCTCTGTGTTCTATACCACCAGTTGCTCAGCTCCAGTGAAACTTGATAACACATTAGTCCTTCTAGAGCTATACCTGCAGGTAGGTGAACACCCATGAACCAAGTGCTGTATTTCATGCTAACAATGCCCAGTTATCTCCAAAGGCAATCGCTGGAGCCTTTTCACGCTAAATTAGAGCTAAGCATTGTAATCACCTGCTGGGAAAATAAACTCACTCTGGTTTCAGGAGCTTTGTGTTTTTATACCGGTCAGACTCCTTGAACTGCTGCCAGCAAACCAGGAATAGACATCAATGGGAGACAGATGGAGCCTTTGGGACTGTGTTTTGGTAATAATGATGTGGTTAACCTTGTTCGGAATGAAATGAAATGTTATGAGCCACCCTCCCTCTCACAGCACCTTGGCTGCTCTTTGTGTGGCAACGACTTCACTAATTGAGTGTTAGAATTATCTTCATTTCCTAAAGTGCAATAAAAAATATGTATTTTTAAAAAAGAAAAACAAAAAAAGAATTAGCTTCATTTCTGCAGGAAACATAAGTGTGTTTGTGTACACAGGGGCGTTTGGGTGGAAAAAGGGAAAATAAAAGGGAAAGGAAAAGGGGCATTCAGCAAATGAATGGCTTGGAATAGATCTCTATGATCTACAAAAGATAGACCAAATCAAACAGCCACACATAGAAAGGCGGTCAGCACGCTGTGCTGTGTGATCCGCACAGAGACTCTCAAGTAGTCTTCCCCACATTGTGTGGAGCTGGCATTCCTATTTCTATTTTACAGGTGAAGAAACTGAGGCTAAGGAGGGTAAAAACCCTACCTCAGTCACTAAGAGGTAAGTGGCTGCTGCAGGCCAGACTCTCCTGTTTGGCTCAAAGCCCAGGACGTTTTCCCACAATACCCTGTCTGAATATTCTCTAGTGGGTTTCAATGGTACAGAAAGAGGGAGCCTCATTCACCAGTCCGTGAGTGAGGACAAAAGAATGTGAGAAATCTGTGGCCTGGACGGTCCCTTCCTTTCTCTGCTCTTCACAGCCAAGTGAGAAATTCTGTGCATTAAGAAAAAGGGAGAGAACTGAGCCTGTGTCTCATCTTCTTAGACCCATCCTCCTCCCTTTCCTCAGAGCCTAAGCACTCACAACTCCTCGCTATGAAAATGAAAGATTTGAATCTGGAATCAGGAAGCTGTATAGTCCAGTCACACGACAGGTAGTAGCTGTAACAATCTTCATTCCTTAGATGCATCATTTTACTAGGAGGCTGTCGCTTCATTTGGAATCCATTGCTTTGTCTTTTTCAGAGAGGTTCTGTCACCCAGAGTATCCATGTCAATCAACATCAATGCCAGAAATCCACCTATCCTAAAATCACCTCACTTAGGCACTGAGTTAACTGTCAAACAATTGTTATTGATTTTATTTGGAGCCACTCAGTGGGGCTCTCTCTAACAAAGCTGTCCCGTTCCCTTACATTTTGCTACAAAGTTTCCATTCATTCCTCACGGGGCATGCAGCATCTCATATCCATAAGGTTTCTCATGCCAAGGCTGTGGGGCTCCCCTACACTTCCAGAGTCAGTTTGTTCTTACTTTGCTCTCAAAACCGAGATCCAGGTCCGCCTACTATAGCGTGTGGTTCCTGCCTGCACCTGTTCCATGGCTCCTAATTCTCCTGGTTCTCTGTGCTTACTTCTCTTATAATGTTGACAGTACAGTACTGTAACTGCTGGCTTGCTTGCCTGCCTGTTCTTGAAACACAATAGAAGCATCTTCCTGGAGAGGGCAGAATGGTAACAGGACACCTCAGATAGGGAGGTTCTTGAGGGCAGGGACTGTATTTTATCTGTCTTCTAATTGCAGCCCCAAGGATAGTTACTGGAAGATAGTTGACCTATATTAAATGTTTGTAGAATAAGGAATAACCGAAGAAGTCTGTAATTCAATCCAAGAAAACTAAACGTCATTGGAGGTCTTTCCATTCTGGGGTCCAGTCAAGAGGGCTCAAAGGATACCCACTGGATAATGGGTGTTATCCTTTCTTTCAGAGACGCTCTGCCCCTGCTCAGAGGGGAGGAATCTAGAGAGGCAGTATGGCTATTCACTCCATTAAAACCATATAACCACAAGCCTCAATTTTCCCATCAGTATAATGGGAATAATACCTGTTGTAACCCCAGATTCCAGGTTGGCTATGCCCCTAAAAATCTATACAACATTTACCAAATAAAGGGACAGATAATCTTTGATCGAATTGTGGCCAGAAATGTGACATGTGTCTGAATCCAATCAGATCCAGTTAAGATCTACAAATGTTAGTAACTGGACTCTATAGCCCTTGAATTATTCTGTCCTTAGATTTGCTAAACCAATGTCAGTTTTATTGTTATTATTTATTATTCTGTCCTCTCCAGGAAGACATTAAGAACATGCTATCAAGAAAAGGATGATACGTGTGTTGAAAAATGCAGAACAATTCACTTTCCAGGTGGGGTGTGGGGGCTGTGGCTTCTCTGTGAACTTTCTTTGTGTGCTGTGAAAAATTTTCCAACTGCAGCTTATTGTCCTGTGATTAGACTCTGGGGCTTCACAGGTAAGAGATGAACAATTCTAGGGGTAATTGAACACTCCGCAAATTTTCACAGTGGATCAGCACTGAGCCACTTAGCCCAGGTATTTCTGTGATTGCAATGCTGAGAAAATGTACACTGTTAAATGGTTCTCAAATCACTCTTTCATCTGAGCAAAACAGAACTTGTTATTTGCAGTCTAGGTCATAAAAGCAAGTGGTTTTGGAACAATGGCTGCTTAGAGACTAAGAAAAAGTTTTTGTTTGGAAATTTGAGTTCTTAAAATCCAGGCATCAAAGATTTCAAAGAATAGAAAATATATAAAGGTCCTTGCACTCTCTGCCCCTTTATTTGGTGAATACCATAGAGATTATTGGAGATATAGCCAGCCTGGAACCTGGGGTTATAAGAGGTATTAGTCCCATTATATTGATGGGAAAATTGAGGCTTGTGGTCATATAGTTTTAAAGGAGTAGATAGCCATTCTGCCTCTCTAGATTCCTCCTCTTTGGTCAGGGGGCAGGGCATCTCAGAAAGGCAGCAGCCCTAGTCAGGGGCTTATAGATAAAACATCCATCTTCCTGGGGTGGCTGTGGGCCGAGCTTCAGCAGATCTTACTGTTTCTGCCTATGGGCTCTGAAGAGAGCAGTGGATCTCCCAGCACAGCACTTGAGCTCTGCTGAAGGACAGATTGCCTCCGTAAGTGGGACCCTCACCCCTGTGCCTCCTGACTGGGAGACATCTCCCATCAGGGGTTGACAGACACTTCATACAAGAGAGCTCCAGCTGTTATCTGGTGGGTGCCCCTCTGGGACGAAGCTTCCAGAGGAAAAAACAGGCAGCAATCTTTGCTATTTTACAGCTTCTGCTGGTGATACCCAGGCAAACAGGGACTGGAGTGGGCCTCCAGCAAACTCCAGCAGTCCTGAAGCAGAGGGTCCTGATTGTTAGAAGGAAAACCAACAGAAAGGAATAACATCAATGTCAACAAAAAGAACATCACACAGAAACCCCACTGGAAGGTCACCAGCCTCAACGACCAAAGGTAGATAAATCCACAAAGATAAGAAAAAACCAGTGCAAGAAAACCTGAAAATTCCAAAAACCAGAACACCTCTTCTCCTCCAATGGATCACAACTCCATTCCAGCAAGGAAACAAAACTGTATGGAAAATGAGTTTGACGAATTGACAGAAGTAGGCTTCAGAAGGTGGATAATAACAAACTTCTCTGAGCTAAAGGAGCATGTTCTAACCCAATGCAAGGAAGCTAAGAACCTTGAAAAAGAGGAATTGCTAACTAGAATTACTAGTTTAGAGAAGAACATAAATGACCTGATGGAGCTGAAAAACACAGCACAAGAACTACACAAAACATATATAGTATCAATAGCCAAATCGATCAAGCAGAAGAAAGGATATCAGAGATTCAAGATCAACTTAATGTAATAAAGCAGGAAGACAAGATTAGAAAAAAAAATAAAAAGGGACAAAGAAAGCCTCCGAGAAATAGGGACTATGTGAAAAGATCAAGCCTATGTTTGGTGTACCTGTAAGTGGAGAATGGAACCAACTTGGAAAACACTCTTCAGGATGTTCTCCAGGAGAACTTCCCCAACCTAGCAAGACAGGCCAACATTCAAATTCAGGAAATACAGAGAACACCACAAGATACTCCTCGAGAAGAGCAATCCCAAGACACATAATCTTCAGATTCACCATGGTTGAAATGAAGGAAAAAAAATGTTAAGCGCAGCCAGATAGAAAGGTTGTGTTACCCACAAAAGGAAGCCCATCAGACTAACAGCATATCTCTCTGCAGAAACTCTACAAGCCAGAAGAGACTGGAGGCCAATATTCAACATTCTTAACAAAAAGAATTTTCAACCCAGAATTTCATATCTAGCCAAACTAAGCTT
This sequence comes from Cebus imitator, assembly GCF_001604975.1. NCBI lineage: Eukaryota > Metazoa > Chordata > Mammalia > Primates > Cebidae > Cebus > Cebus imitator. The sequence goes on along the minus strand of NW_016107803.1, from coordinate 713,857 downwards.
CAAAAGTAAAGGAGAAATAAAATCCTTTACTGACAAGCAAATGCAGAGAGATTTTGTTACCACCAGGCCTGCCTTACAAGAGCTCCCAGAGGAAGCACCAAACATAGAAAGGAAAAAAACAGTAACAACCACTGCAAAAAATTACCAAGTTGTAAAAGCCATTGACACTATGAAGAAACTACATGAACTAATGGGCAAAATAACCAGATAGCATCATAATGACAGGATCAAATTAACACATAGCAATATTAACCTTAAATGTAAACAGGCTAAATGCTTCAATTAAAAGACGTAGAATGGCAAATTTGATAGAGTCAAGACCCATTGGCGTGCTGTATTCAGGAGACCCACCTCTTATGCAAAGACATACATAGGCTCAAAATAAAGGGATGAAAGAATATTTACCAAGCAAATGGAAAGCAGAAAAAAAAAAACAGGAATTCCAATCCTAGTCTCTGATAAAACAGACTTTAAACCAACAAAATCAGAAAAGACAAAGAAGGGCATACATAATGATAAAGGGATCAATGCAACAAGAAGAGCTAACTATCCTAAATATATATGCATTCAATACATGAGCACCCAGACTCATAAAGCAAGTTCTTAGAGACCTACAAAGACACTTAGACTCACACAATACTAGTGGGAGACTTTAACACACCACTGTAAATATTAAACAGATCAATGAGACAGAAAATTAACAGGGGTATCCAGGACTTGAACTCAGCTCTGGATCAAGTGGACCTAATAGACACCTACAGAACTCTCCACTCCAAATCAACAGAATATTCATCCTTCTCAGCACCACATCACACTTATTCTAAAATTGGTCACATAATTGGAAGTAAAACACATCTCAGCAAATGCAAAAGACTGGAAACCATAACAAACAGCCTCTCAGACCACAGTGCAATCAAATTAGAACTCAGGATTAAGAAACTCATTCAAAACCACACAACTGCATGGAAACTGAACAACCTGCTCCTATGTGACTACTGGGTAAATAATGAAATTGAGGCAGAAATAAATAAGCTCCTTGAAACCAATGAGAACAAAGATACAGTGTACCAGAATCTCTGGAACACAGTTAAAGCAATGTTTAGAGGAAAAGTTTTAGCACTAAGTGCACACAAGAGAAAGCAGGAAAATTCGAAAATTGACACCCTAATATCAGAATTGAAAGAACTAGAAAAAACACTGCAAACAACAACACAAAGATACCAAAGATAGATGGATTCACAGCTGTATTCTACCTGACACAGGAAAAATCTAAAATCAACACCCTAACGTTACACTTAAAAAAAAAAACAGAGAAGCAAGAGCGAGCAAATTCAAAAGCTAGCAGAAGATGAGAAATAACTAAGATCAGAGCAGAACAGAAGGAGATAGAGACATGAAAAACCCTTAAAAAATCAGTGAATCCAGGGGTGGGTTTTTTGAAAAGATCAACAAAATAGATAGATTACTAGCCAGACTAATAAAGAAGAAAAGAGAGAAGAATCAAACAGACACAATAAAAAATGGTAAAGGGGATATCACCCCTGATTCCACAGAAATACAACTACCATCAGAGAATAAATAAACACTTCTACACAAATAAACTAGAAAGTCTAGAAGAAATGGATAAATTCCTGGACACATACACCCTCCCAAGACTAAACCAGGAAGAAGCCGAATCCCTGAATAAACCAATAATAAGTTCTGAAATCGAGGCAGTAATTAATAGCCTACCAACCAAAAAAAGCCCAGGACCAGATGGATTCACAGCCAAATTCTACCAGAGGTACAAAGAGGAGCTGGTACCATTTCTTCTGAAATTATTTCAAACAACAGAAAAAGAGAGACTCCTTCCTAACTCATTTTATGAGGCCAGCACCATCCTGATACCAAAACCTGGCAGAGGCACAACTGGCCAGAAAATTTCAGGCCAGTATCTCTGAAGAACATCGATATGAAAATCTCAATAAAATATTGGCAAACCCAATCCAGCAGCACATCGAAAAGCTTAACCACCATGATCGAGTCAGCTTCATCCATTGGATGCAAGGTTGGTTCAACATACACGAAACAATAAACATAATTCATCACATAAACAGAACCAATGACAAAAAAACACATGATTATCTCAATAGATGCAGAAAAGGCCTTCAATAAAATTCAACACCTCTACATGCTAAAAACTCTCAATAAACTATGTATTGACTGAAGGTATCTCAAAATAATAAGAGTTATTTAGGACAAACCCACAGCCAATATCACACTTAATGGGCAAAAGCTGGAAGCATTCCCTTTGAAAATCGGCACAAGACAAGGATGACTTCTCTCACCACTCCTATTCAACATAGTATTAAAGGTTCTGGCCAGGGAAGTCAGGCAAGAGAAAGAAATAAAGCATATTCAAATAGGAAGAGAGGAAGTCAAATTGTTTCTGTTTGCAGATGACATGATCGTGTATTTAGAAAACCCCATCATCTGAGCCCAAAATCTCCTTAAGCTGATAAGCAACTTCAGCAAAGTCTCAGGATACAAAATCAGTGTGCAAAGATCACAAGCATTCCTATGCACCAATGCCAGACAAACAGAGAGCCAAATAGTGAGTGAACTCCCATTCACAATAGCTTCAAAGAGAGTAAAATACCTAGGAATACAACTTACAAGGGATGTGAAGGACCTCTTCAAGGAGAACTACAAACCACTGCTCAAGAAAATAAGAGAGGACACAAGCAAATGGAAAAACATTCCATGCTCATGGGGAAGAATCAATATCGTAAAAATGGCCATACTGGCCCAAAGTAATTTATTGATTCAATGCTATTCCCATCAAGCTACCACTGACTTTCTTCACAGAATTATAAACAACTACTTTAAATTTCATATGGAGCCAAAAGAGAGCCCATATACCCAAGACAATCCTAAGAAAAAGGAAAAAAGCTGGAGGCATCACACCACTTCACTCAAACTATACTACAAGGCTACAGTAACCAAAACAGCACGGTACTGGTACCAAAACAGATATATAGACCAATGGAACAGAACAGAGGCCTCAGAAATAATGCCACACATATACAATCATCTGATCTTTGACAAACTTGACAAAAACAAGCAATGTGGAAAGGACTCCCTATTTAATAAATGGTATTGGGAAAATTGGCTAGCCATATGCAGAAAACTGAAACTGGACCCCTTCCTTATACCTTATAAAAAAACTAACTTAAGATGTATTAAAGACTTAAACATAAGACCTAAAACCATAAAAACCCTAGAAAAAAACCTAGGCAATACCATTCAGGACATAGGCATGGGCAAAGACTTCATGACCAAAACACCAAAAGCAATGGCAATGAAAGTCAGAATTGACAAATGGCATCTAATTAAACCAAAGAGTTTTGGTACAGCAAAAGAGGCTACCATCAGAGTGAACAGGCAACCTACAAAATGGGAGAAAATTTTTGTAATCTGTCCATCTGACAAAGGGCTAATATCCAAAATTTACAAGGAACTTAAACAAATTTACGAGAAAAATCAAACAACCCCATCAAAAAGTAGGTGAAGGATATGAACAAACACTTCTCAAAAGAATACATTTATGTGGCCAATAAACATGAAAAAAAGCTCATCACCACTGATTATTAGAGAAATGCAAATCAAAACCACAATGAGATACCATCTCGTGCCAGTTAGAATGACAATCATTAAAAAATCAGGAAACAACAGATGCTGGAGAGGAGGTAGAGAAATAGGAATGCTTTCACACTGTTGGTGGGAGTGTAAATTCTTTCAGCCATTGTGAAACACAGTGTGGCAATTCCCCAAGGATCTAGAATCAGAAATACCATTTGACCCAGAAACCCCATTACTGTCTATATACCTAGAGGATTATTAATAATTCTACTATAATGACACATGCACACGTATGTTTATTATAGCAGTGTTCACAATAGCAAAGACTTGGAACCAACCCAAACGCCCATCAATGACAGACTGGATAAAGAAAATGTGGCACATATACACCATGGAATACTATGCAGCCATAAGAAAGGATGAGTTCATGTCCTTTGCAGGGACGTGGATGAAGCTGGAAACCATCATTCTCAGCAAACTGACACAAGAACAGAAAATCAAACGCTGCATGTTTTCTCTCATAAGTGGGAGCTGAAAAATGAGAACACATGGACCTGGGGAGGGGAACATCACACACCAGGGCCTGTTGGGCAGTGGGGGGTAGGGGAAGGATAGGATTAGTCGAAATACCTAATGTAGATGCTGGGGTGATGGATGCAGCCAACTACCATGGCATGTGTACACCTATGTAACATACCTGCGCATTCTGCACATGTATCCCAGAACTTAAAGTATAATAATAAAAAAAAATAAATAAAAGTTTTACACAAATAGTGTTAATTTATCTATATGTATTTAATTTTTAATTGTAAAAGAAAAATAAAGGAGTGATGCTGGGAGGCAAACTTGGGTGACCTGATTTTCAGTCTTATGTTTTCTGCAGACAAGTATGTCACTTCGTTTATTCTCGGGTTCATTTAAAAATGTAAAACAAATGTCATTTTCCTCTGAGCACTTACAATCCATGAGAGGAGGTGACAGGCTATAACAACTTATGGCTAACTGCAATACGGGCATGAGGAAAGAAGGTATTTGCACAACCTTGGTTGAAACATTATAGGGCAGAAAGGGACCACCCACACCTTCTGGAAGTTTTCACCAGTTCTTCGCCAAGAAAGAATGTAATTTTGGTCTTAAAACTTGTTATGGTTTGGTGGATAGAACAGCAGTACAAATGCATATAAAAATTATGCTATGAAATTCGCCCATTTTGAGTATATAACAATGATTTTTATTATGAAAATGTCTTAGTCAGCTTGGGCTGCTGTAACCGAATGGCATAGACTGGGTGGCTTAAATACTAAACATTTTTTTCTCCTCACAGTTCTGGTGGCTGGAAGTCCAAGATCAGGGTGCCAGCATAGTCAAGTTCTTGGTGAGGACTCCCTTCATGGCATACAAACAGCTGCTTCCTTACTGTGTCCTCACTTGGGGGAGAGAGGGAGCTCTGGTCCCTGTATCCCTTACAAGGGCACTGATTTCGTCATAGGGGTTTTATCCCCTTGACCTCATCCAAACCCATTTATTTCCCAATGCTCCACCTCTAAATGCTATCACATTGGGGATTAACCAGGGCTTTAATATACCAATCTGGGGTAAATACTAATATTTAGTCCATAGCAGTAAATTATACCCTAATAAAGCTGTTAAATATTAATTACAAATCCATATTACATACAGTTCTCATTCCAGAAAATGAGTCTCCCTTTACTCAGTAAACACATTGATCGGCTTCATGAACTCCTGACTTAATAAATCCCTCTCTAGGTTTTTCAAGACAGATACCTGTGTTAGAGAGGGTTGGTAGACTATTTGCTCCAAGATTCAGAGTATGTAAAATCAGAGAAGCAGCTGTCTTATGGAATGCTCTTTTAATAAAGTCTCATACTTTTCTCTTTCAACAAATGTTTGCTGAGCATCTCCTCAGTGCCTCTGGGTAATATAATATGGTGGGCAGAATAAGAGTTCTGGAATCTGACTGTCTTGGTTCAAATTTCAGCCCCTAACTTTGTAGTTATGCAGTATCTAATCCTAGGCAATGCCAGGATATGTTTCTAAGCCTCCAATTCCTCATCAATAAATCAGGTGAAGGGCCAGCTTCTACTTCATTGGATAATTGAGAGGATTAAATAAGATGGTACCTGACATAGTATTTAAATGAATTAGATATACAAACAATATCTAAAGTAAGTTTCAGATATTAAGTGTTAACCACACAGGTGATAAAATACTTAAAAGTTTGTACCCTAACCTGTAGGAACTCCTAGTATAGAAGGGAAATAGACAAATAAGCAATTTCGGTTCAGTGTGAAAAGTGCCCAGATAATGAAACATACAGTTGCTACAGAAGAAGAACCCAGCCCTAGAAAACCTTCTGTGGAACTCCAAGTCAGGACAGCAATGTCTTCTCTTAAAGGTTAAGAAGTGTACATGATTGAAGAAAGATAAGAAGTGTAGAAAAGTGGAGAAAGGAAGAAACATGTTGAATATTACGTGCAGCCAGATACGTGTCTAACTTGAAAAGTTGTTATGTGCCTAAAACATACATTCCTGTGCAATAAGAGTGTACCAGTGATTGCAACAACCTAGAATTCTCTGAAAAGAACACTTTTTATTTTCCCCATCTCTAGGTGGAAAAGTAAATAGCTTAAGTGGTTTAGGTTTACACAATCTAAACAATCCAGAGCATGTGAGCTGGAGGAACGCAGATGCTGGAACAGGTAAGCCTTAACGTGCTATGCTGAACCCTAACCCCTAGCCATGTTAAACAGTAGCTATTCGATGAAAATAACCTCAAGCCATGTTAAACAGACAGTAGATATTCCACAAAAATTAGTGTCCAGTAGTTTTTTTTTTTTTTAAACCGATTTGATAGCAAATACAACAGGCATAATTCCTGCAGGACTTCTCAGGATCTTTAATATGCAAACAAGCATCATGAAACTCCAGAGAGTTTGAGCTGCTTCCCATATTATCTGGCTATGAAACAACTCATTTTATTCTTTTATAGAATCTTGATGACTTGCATTTGGAGGAACATACCTTGGGAAATGGTGATTCTGCCCAAACATTTTGTGTTATGTCTATGAGAAATAGACTTGCAGAGGGAGCTGACCAGCCCAACATCTCTAAACTCATGGTGGGAAACTCAGGTTGGATTTAACATTTTCTCAACTCTATTTCTCTGATTTCAGAGATGAGAGTCTGTGATATCTTTCTTGGTAGTTTCCAAGGACAAATCACAGTAGTTGTACTGGGTGGTAGAATAATAATCTTGGTACTGTGAATGTGAACGCATCTTTCATGCCCAAAGCTGCAGGCACACCAAGATCACAGTAACATTAGCTAAGAGATGCCTTTGATAGGAAGATCTCCTGCCCACGGTGCTGTTAAGCCATGCAAGATTTTACCAGGCCAATCCACCAGGCCCTGGGGATGGCTGACAGGATTTGAGCATCGCTGTGACAGGGAAACACTAACCGATGTCATTGAAAGCAGAGCTGTCCTCCACTCTGCAGAGGGAGGTGTTTGGTGTGTAAGGGGAGAGACAGGGCAAACATGACAGGCTGACACCACTGGCAGGCTATTTCAACAGTTTGTGTTTGCTTTCCTTTCTGCCTCTGCACTGAGCTTGGCCCTTCTGGGCTCGTTGCTCTTCTTCCAATGGACTGGTCCCCTTAGACCCAGTGAGATCATTAATAGACGTTGGAAATGAAGAATGCCAGATGGTTATTGTACTGCGTGGGTGGGTGCATGTGCTTTTGTGTAAAAGGCAGAGAGAGGCAGAGTAGGACAGACACAGAGAGAGAGAGGGTCAGAGAGATGGAGTCAGAAAGACAGAGAGGCACAGAGATAGAGATAGGCAGAGACAGAGATTAAAACAGGCAGAGACAGAGACAGAGCAACAGAGAGACACAGAGAGACAGAGTGACAAAGACAGATAGGCAGAAATATACATGGAGAGGCAGAGAGACAGAGACAGCAGGAGATAAAGAGAGACAGAGGACAGAGACAGAAACAGAAAGAGACAGAGAGAGACGCAAAGAGGAAGAGTGACAGAGACAGGCAGAGATAGGGAGAAACAGAGAGTTCGAAAGCAGGAGATAGAGACATATAGGGACAGAGACAGAGGGACAGAGAGAGACACAGAGAAAGACAGAGAGATAGCATCAGGGGACAGAAACAATGAGAGACAGAAAGACAGAGATACAGAGGGGCAGAGACAGTGAGATAACAAAGACAGAGAGAGTGACAGAGCAACAGAGAGACACGGACAGAGTGACAGAAACCGAGAGGCAGAGATAGGAAGAGGCAGAGACACAGAGACAGCAGGAGATAAAGAGAGACAGAGAAGGACAGAGACAGAGAGACACAGAGACAGTGAGAGATAAAGAGAGCCTAAAAGTCAGAAAAGCAGAGACAGAAACAGAGAGACAGAGACAGGTGAGAAGTACCAACATCAAGCCTCCACTTTGGCTGAGTTACGCCAGTCCGCTACCAATCAAACTCCTACTGACGGGTCTGAGACCAGCGTAGCTCAAGACTGAGGGTTCTCATAAGGGGAAGGAATTCTCTAGATTATGGAAGGAAGCCAATGTTTATGATCTTCTCTGTACTGGGCACATTCATTTCAACTGCCCTTTTAATTTAACCTTCACAGAAGCATTTGTGTGTGGAAATAATTCCCACCTTTCAGCTGTAGAGGCTGAATCTTGGGGGACACCCTTGACTCACCCACTTTGACTGGTTGGGGGTGGTGCTGACTTCAAACCTGGGTCTCCCTGGCCGGGGCTCATGCCTCGTCCACTGTGCAGTGTCTGCCTACCCAGTACAGCTCTGCCTCGGTGCCTGCAGACTTGGGGAAGTGGCCTCAGAGCCCAGTGTCCCATTGCTACATCTGTGAAGTGAGGTTTGCTCTGAGGTCTGACCTGAGCCTGATTTCTCAGTGAGCTCTGGAGCTGAGCTGTATCACAGACTGTGCAGCCCAGAGGTGAGGGGCTCAGGCAGTCTGTAGCCCAGGATGCCTGTCGGGTGGGAGTGGGGAACCCAACCTCTCAGACATCAGCAAGCGCTGTGGCTTCTGTCAGTCAAAGGCAACCCTCCCAAAAAGGATGAAAACAGGAGTAGTGAGTAATCACCCTGTAGCAGTAGAAGGAGGAGCTCCCTGACCCTGACAGTATCTACTGCAGCTCCAATCTGTTTCCAGAAAGCAGCCTATGGAAACTTTTCAAAATGTGTATCTGTTTATATGACTCTCATGCATCAAAACATGTAATATCTTCTTGCTGTTGGGACAATGGCCCATGGACCTACATGGTCTGGTCTTTAATAATCTCCGAAGCCTTACTTCGATGTTTCTTCCTCACACAAACTCCCTTACTGACCTTCCATTTCCTTAAACGGGTCTTTCTCCCTTCATATTCAAGGCCTCTCTCCATGTAGTTCTCTTAGATGAGGCTTGTGTGTGTTTTTCACTCTGCTGAATTTTCCAATTGTCCTTCAGATTTCAACTCAAGGTACGCTCAAAACTCAGATGAAATCAACTCAGAGTAGTTTGCAAATATTCATGTATGAGATTATTTACTTTTTTTCAGTCTGTATTGATGTTAAGTTTGTCAAAGGGAGTATCTGTTTCCCTAGGCTATGACAGTATCTAGGATATGACATATCCTGCTCTCTAGGATATGACAGTACCTAGAATCTGGCCCAGCACATTGAGAATAGAGCAGAGGATGAAATCATGAGGGGCACGCAGGGATGGGCTCAACTCCTCATTCCCTGGGACGAAGTATGCACAGTGGCCTCTGCTCCTCCTTCTTCAGTGAAGACTGCAATGCCTGTGTTGGGGCTCAGAAACCGATACCCCAAAATATGATGCTTTGTATATGCTGAACTGAATCAGGAGCTTTAAGCTCCTTCAGGCCTCCCCACATCTTACCATATCTCCCAAAGCATAGAACTCACTGAGGTTCCCTGTCTGCCTAAAGTCCAAACCTCCAAAGAAGAAAATAGTCACCTCCTGCCCTTTCTCTGAGTTTTCATGAACTGAACCCATATTGCAGGAAGGAAGGCTAAAATCTGTCAACACATCTGGATGGACTTTTGTTACAAACCGTTGTCTGCTCTGCCGGCCCAACGGAGCTTTCCCCAGATGACTGCCTGTTTTTAAGCCTCTTAAATTCTCCCTAGTAGCCACTTAACATCCTTCAACAGAATTCCTCTTCTCCCTGCTCCCATAATCTGTATGACCAGCTCCCATGCCCCCATCCTTTCTGTAACCTCAAGATGATTTATCAGCTTCTGTGCCCCATGGTGGGGTTGGGTCTTCATCGAGAGGGCTCTTGTGTCACCTACAACTATGGTCAAATAAATTTGTATGTGTTTTCTTCAACTAATCTGCCTTTTGTGAATTCATTTATCAGTGAAACCTCAAAGGATGAAGGAGAAATCTTCCCTTTGCACGTATGTTTGCCTCCCTCACAGGTTGCGTGAAGGTCCTTCTTCAACACATAGTGGTTTATTCTTGGTACTGACATGGCCTGGGCTTTCCAGAAGAGAGGTGAGGCAGGTTCCCTTTCCCAAGACATGCTGGCAGCCTGAGAGTCAAGGTCATGGGATGTTCACATATGAGGCACCATGATGTTTACACATCAGGGATCGGAAGTGGGCACAGCTGGGGCAGGGTGAGGAGATGCTAACACCCACCAGGCATCAGCGAGGGGATGCCCACATCAAGAAAACCTCAACACAAGTTTCAGTGTTTCAGCAAACCTCAAGGAGATCGCACATTTACTCATGAAGAGACCACCCAGGCCAATGTCTCTCAAGCCCAACTAGTTTTCAAGACACTGTCTTGCAAACTATAGAGTTCAGCAGGGAAGGCAGTGTGAAGGTGAGCATATCAGGAGCTACCTACTGTGCTGGCTGCTCATTGGGAAATTCTTTTATAAACAGAGAGCCACAGTCTCTCTCAAGGTTTCCAAAATTAGAACCTCTTCAAACTTGTTTATTTTCAAGGCTTTAAAAATATTCCATAAATCTTTGAAAATAAAAATTTCTCCTATCCCCTCAGTACTCACCAAGCAATGTCAAGTCATGCATGGTGTTAGGGGACCATGGCAGTGCAAAACCTCTGAGGGCCTGGGGAGCAAGAAATACCTGCAAGATTGAGAATAATTAAAGGATAAAACAGAGACTAGCCTTACTTTGCTCCTACTCCAGAAAATTAGATTATTGTCTGCAAAGATTCATCAGCCTTGTGGACACTGATGAAATACTGTAGATTGGAACTGAAATTGAATCTGGCTTGTTGTCTGTTTGTTCATTCCTGAGCCTGCTAATTTCTTTGAACAACTTTGCCTTTCTATAGTAGTTGATGATCAGCAAGTTACTATGACACACTTTTGTACCCATTGGATCCTGTGACTGCTCTGTAAGATAAGCTCCTGTCACCCTCCCTCAAGGAAAAAAATAAAGATCCGGTGAGCTCAAAAGACTGGCCCAGGCTCCCACAGGAAGAGCTGGGATTCCAACTTGTGTCTGCTGAGCCAGAACCTCAGAGTCATTTCTACTCTTTCTGCTCACTCTACACTGAGCTCTGGGCTATGTGTTGTGGATTCACCACACATATTATAGAGCCACTATCTCTCCAAATAGGCTGTGAATTCTAGAAAATTAATTATAGCAGTATAGAGGGAGAGGGAAGGCTTATATACCTTTCCCCAAGTCCACCTCATTTCCATTTCCTAGCTTCACAATCTTAGCATCCTTCTTTCTCATTCATTCATTCATCAAGTTTCAGCCCATCTTTTCATTTATTCATAAATTTGTACATTTCTTCAGTAATTATAACAATAAACCATTATTTATGGGGTGCTTACCACTGGCCTGTCACTGTGCTAGGCACCATTACCCTATAGGTGTTGTGATGGGCATCTGCTTATAAACAGGTAAGCAGAATTGAGGGTGTTTCTCTCATTAGACCAAGCCGTTTAACTCCACGCATATTTGCTGAATGAATAAATGGATGGAGAAATAAATAAGAGCTGTACTGATGTTATTTACACAATGTATGAAGGAGAAACACAAAGGAAGAGATTTCCTGACTTTCTCACAGATCATTGGTACCAAATGCCAGTGCTGCTTTAGGGAATCAGCATTTCCGGATCCCCTCTCACAGTTTAAGGAAAGCTTCCCTTTTGGCCTTCTGTGTCCCTCCTGCTCCTCCCGATGTCTAGCAGTCTTTGGGTAAACATGGTAAGGTCAGCCCCAAAGAGCTCTACAGGTTCTAAGCAGAGGACAAGTGACTGCTGCCCGGAACATATTGATGGAAAGACATGTCCAAGTGCCTAAGGCACGTGCTCTTTCATAAAGGCTGAGTGCTCCAGCTGCCTTCTGTGGGAAGTCACTTAATTATGTTCTGTTCTAGGATGGGTGGCGCTGGGTAAGTAGAAGGCTGGAAACCAGAGACAGGTGCAAGAGGAAATACTGGCTTGGCCACAGATATGTAGACCAAGAAAAAAGGAAATGAAATGACAAGAGAGGAAAGATCACAATTATGGGCACCTGAATGTTTTTCAGATCTTTGCGTTGTGTGAAAATAAGATGAGGATCATTGGTGGATAGGCGACTGATTGATTAATCAAATCTAGACATGTATATGCAATGGTCAGGAACTGGGGGCAAGGCAAATAATTTTAAACATTACAGAACAATTTCGGTAATCTTTGATTCCATGTCTAATATTAATTCACTCTAGCCTCATTACCAAGTAACCGAGATATAGGGGAGAGAAAGGGAAATGAACAAGTGAAAGGGGAAATATTTTAACAGTGGTGTCTGCCAATTAGAAAATTTTCATTTTAGTCTCAAAGCAACTCTGTGACATAGGAGTTACCTTTACTTTTTAGTGAAGCTCACACACGCAGAAGATTTTCTCAACTGTCTTTCAAATATCACACAGCTATTGGACAATGGGATAAGGACTCAAATGTGTCTGTTTCTGAGGTCTGTCTTTTTATTTAAACACCTATCCTCTGTTTCAGAAATAGAAGGCTCAATGTATGCATTACCTGATTTGCAGGTTGAGTTGCAGTATAACATGGCAGCTGAAGGCATGAATAGCTCTTGCCTGGTTCACCTGCTCTCTCTAACTGGATGCCTGACAAGCATCTGATAATTAAAATATCCAAAAAGTAACTCTTAACATTCAAAACTCCATCTTCCCAGACTTCCTTGGTTCAGTGAATGGCACCTTCTTTCCCCCAGCTGTGTAGTATGAGTGTCCAGGCATCATCCTTGACCATCTCACACCTAGGGACCAGTTCACAACCAATCCTGGAGATCTTCCCTCCAAACTATCTTGGGTCTTCCCACTTCTCTCCATCTGACCTCCGCCATGTCCACCATCACTTTTTTCTGTCTCTAAGCCCACAAAGGGTGAAGACAATGTCCTTAGCCCTTAGCAGGGATTCAACAGGGATACATCAGGAGAGGGGGAGGGACTTCTAATTCTGCCCAAGCAACATGCATAGGGTTCCACAATATCATACTATACAACTTTCATTTAGCATCTACAAGCTTTGTGTGACTATTTGTGGAATATTTGTTTCCTGTACCACACTGCAATGCCACAAGGTCAGGGACATCTCCTTTTGCTCATCACTGGACCCTGGGTCTCTCCTAGTGCCCAACATTCACTTTTCCTCATCTCTTGCTAAACGCTGTTGGTGCACATTGCTCCCATTTTCAAACATAGTGACTTCTCTTTGTCTTTCTGAATGTTCTTACTATTGAAAGATCATGCCACGCACTCATGTTACCTTTGCAATTTTTATTCAATTTTCACAGAAAAATTCTCAATTTTCATTTGCACAACTTTCAATGCTCTCACCACTTTTACATTCATCATATATTAGAAACCAAATACTATTTTAAAATGCCTCAAACTTAGGCCCAAATAATCAGATGCGGCTGCTAACTCACTCATAACAGAAGCATTTTATTTTATTTTATGACAGAGTCTCACTCTGTCACCCAGGCTGGAGTGCAGGGGTGTGATCTCAGCTCACTGCAACCTCTGCCTCCTGGGTTCAAGTGATTCTCCTGTCTTAGCCTCCTGAATAGCTGGGATTACAGCCATGCACCACCATGTCTGGCTATTTTTTGCATTTTTAGTAGAGATGGGGTTTTGTCGTGTTGTTCATGCTGGTCTCGAACTCCTGGCCTCAGGTGATCTACCCACCTCAGCCTCCCAAAGTGCTGGGATTACAGGCATGAGCCACTGCACCCAACTTGGAATCATTTTAAATTTGGATATTCCTTTCCTTTATAGAATCAAAGTTAAGTTAAAAGTACTTCAGTTTAGAGAATGTACATTCTCTCAAGTCAAGAGCATTATTTTTTATGCATGTGTTATGTTCTTCATCAGCTTTGTTGCAATTCACGGGCTGTGGCTTTCCCAGAGTATCCGATGCAAGCACACGTTTATTGAGCACTTACTATGTACCAGATGATAGGTTAACACTTCAATGACATTCTCCCATTTAATTCTCATTCCCTACATGGTGAATTTGATTGTGATCATGATTTGCAGGTGAAAAAAACGAGCTAGGCAATTTGACAGAGACCCATGCCTAATCCAGAAACATCTGACCCTAGAACCAATGCTTGTGGTGTCTATCTGCCAGGTCTCCAAAGAGGAAGAATTCTGTCATTCTTGTACTTCACTCATTTATAACTGCTCCATACCACACCAAACAGTAGGAATGTAATGGGGCTGAAGGATGTACATACAGAAGCAGACAGAATCTGTCACTCAAATGGTAATGGAATTGGCAATCATAGTATAATCTGTGCTAGATATTGTATGCACTTTCACATACAATATCTCATTTGTTCCCTGTATCAGCCCCTTGAGGTTGGTTGTAGTGGAAAAGGTTAAACAATGCTGGGTGCTCAGTCACATAATGGTAATTGCTATGCATTGAGTTCCCATTAATACTTAGGCCAACCATATTCCCATTAATACTTAGGCCAACTAGTGAGGTCAGAATTAGAACTCCCATTTTACAGACAAGGAAAATGAGACACAGCATAGCTGAGCCCCCCGTATAAGATCACAAAGGTAGAGCTGGGTGCAGACTGATGGACTCACCCTGAGCCCTTCCCTTTGTCACCCCGTGGAACTCACTCTCCTTGGACAACATTTGCATTGTGAAGGTGCCAGAGTCAATGAAGAGAAACAGAGGCCATCAGGGTCATCAGTAAGGCCCATGAGAAGAGAAGGGTCACAGAGTAGAGGCTAGGGGAGGAAGGTTGATTATTTGCCTTGAAAAAGTGCCTTTTTCCAAAGGGAGTTTTGGATATAAAAGGAGACACCGGCATGGTCATTTTGGGAGGTGTGCCCCACATTAGCACCGAGCCAGTGGGCAAGCCTGGAGACCCCACTCTTCCCCGCTTCCCAGCCAGCTTGCTGTGTGCACTCGGCCCTCTGTAATCTGGGGAACGAGGCTGCAGTTAATTAGTTCTCTTTTCTTCATTTGCCTGTCATTTCCCTTGCAACTCAAGCTTCATGCTTTCTACGTCTCCACATTTGATCTAAGGAAGAGCAAATAACCCAGCAGCCTGCATTCTGCCTACTGGGCTTACACTGCGCACTGAAAAACTGTGAATTTTTAGCGCTAATTACTCTAAGTACTTTCAGTTGCCCTACTGCTTTTCAGAGGCACCTCTGCGTTTCCAGCTTTCCCGTCTAAACTTGGTTTTGTGAGATACCTGTCACTGCTCTGACTTCTGAAGCTTTTTTGCTTCCTTCCCATGCAAACCTCCTGCAGAACAATTGACTTTTCCCTTCAGGTTTATGCAGATTAGTGAAAGTCATTAGAGATGAGGAAGCATCTGAAAATATCATTGCTGGAAAAAAAATATTTCATAAAATGAGCCGTTGGACTGGGACTGGGACTTCTGGGCAGAAACTGAGGCCCAGAGACAGGAAAGCCTATCCCACTTGCATGGCTCCTTAGTTGAAGCAGGTGGACATCTTGGCCCTCCCCATTCCAGGTCTAGAGCTTTTCCCATCATAACAGCCCTTTGGCTATTTCCCCGTTCAAAAGAGATGACAATCTTATGAAGCATCTTCTAACCTGGTTTCTAGATTGACAACATATTTACTACCTGGTCAAGTGCTATATTAATTTACTTATTTAGGCATTCAGCATTTTGATAAGAATTTAAAGGGAAGTTGGATGCTACAACAGATTTATGAAGCTTTGTGATTTTCCTGAGTTTCCGACATTCTGTATTAGACACATGTTGCTCATTTTGACTGCCCCATTGTGACCGGCAACTTACTCAACTGGCAGTGCTCTCAGTCACGTGATCTGCCTCTCCTGACAGTGAAGTGGAGGAGATCCTGCCTGGCTAATCAGATCGCTCCATTTCTTATGGCAGAGACTGATCGATCCTGTCCACCTCTGACACTAATCTCTTGGCAGGAATTTGGCTGTACAGTAAGTGCTCTCACCAAGAGCGAGAAAGCCTTTTCTCTCCTTAGGATAGCATGTTCTCCAGATGCCATATACTTAGACACTCTCCACCATCTGTGCTGGATGTGGAAAGCGACTATCTGCAGATAAAGCTGGCACTGCAGAGTATCAGCAAGGAAATGGAAGAGAGCAAGAGAGAGGGACCTGCTGATGTCCTTTAAATCCTTGCATATTGCTCTGTCTGAATCTAGATATGTTCTGGAATCTCCCAGTTTTCTATGCCAATAAATTCTTCTCATGAATTAAATGGGTTGGGTTGGGTTATTATTCCATCTCAAAGATGAAGAAATGAAAGTGCTTATAGGTTGTCCAACCTGTAGGACAACCTATAGGACCTTGTCCAAAGTCACATGGCTAGGAGATGACAGGTTTGGGGTTGAAAGGAATGCCTGTCTCCAAAATCCATGTGTTTTTTTTCTTCTAGACTAGGCTCCTCTGTGCAGCATCTGGCTTCGTGAGGAATGCTGCTGGAGACATGCAAATGGTACATGAGATGTGTTCTCTGCAATTTGCTTTTCTCACAAAGTGGGAAAGAGAGATGTGCAAACCGCTAACTCCTGCCACAGAACAAACATAACAGACGGTCTATGATTAATGAGAACAAAGAGGAGGCAGGGAGTAATGCTGCTTGACGGGGGCTGGGTAGACCTCCCAAACGCTGTCAAGGTTGAGTGGTGTCTTCCAAAAAGGTGTGTTGGAGTCCTCAACCCTGGTACTGTGAATGTGAATTTATATGGAAATAGGGTCTTTCAGAAGCAATTAAGATATAAGTTCCGTTCATCTTGGAGTAGGGTGGGTCTTCAATCCAATATGACTTGTACCTTTATAAGACGAGAAGAGACACAGACAGAACCATACACAGAGAGAGGGGCACGCATGAAGACACAGACACAGAGTGAAAGACGGCCACATTAGGATTGAGGCTGAGACCGGAGTGATGCAGCTGGAAGGGAAGGAATGCCAAGGACTGCCAGTAGACACTGGGAGAGAGGAGAGAGCACATGGCCCTGCTCACAACCTTGACTTCAGACTTCTGGCCTCCAGATTGGAGAGAAAATACATTCCTGTTGTTTTAGGCCACCCAGTTTGTGGCACTTTGTCATGGCCGTCCTAGGAAAGCATAAAGGCAGATGACACCGAAATGTATCATGGAGCCCGAGTGGTCTTGGGTAGAGGGGAGGGGAGGAGAGCATAGCAGAAGGAACAGCAGCATGGCAAGGCATGGAGACAGCTTTCGTACCACACACCTGGGAGTGTGTCTGGAGCTAGGGCGTGCAGGCAGGACCTTGTATCTGTGAGGCTGAAACCCTTGATTGCAACTGAATTTGGAAGGATGGAGGTTACCTGGTAAAGGTGCTGTCTGGTCACTGCTCACCCACTTTGTCCTTCCCACCAAAGCTTTTGTAGGGGAGGTCTTTTAAGTCTTCCCAGTTCTTCAAAGTAGAGCATCTATCATACCAATTTATCTTTCTACTGTAAATTCCTGCCCCCTCTCATTCTTTGGACTCCAAGCACACTTGTGACTCTGAGGAGAGAAACAGTTCCCTCAGGCTGGGCACCATGGCTCTGTGCACACAGGTGTTGCAGTATGGAGCAGGGCCTCCCAAGTGCCTACTGCAGGTAGACTGCAGAGGCTGCTAAGAAGGACATGGGAACATCAAATAAACGTGTTTCTATCGTTCTCTGGATTCTGTGAGGTTGCTCATCAAAGTCACCTATTGCTTATTGAGGACCTCTGTGGTTTCCCACATTTCCCAGCCTTAGGCAAGGCCATTCAACTAGTTCCAGACAATGGGGCTCGATCAAAAGGGAGTGTATGGTACCTACTGCCTCCCAGTTCTCCATCTCCAGCCTCAGATGCCTGTTCCAGATGGGGAAGCTGCAAGGCTGGAACCTTTGTATCACTGCTTGGAAGAAATCCACCAAGAAAAATTGCTGTACTCACAACAAACTTTGTGAGAACCAAAAAATAGACCTTTATGTGGTAAGCGACAATTAAAAAATTTTTTTGTGTGTGGCAAGATTGTTTCTTACTTCAGATATTTTGGAGCATTAGAATCACACGTATGTCCTACCTTTCCAAAAGACTCCCAGCTCCTGGAACATGACCATCATTCCTCTTTTATTGCATACTCTCTCAAAGGCTCCCTTAAACACATTAGGTGATTACTGAATTAACCAGAAAATTAAAGCTGGAGTGAGCACAGGGTCATCTAGTTTAATTCTCTCATTTCACCTATGCTCTCACTGCAAGCCAGTGGCAGGTCCAAACCAAGGTACTGGTTTCCTGAATTTAACCCTTAACTGTACCATGTTTTCTATACCACAGCCTGATAGTCAGCCTGCATTTGCACCCACAGGTGTGCCTGTGAGAACACCGATTGCAAATAGACATTTCCTTACCGTACTGACAGCCACCATGCTCTAGTGAGGATTTGTGACCACCCTGGGAAAACTTTCACTGTTAAATATAGCTTATATGTAGGATGACTATATAATAAATTATATACATCCAGATGCTTTGAGGGGGGAAGGGGGCTAAACTAATAATTACTCTGGGAAAACAGCATGAACGTGAACAGTCTTAGGAAAATTGGGGAATATGGTAAACCTGAATCAAAGGTGGCTTTGGTGAAAAGCAGGTATATGAAATGATGACATGGAATTTGCCCAGGATTGAGGAGTCTAGGAATTAATATTTGTGACTCAGCTTTATTAAATATAGACTTTGTGAACTTGAAAATGTACATGACAGGGGTGTATTAATTGTGAAACTCTATAATGCTTTCATTGTTTGTGACTGTTGTTGCTGTTGACACTAGCGTTGCTATGATTATCATTCCTTGATGAATTAAAGCTGGAGCTGTCCACCTGTGCTTCTTGCTAGACCCATCTGGGGAGATTTATCAGATTAATGCTGTCTTAGTTTGCTTGGGCTGCCATAGAAAAGAACCACAGACTGGGTGGCTTAAACAACAAATATGTATTATCTCACAGTTCTGGAGGCCAGAAATCTGGGATCAAGGTTTCTCCCGAGGCCATTCTCTTTGGCTTGCAGCAGGCTGTCGTATCTCTGTGTTTTTACGTGATCCCCTCTGTACATCTGTGCCCAGATTTCTTTTTTCATGAGGACATCAGTCACATTGGCTTAGAGACAAACTTAATTGGCCCAATTGAAATTAGTTCCTTCTGAAAAGACCCTGTCTCCAGCGGTCACATTCTGCGATGCTTGGGGTCAAGGCTTCAGCATATGCATGTTTGTGGGACACAATACAGCTCAGATCAGATGCCTTCCAGAAGGCATCTTTTAAGGCCCACAATCATTGTATTGAAGTGGGCATTTCCGACTATTCTTTACCTGGCGAGTTAGAGACATTTCTGGCCAATACAAAAAGAGCCTAACGTCAAGTTTCAGGCCCTTTCTTGCACTGCTGAGTGAGGCTGCATGAAACTGACTGAATGGCTCTGAGTCTTTTACCCAGCCAGCCTCTCCCGCTGGTGACGGGGATGGGTTAGACAGGATGCCTCAGTAATGACACAATGAATAATGCTTTGTCAGTGGCTGTGGCTCATTGTCCAAAGCACGTTCTCTGCTCAGGCGGTGATCAACTGGCTTTAGGGCTTGCATGTGTCCTGCTGGGCTGGGTGAGAGGGGGCTGCCTATAGCTCTCAGCTTGGGAACCAACTAATGGCATGAGACATCCCTATGAGAGCCTAGTGGGATTTCCTCTGCGACTCAGTTTCCTCATCCATAAAACGAAAAGACTCTGCATGACGTAAGTCATGGAGAACAATTAAGACCATGAATTAGTAGTTTCTAGATATTTACTGTCCAATATGGTAGCCATGCATTCATGTGGCTACTGAAATATAAATTAAAATTAATTAAACATTTAAACATGAATAAAAATAAGTTCCTCAGTTGTACTAGTCTCATTTTAAGTTCTCAATAGCCACATGTGGCAAACAGCTGCCGTATTGGACAGAGCAGATTTAGAACATTTCCATCATCATAGAAAGGTCTGTTGGATGGTGCTGCTCTGATTGCCTGACAAATATTCTCGCATGAAAGAAATTACTGCTACATTGGTGAAACATTGGAGGCATTGCAATATGAAGTTATTTCTTCCATAATGCACATAAAGTGGAATATCACTGAGACTTAACTTCACAAGTGCCCAATTTCTAATGTCTGGGCTTTGTTTCACTATACCACACTACCTTCTATTTTCAGTGTGATGATGGACTATTGTTCTTCAGTCATTCAAATCAATAACACTACAGTCTAACTTTCAAGGCCGTGAGTACGGTTCTTATTTCTGAAGCCTCTGGCAAGGAGGTTATTTAGGGCATTGTTGTATGGAGGAGGACAATGGGCTAAATTTTTTGAAGAGGTTTTGAAAGTGTCTCTCTCTCTCTGTGTCACACACACACATAGACACACTCACACACCTTTTATATTATAATTCTTCCTCTATTGCTAACTGCCATGCAACGTTAAGGAAACTGCACACACATTCTTCACTTCCACCTCCTTAACAAAATATGGATCTCATGGCCAGGCTATTAGTTCACATCACCAGACTTGAGATGCAGACTGGGAAGGGCTGCACTAGTGTGAGCTGTTACTATTGTTCTTCCTCTTCCATCATCACGCTTCTGCCTTCTTCCAAGCACCCCAGGCTTCTGCTTCCTTGCCCAAGAACTGTCCTTGTAGCAAGAACTATAAAAAGCAACGTGAAACCTACTTATAGGCAGATAAAAAGCAGATGCTGGAAGCCAGCAGGAAGTGCTCATCTAGGAGCCTGTGCTTCAAACTTCAGAGGCAGACCTTTGCTATAGCTGGAAGTGAAGCCACAGCTAAGCGGGCCTCATGGTAGCTGCCTCTGGAAGCTTGCCCAATCCTCAACTCCTGAGCATGTCAGGGCTATTTTTCATGTAAAAAAATTAAAGCATTGGATTTCTGTAGGATTTTTGGCTTGGGTGTGTTGAAGCTGTGTGAGAATACAGGGAATCACGTTTAACTTTCTAGCATGATTTTGACCCTGAAGCAGAGAAGAATGGACCTCCTAAGGGGCAGCTGGAGTGGGAGCCCGGGAGCTTTGCTAGGGGTATGTGGAGGGCTGACTCAGTGGGATTTCGCAGGCTTCCTGGGGCTGGAGGACTGGTATGAGAGGGATGGGGAGTGGCAGTGTTGTTACTGGGGTTTTGCTAGTTAAAGCAGAAGCCTCCGTGGAGGCAGAGAGACAGTAGGTGGTTCCCATCGTTGGGGCTTCTGATAACTCGAGTCTGCACTAAGAGAACAGCATGACTTCAGCAGAAACAGGAGCCTACATGGAGTAGAGGGGCAACTGCAGATACTACTCTCACTCCTGTGGAGACCCCATTGCCCTTGGGATAGAATCCAAACCTTATACCAAGACTGTAGTGGATACTGTACTGTGACGTGCTGCCCAGAAGTCCTTTGGAACTAAGAGATTTATTCCCCCGGCTGCTGGGAGTGCTTTTAGACCCCTTCTTCTGAATGAGTGAATAAATGAACAAATAAATGAATGACAAAAATGCATCCTTCAAGTACATCATCCATTAACTTAGCACTCTCAAAAATACAATTCTCCTACTGATACGGTTTGACTGTGTCCCCACCCAAATCTCATCTTTTTTGGGGGGGGGGAGCGTGGGGATGGAGTCTCACACTGTCCCCAGGCTAGAGTACAGTGGCATGATCTCAGCTCACTGCAACCTCTGCCTCCCAGGTTCAGATGAATCTCCTGCCTCAGCCTTCTGAGTAGCTGGGACTACAGGCATCTACCACATGCCTAGCTAATTTTTGTATTTTTAGTAGAGACTGGGTTTCAGCATGTTGGCCAGGATGGTCTTGATCTCTTGACCTCATGATTCACCCACTTCAGCCTCCCAAAGTGCTGGGATTACAGGTGTGAACCACTGTGCCCAGCCCCAAATCTCATCTTGAATTTTTGCTCCCATAATACTTGCATGTTGTGGGAGGGACCTGGTGGGAAATAATTTAATCATTGGAGTGGTTTCCCTCATACTGTTCTCATGGTAGTGAATAAGTCTCAAGAGATCTGATGGTTTTTTAAAGGGTTTCCCCTTTAGCTTGGTTCTCATTCTCTTTTGCCTGCCACCATGTAACACGTGCCTGTTGCCTTCTGCCACGATTGTGAGGCCTCCCCAGCCACATGGAACTCTTAGTCCATTAAACCTCTTTTTCTTTATAAATTACCCAGTCTCAGCTATATCTTTACAGCAGTGTGAAAACGGACTCATACACCGACCTAACATATGAGAAACAAACTGTGTAAGTCAATTTCAATAAAGGCAAAGGTATAAATAAAAGTAAAAATAAACACAGAAACTGGCCATACACATAGTTCTTTACTATTTTCAGCATACACTGCCATACACACTCTTACTTCACATCCAGTTCCTCCTGCCACATGCCTGACATGTCTCAGAATTGCGCTGCATCATGCAGAGATGGCTGAGATGCTGCACTTGCCCTCAGGGAGCTTCTGATTGAAAGGCCAAGGCAACATGAACCAATGCAAAGGGAGAGAAAACAGGCACAGAGAGGATGTTCCTTGAGGTTCAGAGAATAGGGGACATTTTTTCTGGAGAGCCATTTAATTTATACCCTAACGGTAGACCAGTTGGGAAGAGGTGGTCTTTCTAGGCAAAGTGGACAGCCAAGATAGAAGCAGGGAGGAAAGAATGAGGAGAGAGAAGACAGCATGAGCATTAGGAAGAAAAAACTGGTCAGGTGACTGTGCTAGTGCATCTTGGACCTGTATGCCTGTGGGTAAGTCATTAAAACTTTGCCCTGAAGTCTCCTCATCTATTTACCAAAAAGAGGGGGGAAAATTAATCAATGCAAACAACAATGACCCAATCTAACTCACTGGGTGCACTCTCATTTACTATATGGGTAGCTGGGAAAGTCATCTAAATTCTTTAATCCTCAGTTGTCACAACTCTAAAATGGTAATAATTATGTTTGCCCTGCAATTCCTTTAAGCTCCTGGGAAGGATATGTAAAATAGTGAACACTGAAGGACATTTAAAATGTTAAATGCTTCAAAGCTGTAACTCACCATTTTAAAATGTTTATCGTAGTTGATATCTGGTAAATCTGTATTGATGGATGACAGATACATCTACTTAAAACAAAATAGGCTATATATACACGCACATATAGAAAAACAGACAGACAAATGGAAAAACAGACATGATACTTAAAACTGTGTGGTCCAAGTTCAGAAAGTAAGTGTTCTGAATCTTGGCTAGTATGTGACCCTTGCCTTCACGTTTTCTCTGCTGGCTGTGTTTCTAACTTATGTCACCTGGAAAAGAATGCATCTTCCTGGAAGTTACAAATATTTCTTTATACTTCCTCCTCTCTGTGATGGCTGCAGAGGGAGAAACTGATATGACTTCACACTCATGAGATACCATCTTTAATTTCTGCTCATCTTTTAATCAATTGCTCTAGCACCCATTAATCAACAGAAAGTGTGTTAGATGCCTATTCTGAAACAGGCTTGGTGCTATATCCTTGAGATGGATAAAATAACAACCAGGAGAGACACAGTCCTTGTTCTGACAGTGCTTATAGTTCAGAAGTAAGAAAATAGTCTATCATGGTTGCCCAACAGTGACTGGTTTTTTTTTTTTTTTTCTTTTGCTTGCTGCTACTATCTAGTAACTTCCTGCTTCCACAAGGACAGATGCTAAAGTAACAAAGGAGAAAACACTGGGGAAAAGCTATGCAGCCATGCACAGGTGTATAATAACAGAGGATAGGTACAGGACGGGTGAGGGAGGGGCTACACTAGTATCCCCACTCTCACACGTCTTCCACTTTTTAATATACCCCCAATCAGAGTTCAAATTAGTTTATAACATGCCAAAATACCAATTCAATTGTAAACTGTCAGTGTCACAAATAAATGTTCAAATGTCACAGAGGGAAATTCCACCATGACATCATTGGGCCCCCAACCACATCAAATATCTTATGTTCCTCAATTATTTTATGCTGTTAGATGCTTTATAACTGTAGTTCCCTAGATCATGTTACATGGAAATTCCTTCTTTCTACTGTGAATCTCAGTGAGCATGACTATGAATGCAGGCCTGAAACTGATTTTTGAAAGGACTCGAAAAAAATCAATGTGTTATGTATAATATGGAGACTAATTGGGGCAACATAGAAGCAAGTGGGCAAAAAGGATACCCTCCCTAGTGAAGGGAGAAAGGGGGAGCCCGTTGGATGTCAGGAAGCTGAGCCATATGAGGGGTGGAGCAGCATGGGAAGAAGTCACAAGGAATGAATCTGTCTGTTGGGTGATTTAAGTTGTTTCACACATAGAGCATATTTGCTTCATATACAAAGACAAAGCTTTGCTTGTCTTGGCTATTGCTGTAGTGGGAGAGGAAGAGCAATGATTGCTCATGTTTATTTAGGTGCTTTCATAACAACTTACAACTGTGCTTTCTAGGTGTTTGGTTCTCTTCTATGGTATTGACTCAGTTAAACCTCACAACTGTCTCCATTTTATAGATGAGAAAACTGAGAAACATTGAGGTTTGGTCACTTGTAAATTGTTTCCCAGCCAGGAGGAGGCAGAGCCTAGGTTTGAGCTCAGGCAGTCTACACTGTGCAACCCAGCACAGAGTGGAGGCTCAGGAAGAAGAACAGCGTGAGACAGGGGAGGCCCTTGCATTGAGAGCAAAATTTAAGAGGGAAGAAAAAATGTCAGTAATCAACGAGAATGCAATGTTAAAAAAATAACATTAATGCAAACAATTTATAATAACACATTTTAAAATAAAAACAGGATCAGTATTACTGATCTTCCTTTTCTCACTGACTTCAATATGGCTCAGCGAGATATTAAGTCAAGTCAGTTTTTCTGCTGCTCCTCAATTTCTGTCCTGCACTCTGAACCAGAGACAGTTATGAGAAGATACTCATTCTGGGGATTCATATACTTCTTAAGTAAGGCTTCAAATTTCTACAAAGAATAAAAAGGGCATTTACGCCAATCTTAGCTAGATCTCAAGGCTTCGAAGATCCCAGTTCAGAGCTGGGTAAGCATCTTGTATCTTTCTACACCTGCATGTACTGTTTACTTTGCCTGTGATTGAATCTTGAAATACATTTCTGAGTTGACCTGGAGCCATTAAAGGAAGTGGGGTGAATGGTGAAAATAAATACGTATTCGAGAGAGCCTTCCCTGATCTCCTTCCTCTCTGGGATTCCACTCCAGTCTTAGGTAGGTGTCCCCTGCAATGTCAAGCATCCATCCTATGTCTCAGCCTTGAGCCTTGCTGCCTCTAGCAGCTAATAGTATGATGTGAAGACACAAGTGAATGATGATGGACAGATGGAGACATTTCATGTCACTGTCTCCAGAGTCTACTCATTGCTCAGCCCATACTACAGAGCACACTAAATGCCTGCACAGTGAATAAATGTGCTTCAAGGGAACTTTTAACCCTATTGCTTTAAGATTCTATATTCATTCTGAAATATCCATTCCTCTCCTTTCTGAGGGTTAAGAACCTTATAAATTTACATGGTTAAATAGAAATGATACAAGTGCTTAAGTCAGATAGATGTGAATTTAAATACTTAAGTGCTTAATCATTTACTTTAAATATAATAATATAGTTAAACCTCATTCAATATTTAGGATTAACTTATGCCATAATATATGTACCAGGTACATAGTAGGTACTTATAAAATTGCACATATGCACACACAGATAAACTTTCATTAAAACTGCATGTGTAGGCTGGGTGCAGTGTCTCACACCTATAATCCCAGCACTTTGGGAGGCTGAGATGGGTCGATCACGGGGTCAGGGTTTCGAGACCAGCCTGGCCACTACGGTGAAACCCCAACTCTACTAAAAATACAAAAAATTACTGGGGGTGGTGGCACATGCCTGTAGTCCCAGCTACTCAGGAGGCTGAGGCAGGAGAATTGCTTAAACCTGGGAGTCAGAGGTTGCAGTGAGCCAAAGTCATGCCACTGCACTCCAGCCTGAGCGGCATAGTGAGACTTCATCTCAAAACAAACGAACAACAACAAAACAATAACAACAACAACAAAACACCAGGTACATAGCTCCTTTGAAGATAAGTTGCTTAATGGGTACAAAAATGCAGTTAGATAGAAGAAGTAACTTCTAGTATTCAAGAGTACAGTAGGGAAATTAGAGTCAACAATAATTTATTGTATATTTTAAAATAGCTAGAAAAGAAGAATTTTAATGTTCTTTACACAAAGGAAAGGTAAATGTTTGAGGTGATAGATATCCTAATTACCTTGATTTAACAATTATACCTTGTATACCTATAACAAAATATCACCTGTACTCTCAAAATATGTAAAAGTATTATATATCAATTAAAAAATTTTTAAATTTTTCAAATTCTAAATGCATTTTAGTTAACTTGAATGATTCTTTTAAATAAAGCCTAAAGAGAACTAAAGGCTGAATTTTGTAAGGTTAAGGTTTATTTTTAAATCCAGAGAGCTTTGGCATTTTAAGAGACAGTCTATGTCACTTATGTGTCAGCTCAGGAAATAGACCCAAGACTTGAAGTGCAAAGTGAAATGGCCCGATAATGGGTTTCCAAGACATATTATCAGCTTTGGAGCAGATGTGCCCAAGCAAATTCATTTTGCCAGGAAGAAATTCCTCAGTGCCAGTGAAACTAGCCTGTGAAAGACAGAAATGGAGAAGACAGAAGTGGGCCACCACGCTGCATGCTTCTTAGCATGGAATGCGACATCCCAGCCACACTGCAATCAATATAGAGAAGGGCTTTCTTCTCTCATCTGCTCTTATTTTTTTTTAATTTTTTTTTCTAACATGTAAGCCTGAACATAATCATGGGTAAAATATGTTCTGCAAGGAGCAAACATCCACATTCAAACCATCATTCTTAACTATTCATTATCTCTTAAGATCAACTTTGTTCAGATGTTCATATAGTAACTCTGTGAACAAACTGTGTGCATGATTTCACAAGTCATAGATTTGGCAACAGGAAGAAATTGCTGAATCAAGACTCTTGTTGTTGAGACTCCACTGAAGACTTATGTCTTCAAGAAAGCCTATCATTGGGTAGTTTTTTTTCACACTCTTTTTGTTGCCATCACTGAACATTGTATACAACTCTATCCATGTGTTTCCCAGGTGATGATGTCATTTGTGTGCCTTCCAGACCCCTATAGACTTTCATATCCTCAGGGATAAGGACTGAGTCTTACTTCATTAACCCCTAATAAGTGGGTCCAGTTTCTGTGTGATATACAGGAATCATATCTCATCATAGGCTGGCCCTGGAGTAACTACCAAAAACTTGTTATGTATCAAGAGATCATTCATTTTCTTAACGATTTCCCCCTGTGACTATCTGTTGAAACATGGGGACTTATCATAGACTCTCAGGCTTGTTAGAGGTCCTTGGACATTTTCAGTTTCTGTCTCCTATCTTACTACTTGTTATGAGGCATCTGAGCTGGTGGATTTTGAAGTCTTTGAAGACTGAGAAATAGTTATACATGTGTGTCATTTGGATTTTGAGTTTTGCAAACAGAATCTGGTCATTTTCTTTTGTTTGTTGCTATTAATTTCAGCGAAGAACAAGAAGGGAATTTAAGACATAGCCTTTTGGAGTTAGGAAGAGCACTTATTCTATGGGCATGTGGTTGAGCTCTGACTTGTAGAAAAAGAAGTCATATTAAATCCACCTAGGATACAAATATGAGATTCTTATTAGCAGTTCAGGGAGGGACATACTCTATATTAAGCTACTACTGTGTCCTAGGTGAAGCCTTTCCTATGTATCCAAGTAATTCTAAGAGGTAGGCATTATAATCAGTATTTTACAGAGGGAAAACAAACTGTAAAAACATTGTTTCACTTATTTATTCACCTGACTCATGCAAGAAACTATTATAGGTGATGGATATGCAAGCCTGATGAACATAGATATATTAGCTGCTCTAGATCCCATAGACCCTCCTTCTCTTATCCTCAAAAATTTGTCATAGATTCTGAACCAAAACCTGGATTTCCAGATTCTAGATCAGTGCTCATTCCACTATATCTAATTGCGTCAAATCCACTGATTTCACTGTGACTCCTCTCTAGACACTAGCAGACCTTGAAGGTTCACCTTCTACGTAGGCTAGAAACCAGAAAAAAAATAATACCATATCTCCTATTTCACCTGAATCCTGGTGTTACAGGAAAGACTCCCTATCTTGTTACTGATATTCTTAGTTAAATATCTCACTGTACAAACTACCATGTAATGAGATATCTCATATTTGTGGTCCTTTTGAAGTGATTAAGACCTTTCCCATGCATTATATCAAGTGGCATTAGGGGACTGGTCTTGTGAGACATACATTATTATCTCTGCTTTATGTAATAGAGGAGGAAACTGACCAGTTTATCTGAGTCTCAAATGCCATTATATGTTGGAGCTGTTATTGTCTTAGGACTCCAAGTTCAAATAACTAAAAATTAAGAGGCACTCAATGCCACACATTTCTCATGTGTTTTACATACATTATATCATGCAAACTCTTATCTAGCAGAGAAAAGATTGAAACTGTGAACTGGTTGATTTCAAAGCTTAATCTTTTCTCACATAATCTCTTACTACAGCAGCCATAGTGCTCTCTCTTCATGATCAAACGTTCCGCCATTTCAAGCATGGGCATATGAAAGATGGTGGAGAAAACTGGTAGAAGTTATTACATCTCTTTTTCCAATAAAGAAATCCAAGGCTTACAGAGTAAAGGTTTTGCCTGTGTTCATAGAGGTTCTGAGTTAGTGGAGAGAAAATGAGGGCTCTGGCTTTCTGGTTCTGAGTCAATGGTTTCCCCTTTGTTCCATTCTTCTAGACATTCATGCCCAAATCTTGAAAGAACACAGAAACTCAGTACAAACAAAACCCTTCTCAAAGATATCTCCAACATCTCATGCATCTTATCTATTTTACATTTCTCTGACAATGAGAGGTTTAACAGGCTCTACTTACCAACCTCAGCTAATGTTCTCTTTCATCTCTCAAACCAAGATCTCATTTTTACATCTTAATATATAGAGTAGCTCTTGAATCCTTTATCTCTGGAGATTAAATCTAATGCAATAATGTATTTGAATAGGAATGGCACAGAATTTGGCCTGCAGTAAGAACTTAATTCATGTTCATCAAATGTGCCTTTGTAAAATGTTGGTGAATCACATTAAGCAAAGAACAGATGTGTCACTTTATGTAAAAATAAGAGTATCGATGGTGGAATGAAAAATATAAAATCCACCTTCTTTCTATTTTTAACTACAATTTTATTAAAATAAAAATAAAAAATTGAATTCCACAGGGAGTATATTGTTTATTTTTTGTAGCATAATAAATAGATATCATGATTAACCTTCAATAGCAAAGTTTCTTTATGTATAGAGAGTATGCCAAAAACCCTTTTATTTTTATACTTCAAATGCTCTAAATTAATGAAAAGTGATAATTACCATGTTATCTTTTACTTTTTATTTTCAAGATGCTTTAGTGAAATAGCCCCATAGTAAAAATAGCCCATAGTAGTAATTTAGGACAGGTGTCATGGGGACTTTCAGTTATTCTTGTTGACTTTAGCTACTGATCAGCATCATTTCTGGATGCAGATATAAAATCAAGTTTGGTTATATCAAGACCAAGGAGCTATTTTTGGTGGTGCATGTTAGTACAGTAATCCTTGGAAATGCTAAGTGTATTTCTTTTTTGGAACATTTTCCCTTCATCATATATATTTTAATATTGCAGACAGCCAATGTCACACCTGAAGCTGTTGTTTAAAACTAATGACCTGGAAATGCAGTTGTGTTCTATACATTCTTCCTAAGAATGGCACAGGTAAGCATGCTGAACAAAGGTATTTGGATGTAAATACTGAAGGCACAAATGGGTCCAAGGAGTGCTTCCAATTTGTGAAAATATCTCATCAACAAAACTGGTCTTCAAAGTGAACTATGTGAAGGAAAGTAGTTTAATTTTATTTCAGGTTTTCTACTTGTTAGAAGAGATTTTGAATATCATAATTAAAAAATACATGCTTAGACAACAGTGTTTTAACATTCTGTTTCAAATGGTGTTTGAAAATGCCTGTTTATTATCTTACAACAATGTGAGATATAAAGTAGATTTAAGAAAATGGAGCTGAGACGTGTATAGTTACTAAAGAAAACCAGCAGATCTACATTTTAAAGTAGTATTCATAACATTAAACATTCTTAAAAGGTCATTTTAGTGCACTTTAAAAACATTTTTCTTGTGCTCTTTAAATATTATTTATGGAATAATTTAATTCATTATAAAAACTGTTTAAATTTTGGCTTAACTTTTTTTTTAACCCAGTCTTTCTTTGAATAATTTGATTTATTTTCAACAGTTTAACCATTTCTAGATCTCTTAGGGAAAATACTGATCAATACAGTGAATTTTCATTGTGAAGCAGTGAAGAGGAATATTGGAGACAAAGTTTATATTTATTTTATGAAATATATGATTTCTATGCTATTTTTCTATGTTCAGTTTAAATACGACATTGTTTTATATATTTTTTTCTTCTCATGGTTTTATTTATATGGCCAAAACTATCATCTCAAGTTGTCTAAAGATAATTTTAAAGTATTAAAATATATTTTGTTCTTGAACAGTTTTCTCCTTCATAATTATACACCTGCCTGATAACAGCCTCTCTTCTTCATGGTGCTACATAGCAAATATCCATTATCTCAAGGGGGAAAATCACTTCCTGAGCAAACACCAGTTCTCTGAAGCCATGAATGGGTGTATTCATAAACCAGGAGCATCACTGCATCACCTGGTCCAAGTCCCCTAATCTGGGGAAGCAGGCCTTTGTACAAAGCGAAAACTCCTTCTTCCTGATAGACTGCTGCCATTGTTTTAAAACAGGTTGTGTACTTGATCTCTCCAGGAACTGGTTGAGGGCCTTGAATCCTACTTTTGGCAACATCAAGAGGGATGTTAATGATCGAGGCTATTGTCCCCAAGAGAAGACCAATTCCGAGTTATCTCAAAAACTCCAAGGTTGGATCAGTTCCACATGGCTGGGAAGGCCTCATAATCATGGCAGAAGGCAAGGAAGAGCAAGTCACATCTTAACGTGGATGGTGGCAGGCAAAAGAAGAAAAAGTTTTTTTTAAAAAAAAACCAAGCTAATTTTCAATTAATAGATGCCAAAAGTAGGGAGCAGTCAGAGAGATCCCAAAATCTAAATGAAGGTAAATAAAGATGAGAATCTAGAAAGAGAAATAGAGAGCTGAAATCTGCTTTCTCCTTGCTTGCTTTGCCAACGCAGAGGAAAATGGTCTTTGATTTTCATGGCCTGGCAGAACATGGGAGACTTGGTACAAAGCTCAGACATTCTACTCTGTGGAATAATCTAGCAGGAGAGTGAAGAGAAAGAATCTAGTAGGAGACACCCCTTGTGTAAAACTGGCCCCCAAAGAGCTGCTCTCTCAGGGTAAGGGTGAACTAGAGATAAGCCTACCTCTGCACGCTCAAACATTGGTACTTAGGGAACAAAATTTCCTTCTGCGAATTAACAGATATGTGTGGGCTTTCAGCCTAGATTGTCTAGAAACCTTCAATCTGAGTAATGCAAGGAAGATCTGTTTTCATAGTTCCTTTAGGCAACTGACAAAACAAATACAAATTTTCTCTGGAGGATCACACTTTCAACCCAGGCCTCAAAGCATTCCCATGGATTAATTTCTAACAAATATGAGCATGTGGACAAAATAAAAAAAAAGAAACCCTCAGATAACAACAGCAAAGCAACAGCTAGAAGAAACAACAGACAATTGGATTAGCTGTTCAGACTAGATGTTAAAATTAGTGGACCGATGTTATATGTCATATATCCATAGTGGACATGTGAACAAAGTATACAGACTACGTTTAACTAAAGAAAAAGAAACTTTCATATAGAAATAAAAATAAGACATAAAAATGATCAAGCAGATTTGTGAAATATTTCTAGTAGAAAAGGATGGCTAAATTTTAATTAACGAAGCACCTAATTTGGTGAATTGGTGAAATATCAAACTCATATTGCTGAGAACACAAACAGAGGAAATAATAAAAGGAAATTACTCATATAGAAAATAGAATGAAAATATAGAGGACTACTGAAATTTATTAACTTTTGGCAAACTTGATCAGGAACAAAAGGGAAGACACCAACAGACAAAGTTAGAAATGAAAAAGGGAACACCATTATAGACACAACAGAGTTTAAAATGATAACAGAATATTAGTGAACACGTTTAGAAAAATATATAGCAACAAAAATTACTCATGAAGTAAGCTGAATAGTAAAACTAAATATATTTCTATAACCATCTACTATATTGAAGGAATAGCTGAAAATCTTCCCCCAAGGAAATACTGATCCAAGATCAGTTTACTGATAAAGGTCCAATGTATTCCCCATTAAATAGTATCTTCTCCAGAATAGGAACCTGGGAACTACACGGCAACCCCATTTGATGAAGCTAGCACAGGTGATGTTAACCAGCAAGGAAAGTGAAAGAAAGACAATTACAGGCCATGCTCATTAATACTCATTAATGAAACACTGTACCAATATATTAACAATAAGATCTCATGACCAAGTTGAATTTATCTCAAAAATTCAGGTTTTGTTTAACATTAGCAAACCCATTAATATAAATTACTACATTAACAAAAACTGAAGAAAAGATATGTAATCATTTTAATAAATAAGGAAAATATTGATTATATATTAAATATATATCTATGTATGTGTGTGTGTGTATATATATATATATATATATATATATATATATATATATATATATATATTTAAAGTATCTTTGAATACCAGTCTTTAACCTGATATTCAAAGCCTATCTAAATCTGAAAACAAGACTTGTACTTTGTGGTAAAACATTAGAGCATATCCCTTAAGATTTAGAACACAGGTGGCTGCTATCACCACTCTAATCTAGCCTAACCAGTGTAGTCAGGTAAGGAAAAAAAAAGTAAAGGAAATGGAGAGGAAGAAATAAAATTTAATTATTTACAGATGATATAATTATTTATATAACAAACATGAAAGAATAAACAGGTTATTAGAATTGATCAAACTTTTAGAAATCCTGATGTCTGCATCATCATAAAAAATATATGCCAGCAACAGACATGAAGAAATGAAATGTTGATATCTTAGCATTTATAATATCATTAAAATAAGTAAAATGCCCAAAGAAGATTTCTCAAAAGATTTAAGGTCTAGTCTTTTGGAAAGAAAATTATAAATCATTGTGGAATTATGTTGAAGAATTTCTCTCTGTCTCTTGGTCTCTCTGGAGATATATAACATGTTCATGAACTAGAGAACTCAACATCATAAAGATGTCATTTTATCATCTAAGTTATCTGTAGATTTCAAAGTAATTCCAGCACAAAATCCCAAAAGTCTGTATGTGTGTGTTTGTCTGTTTCCTACATTTACATGAACGAGTAGCCATTCAAGAGCCAATTTCCTGCTGAAGTGCTAGCCGGAGAATATAAATGCTAAGATATTATCAGCTACAATAAAGCTATACTAATTAGGACATGTGCACTGATACGGGATAGATACATTAATCATGGCAAAGAAAACCTAGAAAAGAACCACCTGCCTACTAAAACTTGGTTTATGACAGACCTGGCATTGCAGATCAGTAGAGAAGGGATAACATTTTTAATATACAGTGCTGAGTAAATTACTTATCCATGAAAAAAAAGACCCCCAAACCTTTTCACCTCATACACAAATTAATCAACTCCAGGCTGATTAAAGATTTAAAAAGGGAAGGCAGATTTTATGATGTTTGGAATTCAACGTAGGAAGCTATGATCTCAAGTTTCTTTAAACAATACAGAAAATGAATGAATTATAAGGATAAGTTTGTTATGACTCATTGACCTGAAATTATGGTCACCAAAAGGAAATATCAAAAGAGAATAGCAACTGAAGTCACAAACTGAGAAAAGTTTACAGAATACATAAATAATGCATAGAAATCAATATGAAAACGACAAATGCCTGACAGAAAATTGGGCAAAAGATTTGACAGGCACTGTGTGCAGAAGAGAAAGGCTTAATGACTAATAAATATCTGAAAGGATGCTTAGCTACACCATAATCAACAAAATACAGATTAACGCCACCCGCTGGTTTGGTAAAAATTAAAACTGCCGGTATGGAAGTTGGAGAAGGTCATGAACAAACTGGGTCACTTAGGCACACTTGTGGGTAGAAAGCCTGGTTGCTTTGACAATTGTGACGCTGCCCAGTAAAACTGGAGGTATGCCTACTCTGAGCCTCAGAAATTTTAATCCTAGGAATATACCTTCTGTACAGATACTCCTGAATATATGCTTTAAGACACACAAACTAGAATGCTTTTAACAGCACTGGCATAAGCCATATTTAAGAAACAACTCAAGCGTCTATTGACTGGAAAGTGTGTAAATAAATGGTATTACATGCACATAATGAAATACTATATGTCCATGAAATTGAAAGAAGTATGGCTATCCACCATAGCGTGGATTATTTTTGGAATGTACATTGGGGCAATCATAAAACAGACTGTAGAACAATCAGAACTCACATTTACATAGCACATTATGTTTCGGACACTGTTTTAATGTCTTATATAAATTAGTTCATCTCATTCTCACAAGAATACTGCATAGTCCACACTGTTTTTCATTTTGCAGATGAGAAAACAGGTATGATAAGGCTTATTAAATTTTTCAAGATCTCATAGCTCATAACTGGTAGAACCAGTTGTCGGGGTGCAAGATAAAAATCTGTAACATGATTCTTTTGGCAGGAATCTCAAAAACAAGCAAAACCAAAGTACTTATCATGATAGAAACTAAAGATTAAAGCAAGTGAATGATTAACCCAAACTTCAGGATAGTTTTTCCTTGTTGGAGATGAGCAGTTGTGAACATGAAAGGTGGAATGAAAACATCAAAATTAACGGTAATTTATAAAAACCGAGAATCTACACACATATCTAATATGTTTTATTGTTTTTTATGCCTCATGCATATTTTATTACTATTCTTTGTATCTAATCAATATTTAAAACAATTGAAAAAATAAAGGAGAAAATGAAACCTTGACAAAGCCAGTAGAGAAATACTTCATGCTTCTTCTTCATGAAACTCCTCGGATCTTTGCAGATAGAATTCTTAGAAAATTCTACGGAAGATGAAGTGGATGTAGAATTTTCATTATTCACAGATTTTTTTGTTCAAACAAACAACAATGTCAGCAAATGGCAGCACAAATGCCTCTAATTGCAGCCTACCCAAAAGGAAGCATTTCAGGGCAGCAGAATCCATCCCGCCAACACAGGATTTTAAAAATTGCCCGTCAGATTCAGCCCTTTATTCTCTGATTTTGCACTGCAGCTTCTTCTTTTCCCCACCAATCGAGAGACAGGAAAAATCAAATTCCACCATCTATCCTAAGTAGTTCGAATTATCTCTCCAATTACTCAGAATGAGCTTTTGAGCGACATAAGTCAAATTATCAATCTTAATGTTATTCTTTACAGTAAATCTGGGTAGAAGTTCTCCAGCTGCTGTAATTACTTGAGAAAATCTATCTCCACTGTCTTCTTCCATTTGCTGCTTGGTAACATCCCATTGTTCAAGGTCAGCTCACATCACTGCCTCTGTGAGGAAGTCTCCTCTACTGCCACCACACCCCTTCCCAATATTTGCTCCCAGGAGAATAACCACTCACTCCTCTGTGTCCCCTTAGCACACTGCACGCACTCAGAACAGATGACCTCTTATTAGCATCCTGCTTTCCCACTCTCACTTGCTGATTTATTGTTATTCTCACCTACAATGAATGTTCTTCATGGTGGAATATCAAGCCCTATGAATCTTTAAATTGTATCCTGAATATCTAACAGGAAAGGCCCTCACCTAAAGCGTTAACTGTGATGATGATATAAACAGCAGACAACATGTTTCAGTCATCTGTTGCTTCCTAACACACCACTCCCAAACAGTGGCTTAAAATGACGATTTATTTTTTATCTCTCCTGGTTTTCAGCTGGTGGTTTCCTCTAGGGTTCTCTGGTGCTGTTTCATTCAGATGGTTATTTCAGGGCTGAACTGAGCTGAATGTCCAGACTGGATCCTTGGTTCTCGAGGTGGGTGCCTAGTGCCACCAGCCTCTCTATCTCTCCACAGGGTGTCTCCCCAGGGCTTCTTCACAAGGCTTGGGTGTCTTCACAGTAGGGCAGTCACAGAGCATGACTTTGGTGGAAGCTGGCTTCTAAGGCAGGAAACAGAGCTGGCCAGACAGTTAAAGACTGTGCACAGACCTGACATAGTGTCCCTTCTGTCACAGTCTGTTGGTCACAACTGCTGTAGGCCCAAGCAAATTAAGCAGGGTGGAGAAAAAGATTCGTCCTTGAATGGGGAGTGTCCAGGATACACTGCAGAAAAGCATGTGGGGTGGGATACATTTTTGTAGCCACCTCTGGAAAGTGTTAAGCTGGTGTCAAAGTAATCATGGTTTTTGCTACTGGACAGGGGAAATGTGGCACATATACGCCATGGAATATTATGCAGCCATCAAAAACGATGAGTTTGTGTCCTTTGCAGGGACATGGATGAACCTGGAAACCATCATTCTCAGCAAACGGACAGAAGAGCAGAAAATCAAACACTGTATGTTCTCACTCATAGGTGGGTGTTGAACAATGAGAACACATGGACACAGGGAGGGGAGCATCACACACTGGGGTCTGTAGGGGGAAATAGGGGAGGGAGAGCGGGGGGTGGGGAGTTGAGGAGAGATAGCATGGGGAGAAATGCCAGATATAGGTGAAGGGGAGGAAGGCAGCAAATCACACTGCCACGTGTGTACCTATGCAACTATCTTGCATGTTCTTCACATGTACCCCAAAACCTAAAATGCAATGAAAAATAAAATAAAATAAAATAAAAGTAATTGCCCATTTGGGGAGTGAGTTGGGTGGATTACCTGAGGTCAGGAGTTTGAGCCTGGCCAACATGGTGAAACCCTGTCTCTACTAAAAATACAAAAAATGGGCTGGGTGTAGTGGTAGGCACCTATAATCCCAGCTACTTGGGAGGCTGAGGCAGGAGAATTGCTTGAACCCAGGAGGCGAAGGTTGCAGTGAGCTGAGATCGTGCTACTGTACTCCAGCCTGGGCAAGAAGAGCAAAACTCCATTTCAACAAAACAAAATAAAAGAAAACAAAAAACAAACAAATCAAAAAACAGTAGTTGCTAAAATTGTGATTACTTTTGAACCAACCTGATTCAATTGGCTAGAGCACCTATGGCATGCTCCCTATGTGCCAGACACAGCGCTACACATCTTGTATACATTAAATCACTTAATTTTCTCAACAACCCTTTGAGATAGTTACTATTTCATTTAATAAAGAAAATGAGGCTCAGAGGAGCTAAGTTCCTAAAATGTCACAGCTCCGTTGGCACATGGTACAACCAATATTTCTGTCGGATTACTACAGAGTGATACTTCTATTGAAGTATTTGTTCTTCCCACCATGGGAGAAATAAACATTTGACTTTATCTCTTGTTTCATGGATTACCTCAACAGAATCCTTTCTGACCTCTCTCAGAAAAAAATCCTCCCCACCCCCACAAAATAATATAGAGAAGAACGGAAGGCAAGAATGAAAAGCCAAGCTGGAGGCAACTGATACCTGGCTATGGTAAGGACTCCTCTCCTCTTACTGTGATCTGATCTCTCTTTACCAGGAATTCTGAAATTTTAGGCATCTAGAGCTCCAGGAATTCCTTTTTTCCCCTTTCCAATGGATACATTTTCTAGGACTTCCTGATATTGGCCCCAAATCATATTAATTCAAAACTTCCAGCAATCATTTTACAATTTTGCTATCAGGTGTACTTGCACTTGACCAAAATTTTCCTGAAGTCAACTTTTCTACCTTCTTATGTCTCATCTGTAGGGGAATGTTGGGTTAATGTAAATTATAGACATGCAAATGACCAATGGTGTGGACTTCATGGGTCAAATAGCAACCATAAATGCTGGACCTTATTACTGATTGCCCTGTATGTTTTTATAATCAAATACTACTCTATTATAAACTGTCATTATGGCTCAGGCTCTCTAAACACTGGTTTAGCTCACAATATTTTCTAGGATGATTGTTTTTCCTTAGTTCCATGTAATTAAACACAGCCTCTTAATATTTGGGCATGGTTATGTTAATTGAATTTGTCAAATTAGTTCATGAGTTGCATTGTTTTCCTGCAGTGGAAGAATATAAAATATGGGATGCCTAGGGGATGAAAGATTGCATAGCTGTAAAATGACTATAGTAACATTGGGAAACATTATACATATGATACATCAAGTTAAAAGCAAAACAGAATGCATAGTTGTACTGGAAAGTCTAAAAAAAAAATCCAATACTGTTTACCATTTTTCAGTGGTTCAATTAGTGGTAGTTTCCTTTAATGTATATATTTTTGTACCTTAAAAGTTCTACAAAGAATACACATTACTTATATGATAACAATAAACTCATGTGTTAAATATATCAGAGCCTTTATTATTCTTTGTGACATTTTCAAAGACCATAATGATGGAAACTTTAACCTGTGGACAGTCAGCAGGAGACTTTGTTCAGCTGGAAGTTTCCCAAGTGGTGCTAAGCTGGTTAAGTCAACTAGTTCTATCAGCAGCTGGTAATCTCGCCAGTAAGAGAGAGAGAAGGCTATCTTAAAATCTTCTATTCCCTCATCACCAACCATCTTTATTGAATCCCAAAGCCAACCACACCTGCTGCTCCTGCTCCTAACGCTGGCCACGTCTGCAACCTCTGGCAAAGTCTCTCTCTGGATCTGAGCTATGTTCCCTCACAGCTTGCAGCTTTTTAATTACCAGCCAACCACGAAGTTGAATCCTACCTATGTGACTTTCATAGCATCAGAGGACAGGCCCGGTTGGCCCAAGAGTTGGATCATAATTACTTCTGGGTAACTAGGAGGGCAGCCATACTGACTACACAGCTGGGTGTAGGACTCTGATCTCAGGGTGCCAAAATTGCTGGTTCTCATTTTCCCTAGATTCAGTGGGATTTGCACTTATTTATTCCAGCAAATCAAAATGAAGGTACCCCTGGTGGTCGAAAGCAGGGGTTGTTCACACATGTCATGAAGGCAAATAATGATCTGGAGTTTACATGGAGTTTTATCATTCATACACACAGAGAGAAGTATCATCTATTGGACATCTCCTGTGTGCCAGACATTGAGTCCTCTCAAGAGGAGCTGATATACATCCCCACCTAGGGATTGAATACATTTTATTGTGCAAGGTTTCAAAGAGAAAATAGGCTTCTAATGAGCAAAACCATCATTCACTCGGGTGATGTATCTGTGATGAGAAATACACAAGCAAGATGTTTTTAATCACTATGTCTTATGACATAACACCACAGATATTGGAGTCAGAAATATGTCAGTTTTACTCCTGAACCTGAATTTGGGAAAGTTGTTCTTATGTGGCAATACAGAAGGCTGTTTTAGTGCTGAGCAGTCAAGAGAGTATGACACAGATCCTCGTGGAAAATGACTAGGACGGTGCCTGGCATGTCAGGGAGGGTCAACAATTTCTGTATTGTTTTCACTCTTTTTCTCAAAGGGAGACACTGAATTCAAGTGAGAAAAATATTGCAGAGATATATCACTATTTTTGACTAAGAAAATGTAAAATGTCAATGATTAACATGGACTTGAAAGTGGCTTTGTTGACATCAATACAAAGAGGAATTTTCTTGCTGTTTTTTAAGTCATAGCCTCAGAAGAGGTCATCTCTTTTTCCAGAAGAGTGTTTGAGAAGATTCTCAATTCTGTCTCACAGAGCTATCGCTAAGGAAATTATAACCATGTGTGTAAGGTGGAATTCTATACCTCTAGGACTCTCTCTACCTCTAAATCTCTACCTCTATTTTATTGCTTTGTTTACCATCAAAATTCTTTCCAAAACAAGCAAATAGGAAATCCATACTCCCTATGCAAGAAAAGAAGTGCTAGGTTATTACTAGATAATTCGAACTCATGTTCCTACATAGTATTAGACAATTAGGGTAGAGTTAGCAAATGTGTGCTACATATACAGTGTTGTCAGCTGGGGAGCACCACAACACTGTCTGCTCTAATACTCCTACAGTATATAGTGTTAAGTTTAATCTTGGTGATAAAACTGCCTCATAAAACTCTATAGGTAACAACTTAAACGTCCAACACCAAGGGCAAGATAAAAGAAACTGCCAGATAAAATACAGGTTTGCCATCCTTGATCCAAATCCCTGGGGCCAGGAATTCAGAATATTGTGGATTTTAGAAAAGTAACAGAGTGCTTGTGCTGTACACTATGTAATATTTCTAGTGAAGACTGGAACAAACCTCTGGTTATTAAACATGCTGATATTTCTGTAATGAAACATGCGATAGATTAATTAGGATGAATGAAGGACTTACATTAGCTTGTTGCATGTCAGGTTCTGTGAAATTCGCTATAAAGACCTTTCAGTATTTCAAAGTCTTTTGACTTTGAAATTATGGAGAAGGGGTGGTAAACCTCATTTAAGTCATAGCTTCAAAACACCATGATTCTAAAGAAAATTTAATCATGTAGGACAATACTCAGAAAAGGAAACATGATTATTAAGTGAATGACTTAAAACAATGTGTTTTAAAAGTAGATTTTCTAAAATTTTAAGATATTACATATAGATATAGAAAAATGAACTAAGACAACTGTAGCAAGTTAGTGCTGGGTGTTAGGATAATTGGTAATTTTTATTTTCTTCTGTGTATTTTTGTGCATTTTCTAAAATTTCCATCAGTACTGGGGATAATTTCACCAATGAACAAAACAAGATTAGTAATTGTTTAAGCCTTATTTCAAAGTGGACACTCTGGAGACCCTTCCTCTCTGATCTATCCCCAATCTGGTATGTACAAGAGTGTCACTGTGTTTCACTCAAATTTCCAAAAGAGCCTGGCTGGCGAAAGAGGCGGAAGCAATCACTTGGGTGACTTTGTCTCTTCCAAAGCACTCAGAGCCACAGCGTCAAGGTTCTTATCAGTCCTGTCCAGAATGATGAAGAGGTTCTGGAAACCAAACCCCAAGATGCCCTTATCCAGCCCCTGTGGTGTAATGAGGCCACTGCTGAGTCTGTCTGCTCTTCTCTAACAGCATCCAGGAATGAGGCTTTCTGCAGTTTAATGCATTGCTAGGGAAGCTGCAACTTTCATTGCACGGAAGTCAATGAAAAATAGCCTGCTAATTTCAGAAGCAATTTAGAATCATATCAACAGAACCTCTTCTTAGTACTTGTGGAGTTTTCTCATCACTCTCTATGTAATACTGAAATAATTCTCTTTACATATGGCTAATGTTCTTTGAGGGCAGAGACTAGATCTTATTCATCTTTATAAATGAGGTGTGTGAAATGTATACTCAATAAATAAATGCTTTTGACTGATACAATCATATACAAATATGTGTGCCTATGCTTGTATTGTGAGACCCCTAAGCCCAATGACACTTAGATATACCCATAGGTTCACATAACTGTGTACATGTATAATATGTATTTCTATATCATCCACTCATTTGTACTTATTAATTTATTCATTGTAAAAGTGCTTAATGAGA
This sequence comes from Cebus imitator, assembly GCF_001604975.1. Classification (NCBI taxonomy): domain Eukaryota; kingdom Metazoa; phylum Chordata; class Mammalia; order Primates; family Cebidae; genus Cebus; species Cebus imitator. The sequence continues at coordinate 671,816 of NW_016107803.1, read as the reverse complement.
GATACTCCTATGATTTAAATGTTTTTGAACCCCTTAAATTCATATGTTGAAAGCTAATCACCAAGGTAATAGTATTAAAAGATGGGGCTTTTGGGGGGTGATTAGGCCAAGAGGGCAAAACTCCCCTGAATTGAGGTTAGTACCCTTATAAAAAAGGTCCCAGATACATTCCTTCCCTTCTTTACCATGTGAAGACACAGCAAAAAAAAAACAGCTATCTATGAACAAGGAAGTAATCTCACCAGACACAAAATCTGCTGGCCCCATGTGTCTGGACTTCCCAGCTTCCAGAACTGTGAGCAATAAAATTCTGTTGTTTCTGAGTTACCTAGTCTGAGCTATTTTGCTATAGCAGCCTGAGAAGACTAAGACAGTAAGGAATTAGTTGTAGTTACAAAGTCTGCTTAGGAGTCCAGGTTATAGAATTGTGAGGCATTATTCCACAAAAGCGGCCGTAGATTACATTCAGTTGAGCATTAACAAATAAAAGACAAGACTGATGTCCAACTATTCTGGTTTCTTTGCTTTGGGGAAGGACATCGAAATTGTTCTTGTTTAAAGCCTCCCTGATGATTCTAATATTCCTTCAGGTTTAAAATCTACTCCCTTGAATTGTCTGGGTTAATAATTTTGACAGAGGAGGTGAGTACTACCTCACAAGCCACAGCAAAACAAAAACCTCTGTGTGTACGGTGATGCGGGGCACACGTTTCCAAAGGACACTCACACCCAGCCCCATGTGTGGCTGCCTTCTCTGAGTCATGCCTTGGCAACTACTGTAGATAAGTTCTCAAGTGTGCTGGGAAGGAAACGGTGCTGGGAACTCCCATTCTAGTTCAGCACTTCTCAGGCTTTAATGTGTCCAGAAATCAACTGAGGATCTTGTAAAAGTATGGATTCCGACTCAGCATGCCTGGGCTAGGCTGTAGCACCTGGGATTCTGCGTTTCTAGCAAGCTCCCTGGTGATACTTTCACTGCTGTCATGCCGTCTGCACTTAGATCAACATCATCTTCCAGCTCAGGACACCCTGCACGGGAAACCTGAAGGTGGAGAATAAAATGTGGAGTGTACTAGGGCATCTTACCTTTCATTTGGAGAGTGCCAGCTTATGCATTTCTCTTTAATGTGTAAGTGTACTGGCAGGGGGGATGGTGCAGGGGGGATTCTAATTTTAATATTTGCTTTTCACTTTGGGACAGGCCAGCAGCAATCCCATGTGGATCGACTGGGTTGAGGCTGCACAAGAGGAAAGAGTAAAGAAGAGACTGGGATTAGGGAAGAAAAAAGATGCCCTGAGCTTTGGGAAAGAATTATTTGTCAAGGCAGGTGCCTAATGTTGACGTGTCAGATAGTCAAGTGTGTAGGCTCCATGTGAACTCATCCTAATGAGAGGAAGCCAATGCTTGTGAAATGGTGATGGTTTGACTGTCCTCTGGTCTACGCATTGCCTGCTTCAAATCTAATGTGACTATAAAGCTGAAAACACAAAGCTTCCCTCTGGAAAGTTTCAATGGAGACCAACTCCCTGGCTAAAAACCAAAGCCACTGAAAGGCCTCATAAAAGGGGAAAACCTCTCCTCTTATGTAAGAGGCCCTTGGCACAGGGTGGAATTATTAAAAGACAGAAGCAGAGACGGAAGGGGTGGGAATCTCAGCTACAAAGCCAGGCAGATGCTCCTGGCAAATATTGCCAGATTTTCAAAGCCATCCCACATTGTCCCCCAAGAGAGGAGAGAGTGTGAAGATATACCTGCTGCCGTGGACTGAATGGTGACCCTACCACACATCCACATCCAAATCCCTGTTGCTTGTGAATGCGACCCTGTTTGGAAAATGTGCAGATGTTGTTAAGGATCTTGATAAGAAATCATTCTGACTATCCAGGTGACCCTTAAATCCAATGACAAATATCTTTATATCAGACAGCCAGAGGGAGATTTGAGGTGAGAAGAAGAAAATATGGCCACAGAGGAGAAGGTCATGTGAAATGGAGGCAGAGAGCGAAGTGATATGGCCACAGGCAAGGAAAGCCAGAAGCCTCTGGGAGCTGGATGAGACCAGGAAGGATTCTTCCCTTGAGACTTTGGGGGAAGAAAGGCCCTGCCGACCTCTTAATTTTGAATTTCTACCTCCTAGAACTGTATGCAAGTAGAGTCCTCCTGTTTTAAGCCACGCATGTGGTGATAATTTGTTAGAGCAGACCAGGACACAAATACATCTGCTGTGCTGGTTAGGCCATAAGCGCAAACCTCCAATTCATCTATCCTACAATGAAACTGCTGTTTGCCACGTTTATCCCCAATGCCAACCTTGAGTCAGAGAGTTCATCCCCTTTGTGGTGCAACCACAGGTTAACCAGCTCACCTGGATTGACATTAGCCCTGACTGCCTTTCTGGTGCTTTCTCCGTTTCCCACTGTGGGGAGAAGAATGGAAGGAGCACTGAACAGGGAGTCAGACAGACTTGAATTCCAGCTCGACCTTCATCTCAATGCTCTGAGCCATCTCAGACAAGTCATCGAGACGAAGAAGCTAATCTTCCAGGGAGCTAGTGATACCTGCTGTATCCCTAGCCACCCAGTCCTGCTGTAAGGATCGAGGAGGAAAAGGTCATAACTCCTGGCAAAGAAGGGATGCTTGATGAGCTTAATTCTTACTTGAGTGAGGAGCCCATCTGTGGACTACATGCCAGGGAGCTCCTGCTATGCTGTTCATGGCAAGAGGAAGAACAGAAGCTCCAGACTTCTCATACCTTGGGCCTGGTTGTGAGTCAGGTCACTCCACCTGGACACCTGTGGGCATCCGTGGGTAGCTGAGATGCCAGGGCTGCCATAGCACCTGCTCTTTCCTCTGTCTTTTGGATCAGAGCCCTCCAGCCAGTGCCCACCTGCGAGATGCAGCCATTGCCTGGTTATCCTGCTCTGTCCCCTAGCTTCCCTCTAGGATCAAGACATCCACCCAGAATCCAGGCTGTCCTCCTCCCCAAGTCAGATTCTGCTTTTCAGAGGGTTAAGTAACTTCTTGCATATCCAGAGGGTTAGGATATCATCATTCTCCAGTATCATACAGATGTAAAATGACTGGGCAAGGGATTTGGTCTGCCTGACTTTGAAACTCACGCTCTTTCTAACACAATCACTCTGCTTTTCACACCACAGAGGAATAACAAAACTACCTTTCTGACTGGCAAAATAAAGCAAATAAATAGATAAGGAGATTAATTTTAAAACTGGTACACCAAACTGCCAATTTCAAGGTTCTTTTTTTCACTGTAAATATTTCTTAAACTTTTGAGTCCTGCTTTTCTTTTTTTTTCTTATATGAAGACATCAAGGATGGCATTTTTTAATTTCAGGCACAAACTTGGGTGTCTCAGACTGACCACACCACTTACTCTGGTTGTCCACAAAGAGAAAGGGACTCCAGGCTTGCTCCAGTGGGAAAAAGTGCACACCCCACTTCTTTTTACTTACTCCCTCACGCCCAGGGATGGAAAGTGACTGGGTGCTCTTCTAGCATCACGGTGCTGGGATATGTCGTCCCTGCACCACCACACACCCATGCTGGGTGAGAACCAGTGCTCTGTCAATAAGAAAATGCAGCTACTGGAAAAAGGAGTTTTCTGAACACCAAAGCACACACTCTCAACCATGGCCTCTCAGGAAGTCCCCTTTCCATGGTGGGCAGAGGGGGCACAGCAGCATCATTTCTTAGTTCATCTTCCAGGAAATATGTCCTGTCTCAGCTAAGAAAAGGGAATTGGGGCTTGCAGTGATGCCATGGTACTTACTGCCTGTTCATAGTTCTTGGCACCCAGCAGATAAGAAGGATCTTCAACTCAGCCTGTGGAAACAAAAGCAAACTCGTTACTGGAACTTCCCCATCATGTTTTAATTCTGGGGAACAAGCCGCCGTTGCTTCTTGTTAAAATCGGATGCAGGTGCTGGTTTAGAGGAAACGACAGGAAGAGAATCAATCCAGGTCAAGAATTGGCTTATTTCTGGAACACTGTGGGGGAGGGGATTTCTTTCTCTGACAGGCTGTGTCCTCTTTCTGTCAGCATTCATCCCATCTGCCCCCAGGAGCTGAGCAACCATAAACTGAGCCTGGTTTTCCCTGGCGTGCAATTGTGTGCTTCCCCTGGGCACCGAGGACACGTTAGCCAGGCTTGGCTGGCTCTGCTCCGAGCCAGAGCCTGCAGGAGAAGGGGTGCTTTTCATTTCCAAGTGTGACTTTACCATGAAATATTTATTGGAAGTCACAATTCTGTATCCCTTTACGTAGAATGCAACATTTTATTTGAGCCTTGTATTCACCCACATAGGAGAGATTATATTATTTACCATATAAATTAGCAGCAGGGATGCTGGGAGTATTCAGTAAGGGCTTCGTATCAATAATCACATATAATCTATTCAAAGACCCTGAGAGGTATAAAGGATATCAGCTGAGGTTCCAGAAAGAAACAGATGACACTGTCAAATTGGGTAATTTGAGTACGGCTTAATAAAGAGAACATTTAAAAGGTGTGGGCAGAGTAGAACGAATGAACAGGAGACAGTGAAGTATCTGGAAGTGGTAACATAAGGGTGCTGTCACATGCCTGGGTTTGGAGGGGCTTGGGGACCAGGTGGCCACTGGGACACAGAGACAGAGCTCTCTTTCTGGGTTGCAGGAAGCGGAGCTGTGGCTTTCAGTTGTGGGACATGCAGGGAGGGAGCTGTGGTGAGTGGAATGAAAATCTCCATCTCATGCTCCTTCTCCCCTGGATCTCCTGATGCTATCTCCCATTAGCTAAACTCAATAGGAAGCCAAGGGCGAGGAGCTATTAATATGGTTTAATATCCATCAAGTTCCCTGGGCTCCCAGCTGGGTGGAGTAGGGTAGACAGTGGGCTTCACAGTTAAGAATGAGATACAGGAAGATTAAATTATGTGACCAAGAACATCCATATGCAATAAGAGCCGAGGTCCAGAGGACCCAGAAATTTCCATTTCCTAACCTGTCAGCATATGGCACCCCACTGCGCCTTAAGCATTTTTAGTATATTCTGCCACCCATCTATCCATTCATTCATTCATTCATCCATTTAGGAAACTACCATTTACTGAAAATTTACTTTGTGCAAATATTGAGCCCAGTGTGATGCAGCCTCTGCCCTTAAGCCACTTCTACAGTTTCTGCATCTCTCCATGATGGCTGTTGTTAACATGTTTTGCAAAAAAAAGATGAATGTAAAACAAAACATAACAAATCCTCACTCTATCTTGAAGAGTCAGCCAAGGTGATCTTCATAGAGAGAATACTTGAGCTGCATCTTACCAGGTAAGTAAGTCCGGGCCTTCTGGGTTCAAAATTAAGGAAGGTGTTCCAAGCAAATGTAACATCATGTGTGAAGGTATGAAGATGTTACAATGCACATTGTGCCAGAGCGGCTTTGCACATTTTGGTGAAACTAGAAGGATCGGTAGCTGGGATGTTGGTAGTGCCTGAGAAAGATCAAGGGAAAGTCCCTGGGATTGAGATGATCAAGGATCACGCTTGCCAGGAGATGGGATTTGAACTTGAACTGTGTGATCTTCAACCCATACTGGCAACCCATACTACAGAACTTGAACTAAGCTCTATGTCCTCCGATACCCTGTGTATTTTCCTCTGCCCTCACCCCCATGCCTCATCCCCTCATCTTATGCTTGTAGGTCAATATTGACAGCAGGGACAGGGGAGGTGGCTGTTAGGCTTTCATTCACAGATGGCCCGGTGTGGACAGTGTGTAGAGTGTCTAGCTCACGGTCTCCTTTGGAAGTCATCTCCATCCTGGTGGTGGGAAAGAGGACTTGAACCTTCATTAGTGTAATATAAAGAAGGCACACCAAATACTGGAAGGTCCCTGGACTGGAAGTTGAAAGACCTCCGTTCAGTTCCAGTGCTGTCATTAACTAGCTGTGTGGCCTTGAAGGACCACTTGGCCTCTCCTAGTTAATAAATAGTAGTATCAGTATCTTTCTTTTACAGCCTGTCTTAAGTGTGAAATAAATTGATGCATATGAAAATGTCTTACAAACTATGAAATGTTATGAAATGCAGATATGCAATTACTTGTACAACAAAGCAATGTTTGCAAGTTGCTTTAACATCAGTCATGTTATATTTGGGTTTGTAGGGTTATTGATGCCAATTTTTGAATATTAATATTTATAGAGATTAAATTACTTGATTACAGTCATACAGGACAAATTCATCCCTTATCTCTTAAGGGCATCTACCACGTGCCCAGGGCGTGGTGGCTTATGCCTGTAATCCCAGCACTTTGGGACGCCAAGGTGGGTGGAGCACAAGGTCAAGGGATCCAGACCAGCCTGGCCAACACGGTAAAACCCCGTCTCTACTAAAAATACGAAATTAGCCAGGTGTGGTGGCACATGTCTGTAATCCTAGCTACTGGGGAGACTGAGGCAGGAGAATCGCTTGAACCCGGGAGTTGGAGGTTGCAGTGAGCCAAGATCGCGCCACTGCACTCCAGCCTGGCAAGAGCAAGAATCCGTCTCAAAAAAAAAAAAAAAAAAAAGAGTACCTGCTGCTGAATGGTAGCTGCTTATACAGCTACTCCATTCTTTTGAATGCATTAAGTAGCATTAACATAGGACAAAATCAACCCGTTTTTATGGAGGGCTCCCTGCATGCCTGGCTTTTGGCCAGTTATCATGTACAGATAAGGGGACCACAGATGCAGGACAGTTCTCTACAAGGCTTATTGCCTCAAATTAGACGTCTGGCAAGGTGGCCAGGGAAACTGCTTTCCAGCCCCAGCCCTACCATGCACCACGTAGCTTTGAGTAAGGCATTGGAGCTCCCTGGGATTTGGTTTCTTCACCTGAAAAATGAGCAGCTTAGGCCAAATAGATCTTTTTCAGCTCAAAGAAATGGAAGTAGTTTCATTAAAAAAATTACAATCCATCAATATTTGGTGACAAAAATGGTTTCAAAAGTTAAAGTATGCCATTATATTTCTTATATTTTATTGTCTTTTCCAATATAGCTCTGTGCAGAGCCAAATTGCAGAAGATTCTGATAAATTGCTAATACATAGGATAGCAGGGATGGAAACTGGAGGGATCAGGGAGAAATCCTTAATTTTTGCCTTATATAAATTTCTGTATATTATTTGATCGTTAACATCAGTGCTTATTAGACTTGTATCTTAAACTTTGAATAAAAGCTAAAAATATTTTATTAGTAGCTTTTGAGAGATGCAATTTATTGTATTAGAAGAGTTTAAAAATATAGAGAGAACCCAAATTCTTCCATCATTTTAAAGAGCAGAATTTGAGACCAGCTGCAGTGGCTCATGCCTGTAATCCCAGCACTTTGGGAGGCCAAGGCAGGTGGATCACCTGAGATCAGGAGTTTGAGACCAGCCTGGCCAATATGGTGAAACCCCATCTCTACTAAACATACAAAAAATTAGTCGGATGTGGTGGTGGGTGCCTGTAATCCCAGCTACTCGGGAGGCTGAGTAGGACAATTCCTGGATCCAGGCGGAGGCTGCAGTGAGCTGAAATCGTGCCACTTCATGCCAGCCTGGGCAACAAGAACGAAGCTCCATCTCAAAATAAAAAAAAAAAAAAGCAGAATTTGAGGTCTCAGCAACCCACACCAGAGACTGAGCTAGCCACACAGTGTCATCAGCAAGACAAGAGAGGCCTTCTACAGGGCAAAGAGCTGTGCTCTACTCAGAATGGCTGACACACTGACAGCACCACACTCTGATCTGATCTTAGTCATTGTGTAAAGGATGTGGTGAATCAGTCAGAAAGAGTCTTAGGTTCACCAGCTTTATGAAGGTAATACGTTATACACAATACAGGCCCTTCCCTTCCTGATGTGTGCATTTTCAAAGACAAGGGAATGAACATAGATCACCTGTTATACATCCCCCCATCTCCCCAACTCAGTAACCTCACACACTCTGTATTATCATCCTCATTTTATACAAAACCAAACTGAAATTCACAAAAGTTAAGTACTTGGCTCTACCTGGCTGAATACAGCCAGCTAGCATTTGAAGCCCACTGATCCTGATATGTTTTAGTTATAAAGGAAATAAGGTATAATCATGGTCCATTTCTAAGACAAAGTGTCTTGAATAGGCTTAGGTCAGCAAACTACAAAAGAAATAGCTTTTCTTCCAACGTAGTTGCCCTCACCTGAACCAAAGAATTTTAGTCAAAGATAATAATTTACTAGTATGCAATAGGTCACTTTGTCTATTCTTACCAGCCTGCCCAGTTACTTAGGTCATAAGTGAAATACTTAAAGAGCCCCTGAGCTAACTAGGATCGCAGTGCACTGTGGGGGGCTACAAAGTGCAGCAAGACAACCCTAAAAAAAGAACACCTAAAGCCATTGCCTAACAATAAGTAGGCGACGTCACGGAAGATGGTAACCTCATAGTACTCATCCTATGAGGAAACTGGGGAGGGACCTGGGCACTATCGGATAAATTGCTTGTTGAGACTGTGCTGGGTGTGAGTGCATGCTAAATACAGGATGTTGCAACACTGCCATTAAAAGTCTCGCGTCTGCCCTTCTCCGGATCTCGGAGTCCATTCTTTGGGTTTGGACAGGTGAATTTGTTTCTCACAGTTATGCTTTGGGACAACCATTTAACCATTCTGAACCTCCACATGCTTATCTGTAAAATGGGGGTAACACAACAGCTACCTTTTAGCACTCTTATGAGGATTACATGAAAAAATACTATATCTAAGATACGGCTAAATAGTGATTATATGAACCTGAACTTGAAGATTAATTAAATGCCGTATATCACTTTAAGTGACTTAAAGTGGCCCTGGATTTAGTTAGAAATGAAAGATGCTTGCCTGCTGCTAATACCCACTGATGGAGTCATAGAATCTTCTATCTGCCTGAGCTTTGGAATTACCTGGAAACCTTACAATATATAATGTCCCAAAAAGTTTGATTCAGTTGTACTAGGGAGAAGCCCAGGTATGGACATTGTCTAAATGTCCCAGGTATTTTAACAGGCAGGGAGGCAGAAGAGAGTGGGCATGAGTGTCATCCATTCCCTTCTCCATTTGCCCAGCACCACACTCTGGCAGCACCATGCACTGAACACACCTACGTTTTCTCATTCTCAGGGAAAGCACCAAATAATCACATGCTCATCCACCTTGCTTTCCAAACGCATCTTAAATAGACATTTAGGAAATGGTACTGCTTGCAAATAATCCTCTATATAGTTAGAGTTATTTTGGAGTCAATTTTTAGTGAAAAATTAAAAAAAAAGAACAACCTACCACATCCAAGCATTTAACAATTTGATCATGGAAAAGGTTTCTAATCATGTCAAGCATCAATTTCTCTATCAGGTCTTATTTATAGGCAGTGAGGAAGTAAAGTCCAGATTCTTGCAGTTGTACAGGGTAGAGTTTACTACTGTATCTGCAACTATTTATGAGGCTTTACTATGTCCCTGTCACATCACAGATACTAGGAATTACAGAGCACACGGCATGGTATCTGCCATCACTGTGTTTATCTATTTTCTCCATAGTGCTATAGTGATTGTAATGGAGTGACATTAAATATGGACCTGTAAAAAAATAGAAGAATATAAGGTGTTATGGGAGCACAGAGAAAAATAAGCCCCAGAGGGATCTACATAGCTTCCCATCGAACAGTCTCTTACCCAGCTTTGCCACAACTCTCCTTAGCAGTAATCCCAACCCCCATGTGGACCATGATAATGGAAGGGGAGGCAGGATCCCCAGCCTGTGGCTCTGGAGGCTCTGGAGCCCCAGCTTTCCAGGTCTTTCTTCAAGGGGCTTATTTTAAGATCTGACCCAGATCAAAGAGTGTATGGCCTCTTCTTGCCTTGATCAGGAGACCTTGAGAAGCTGGAATGCCCCAGAAACGGAGCACATCTCATGGTGTTTGTGCATTCACTTTCTATAGTAATTGAGGCATTTATTTCAGTTTCTCTTCCTGGTTAGGCTCAGAAATAAAGGCCATGCATAGCTCTCTCTGTCAAACAGAAGTGACACTGGGGTGTCATCCGTAGTTCTGCTTGTGGAATCTAGAGTCTCAGCAGGGCACTTGGCATCGGTGATATTAATAGGTCCACAGTCGACTCTGCCATGGGGAAGCTGAAAGAAGCTCTGAAGGTCTCAAGAGAAGACCACACCCTACCTTCAGGGACTCACCATCAGGGATGGACCAGGCAGAAAGAAAGGTGTTGGGTGGAGCAGTGTGGAGGTGCAAAGGAGCCCAGGGTCCTCCGGGAGTCCACAAGGAGAGGCTGCCTGTTTTCATGATGCCAGTTTACTTCTCCAACAAGGAAAAACACCACTGTACTAAGTGCTAGATGCCAATGCAAATCTAATTGCAAATGCCAACATGGGCAATAAAATCGCCTGAGCGTATATCGGGCCCTAAAGCCTAGGCAAAAGAGCCAGAATATGCTCGTAATTAATTTACTTTGGGTTGAATCGCTGTGCTTTCATTTTGTTAATACAGTTCCCATATACTTTATAAACCCTGATCTGGAACCCTTTGGGGAACCAAAATGAACCCCAGTTTGAGAAGTGGTATGTGTTGTCTCCCTACAGGGCTCACTGTACTCTCTTCCAGGTATAAAGGGGACCATGTCAAAGAGAGGTGCAGAGGGTGGCTCATATCCTGAGTAGAAAGACCCCTGTCTCAACCATCTATTGGGATCAAACAGTGTTACAGCTTTGGAGCTGATGGTCTCAATGATTATATTTGATTAACTCATTAAGTAATTTGTGGTTTGAAAAATGTTTTGTAAAGATAATGGATTTGATTTCATTGTTCAGCTGCCACTTAGGAGTGAGAACATGTGAGTGTTTGGTTTTCTGTCCCAGTGTTAGTTTGCTGAGAATGATGGCCTCTAGCTCCATCCATACCCATGTCTGTGTCCACGAGAACACATGGGCAGAAGGAGGGGAACATCATACATTGGATACTGTTGTGGGGAGGGGGCAAAGGAAGGGAGAGCATTAGGACAAATACCTAATGCACGCGCTTAAAACCTGGATGATGGGTTGATGGATGCAGTAAACCACCATGGCACATGTATACCTATGTAACAAACCTGTATGTTCCGCATGTGAATCCTAGAACTTAAAGTATATATATATATATATATATATATATATATATATATATATATATGAGGTAATAGATTTGAGGGTTAAAAAAGCACACCTATATTTTAGAAAACTAAAATAAAGAAAATAGCATTCTGCAGATGAAAGTATCCATAAGATTTCTGAAGAAAATACATTCGATTTGGGAATTAAAACCCTGATGGCTGCTTCTGAGCTCAAAACCCACCTGGGGTCTCAGTGAATGTGTTAGGAGGCACAGCCTTGTTTTATAAATAGGCTGGATTTTGATGTGTGTCTTAATCCAAAAATAATGAATACCCTTATGGTATCACAAGCAGTTTAAACAATTGGAAATGCGTAATGCAACAAATCGCATTTCCCTGTTATCCTTGAGAACTCTTGCTATCCGCTGGGAATTCACCAGTACTACCAAACTGAGCTTGCAAAGAGACATTTATCATAAATAATGCTGCTGCATTTCACCTGACCCAAAATTAATATTTCATGAAGAAAAAAATTCTTTTAGGGTAAAGAAATTATTTTGCTCCCAAACATTACTTACTTATTCCTAGAAGATAATGCTTATAAAAATACTGGCCCCTGTTTATTTTAAAGCTTAGGAAACATCATTCTAATAATAGCCACAATATACCTTCTAGATATAGGAAATGACCAAAAGCAAACTGTGAATGGCTAAAGAAACGCTTTGAATGAATCAGGAAGGTAGGAGGTAGCTGTGCAGTTAAATCTGGGTCAAGGCTGGAGAATAAGGTCTATATTAAGGCTGAAGGCTTTTTTTTCTCATCAAAACAGGAAAAAAGGAAAATAATATAAAACCCAAACAATACACATCTGACTTTTTCTACACAATCACATCACACATATCCAAAATGGTAAATGTCTTTTGGAATTGAGAAAGAGAGCAATTTGTGTATATTTGGAGAAGAGAACCAGTAGAGAGAGAGAGAGAGAGAGAGAGAGAGAGAGAGAGAGAGAGAGAGAGTGTGTGTGTGTGTGTGTTTCTATGTGTGTCTGTGTTTGCCCACACAGGTAGGAGCTTTGAGTAAACATGTTGCAATCAAGATTTCTCAGATGCAGGTTATATTCATTTGGTTACAATTCAGAGTTATATGTATTTTCTTTAATTTTCATATCGAAAATGAGAAAGTTACATTTTAGAGATGCTCATACTTAGAGGAAAATATATGCTGATTGGATTTCTAATTCTATACCCTGGTCAGGTCAATCAGCTAAATTTAATTAAATATAACATTTAATTTTATTGGATTTCCATTGAGTGGAGGCATTTGAAGTCAAAGGGGTGGTTATTATAAATTTCTTTTTTTTTGAGGGGTAAGGGAAACTGCTTTCCTAGTTTTTCTGCTATTATGTATGGCATATTTTTATGAAATTTTACAACTGTCTTGGTAATGAACAACTTCCTTTAAGTATCTCAAGGCAGTGTGACTATGCATTCATTTTTTTATTTTAAATGATTTTGAAAACACTGTTAATGAACCGATACAATCTATAGTTTCTGAATTTATTAATCCTGTTGAGTTTTCTTTTAAAAAACCATTCGTTTTTTCTCTTGAGCTGTCTGATTCTGCAGAAAGAGTATTCTTCTTCAGTGGTAAGATTCTTTCTCTCTCCTCTTATTCCATTTTGTGGTGAATAGACTCTTTCATTATCCCTTTTCTTGTTCATTTAGCTTTCTTATATTCCTTTCCTCCCTGTGTCCTTTATTTTTCTCCCTTCTCCTCCTCCTCCTCTTTTCCTTGGATCTTGCCTCTCTCTGCTCTTATTATTAAAGTGATTTTTCTGTTCATGTAAAGTGAGACTAGAAAAATAGTCTCCAAGTTTGCCAAAATCCTAACAGATATTATATTTTATTATTTTTAAGTTTACCTCTGTCTTGCCCCTATTTTTCTTTTTCTTTTTTTTTTTTTTTTTTTTTTTTTTTTTTGGCTTTCATAAATGATGGCAGAACCACACTGACAAGGGGCAGGTACTTCCAGCCCTGGATTAAATCAGAACATACCCAACTGTGGTGGTTCTTCCACTGATTGATTAATGCATTGAGGTGGTACTGAAAACAAATTTTAGAGAAAAAAAAGTATAAGAAAATAAACTAAGGCTTAGGGATTGCTATTTATTTACCACAATTTACAGGCTGGTCCTTGGGTGAAGATGGGGTGAAGATAGATCCAGTGAACCCCACCATCCCCATGGGCATCTAAAAGCCAATGGCAAAAACACTGCAATTTTTTAAACAGTCATTTATTAAGCACCTGCTGTATGCTGGTGATTTTCTGAGGAGCTGTTTCATGATCAGGAGAGCCTGAAAAAATTTTCAGGGAAATTTAAAATCCAAAAGAGGAACACAAAAGCCCAGGTCGTCTAATCAAGACTGGAAAAAAGTAATACAATTTATAATGATGGTAATATGGTTTAGCTCTCTAGTCCCACCTACATCTCATCTCAATTAGTAATCCCTAGGTGCTGAGGGAGCGAGGGAGGTGGAGGTGATTGGAAAATGGTGGGGGGGTCACCCATGATTTCTCGTGATAGTGAGTGAGTTCTCAGGAGGTTTGATGGTTTTATAAGGCAGTTTTCCCTGCTCTCGCTCACTCCTCTCTCTTTTTCTGACTTGGGAAGAAGGTGCCTACTTCCCCTTCTGCCATGACTGTAAGTTTCCTGAGGCTTTTCCAGCCCTGCAGAACTGTGAGTCAATTAAACCTCTTTCCTTTATAAGGTACTCAATCTCAGGGAAGTTCTTTACAGCAGATTGAAAATGGACTAATACAAGTAGTAATAATAATAATAATACCATTTACTGCTTACAAGAACTGTATGTAGGGCATTTTGTTTAATTTAGTTGCCGTTATACAGCAACTATCCAAATGACCTAGATTTTTCAGTATTGAACAATCCTGTCATTCTGTGCAGGAGACCTTTCCTGAGTCAAGCCAGTCCATTGAACAAATGCACAGTGTGAATCCAGATGAGATCATCATTTCATCTGTAACTTCAAGTACATTTAGAACCTAACTCCTGAATTAAACTTCCCCTTGCATAATTAGCTATTTCTTTTTTCTTTTCTTTTATTCAGGATCACTTATCTAGCAAGATGGGAGTCAAGTCTTTCAGCCCAGTTGTGCAGAATTATACAGCGAATTCTGCAACTTGAGTCTTAGTTTCTCTAATCTGAAAGATGAAGCTACGAGAGTGCTCATCCTTTTTTGCTCACAGGATTACTTTGAAGACCAAATGAGATGATGAAAGTGAAAGCACTTTGTAAAGTATAAACTGCTATGCAAGTATAGTTTCTCAGATAATTACTGAATAATTTCTATGTATCAGTGCCATGAAGGACTCTGAAAATTTAAGATTGGCTAGGAGGATATTCCAAAAGAATTTCTATCATTTTTCATTAAATCTTAACATTTTCAGAGGATTAGTACATTTGAGGAATTGTGAGACACCACCAAGGCTTTGATAGATGAACGATAAAAAATAAATAAGAATATGATAAATTAGCTTTCTGTAGAAATCACCTTAAAATAGGACTTCCTCAGGTCAAATTTCCTAAAAGAGGACAAAAGGCCAAGAATCTAAGGAAGGTTTGTTTAAATATAAAATAAACTCACGATAAGAATGCTAAAAATGATGATAATAGCCAATACCGTTTACTTTGTCCCTAACAATTGCCAAACACCATGATATGCATGTTTATGTACTAAATCTCATTTCTCACCACAAATTCAAGAAGTAGATATTTTTATTCCATTTTATAAAGGATAAACAGAGGTTCTGAGAAGTTAAATAACCATATTGCCAGGAAGTAACTGATTTCAAACCCAGGCTATCCATGTCTCAACAACTGGATGGCATGGTGCAGTGAAAAGAGCATGTAGAGAACCAAGAGTTTGGGATGGGGACAGTGTGGAGGTGTCCTGTGTAAAACGCCCAGACAGATAAAGTTGATTGGGAGGTTCTCTAGGCTTGCTCATGAGTGAGGACATCCTGGTATATAAATATTTGTAGGTAGCCATGGGGCAGACTGGTTTTCCAGGTGCCTACCAAGGCATCAGACCACCTACAGCTTAGCAAATCCAGCTATTGAAATGACACAGCTCTGACTTTGTGCTCACCAAGCTACTTACTATCCAATAGCAAGTTAGTTTCCTGTGTACATTTGTCTTCTGGGAGGGAACATGCCAATCATCTGAACTTATAATTTGAGTACACTTGAACAAAATCACCAAAGATGGATGCATACGCCAGCATGCCAGAGTGGACTGACCTCCTGAGCTCCACAAACTCTGTGTGGCTTGGATACAATTAGCCTTCTGGATCTGCAAAACTGATGGTGAAATGTGATTCCTTAGGCACTCCACAAAAATTCAGGCTTCTCAGAGTTTGGACATGGGCTATTAGCCCTCATCTTTATCTTAAACTAAATTGAACAGAGAACCTGTCATAGTTAAAGATTATGACCCAAACCCATGGATATTAAGATACTAAATTTTCATGCTGCATCTGGACTTTTTGGCTTATCTTAGTTCACATGACAAACCACAGTACCACTTAAACACAATGGGATTTTGATTCTCATGCATAAGTGTTTAGGAAGCAGTGTTTCAATTAGTATCACCCGTGAAATTTAAAAGAAACAACTTCCCAGCTACTCAGGAGGCTGAGGCAGGAGAATTGCCTGAACCCAGGAGGCGGAGGTTGCGGTGAGCCGAGATCGCGCCATTGCACTCCAGCCTGGGTAACAAGAGCAAAACTCCGTCTCAAAAAAAAAAAAAAAAGAAACAACTAAAATACATATTTGGCTAATGCTTGTGGTGTATCTGGGAGTTCCTAAAATGCCATTGACTAGTTTGGAAGACAGTGATGCTCTGCCCATGACCCTGGGCACACAAGCAGGACACTGATTACGCACCATGCAGAGAGCAGGAGCTCCGGGCCCAGGTGGACCTGGGCCTCATTTATGGCATATCTTGTTGTTCATTGCATGAAACAGACAATGTGTGGAGCCTGCCTGAACTTCAGAATCGGGTTTTGTAATGTAAGAATTAAGTACACCTTCTAAAAAATGAGAAATGATGAGCGTTTCTTGTCTAAAAACACTTAAATGGTAACCTATACGTCACTGGTCTTTGGAAGACATTATTAAAATTAAGCAGAATAATCACAATAATTATTCCCAAATATTCTGCCCACAAGAGTAACAAACAATAAATAATAAACACAGAAAGCAGTCCTATAATAACTCCTTTTTTACAATTCTGGTTTGGTGTGTGTGTGTGTGGTTATTTTATCTTTATTGCTGATATTTAACCTGAAGCTCCTCAGTTTTGTTGGTAAAATCAGCGAATGTTTGGTTTAATATGTTAAAAATCATAAATAATTATATTCAAGTATTTATCTTTCTGGTTAATAATTTAGCCCCTTTGAACATTTTATCTCTCTCTCTTTGTCATGCTGGGGCGTTAGGTACAGCCTGGAAACTCTGCAGAACTAAAGTCTTGGCAGATGTTGTCAGTAGCTTGTGATAGTGGATATAACTGCTTCATGTATTAGGATCCAGAAAAGGATGCTTCTAGATCTCTATTCTTCATGTGACTATGGGCATAACACCACACAGCCACCATTTATCCAGTTCCTGGCTGTCTCTTCTTTGTCAGACACTGTGTGCACATTTGCTCTCACTCTTACAGCAACACACAAAATGTATTCTTTCACCCAGTTTCAAATTACACAACACCAACAATAGCCAACTGAATATATCTGAGTGGTTAAGCTACTTAGATAAAGAAAAACACTGAAGTCACACACTAGATTCATATCCATTTTTGATGATCGCAAAGCCCAGTTTCTTTCCATTTCACCATGTTTTCTATCATCATCTTTTCTAAGCTTCAGTTTCATCTTTTAAATGCTCTAATGTGTGCTCTGCCTACTTCATTAAATTGTTAAGATCATTCAAGAAGAAAATATGTATTCATAGACCTAAATTACAGAAGTCTACACAACTATAGAATATTACTATTTTCTAATGAGATTAAAATACAATATGTGTAAACATATGTGTATTAATCAATTCCACGGTAATTGTGGGTATATTTTATGAAAACAAATCAGAGCCAATTTGGAGTGAGGAAAGGAAAGCAATGGAGAAAGAAGGCAACACTTATTAAATAACTACTAAATGTTAAGAATATGCCATATTTCATGTAATATAAATGTTATATTATTGAGGCTAAATAATTGTCAATACAGGTTTTATATGATCTTACTCTATTAAAAAGATGCAGGAATTGAGGATCAGATATGAAGCAACATTCCTGGTACAAGTGACAGAGTCACGATCCTCACCATTTTGGTCAAGTGTCAAATCCTACAGTCTTTCTAAGACAGCACCTGACTTGTGGCAAAGTGAGCAAGAAACAGAAGCCCCTGGTGTTCAGGCCAGAGCCGGCTAAATGGTACAGAAAATTATAAGCATTGGCTTTCAAATGGTCTTGCCTATAGGGTCATCTGAGAGGGCTGGTTGGAAATAAGAAATAAATACTACCATTTAGATGGTCGGTGTCAGAGACCATCCAGGAATGAGTTTAAGGATGAGCTCTGTGAAACTGCAGATCAACACTGTTCACCATTCCGATCAGTCAGTAAGGAAATTCAGTTTCCTTTTGAATTCTGTTACTGACATTAGTGACCAGACAACATTGCACATATTACTTAGATAACTCAAGTTCTTCACCTGTAAACTGGGGAAAGTAATAGCCAACTTTCTAGGCCAGCAGGAGCTAGAGGTAAGTAAATGCCATTTACCTTTCCTGCTTCTCTAGGGCATATTGTATCTTAAACTTCTCAGAGGATTTCTGAAGCACTGTCATTTCTCTGGTAGGCCTTCAATTAACTAGGTCTACCATTGTCTTCTTGAAATTTGCAATGATTATTCCTGGTGGGTTGAGAGGTCCCTGGAAATCCAAAGAACAACACTTCTGAGATGCTGTGCCACAACATAGATGAAGAGAGACAGCCAGAAAAATAGCCAGGTAGGTAACAGACAAGTAACTCTGGCAATAGATTAAGCCAGATGAGTAACACTGTAAACTAATAAAAAGAGTATTGATAAAAAGTTTAGACATATCAACACCTTTTAAAATCAAAATATCTGTCTTTTGACGATAGTTATTTTCTTTTCTGTCTCACTCCAGTTTGCTTTATCCAAGAAAAACCAGGAAGAGACGACTCCTGGCTCTTTTCAAGAGTAAGGATTTAACCCCAACTTTAACCTCACTTTTGAGCTCCTTACTCGTGTGAGTGGAAAAATGCCTGCGTGATTCCAAAGTCTAAGTCTCCTCTACACCAAAGCAGAAAGAAAATCGTATTACTTCAGAAAATGTTAAAAATATATTTCCACAGGGCTCCAGGAGTTAACCTCTACTTTGAATGACCTACTTTGAATGGAGGCTTCCTTTCTAGGGGGCTTTCTTAATGAAGATCAGCCAGGAAAGCCAGCCATGGGGCCTGGTCTTTAGATTTCAGTTGCAAACAGTCAGGGAGTCCAAGCTCCAGGAAGAGAAGATTGAAAACATTTAGTCTTTCAATTTCCTATGGGTAGGTATCTTGATTCCTTCTCCCAAAGAATGAAAGAATCTTTAACAATTGAGTAAAGGGCTTTCTTCTTGCTCCTTTGATGCTATAGAGAAGGCCCAGACTTCCATGTTAGAAACACATTTTGGCTTGGTGCTCAGGTCTTTCCTATGATCATTTGTAATGAGATGACCATGAAATGCCCACTCAGACAAGCTGGCCTAACGAGTTTACCTGAACAGCGTGGAAGGCACCAAGGGCGCTGGGCTGAGGCGACCGTCTCCTGTGAGGGGGGAGGCAATGCAGAGACCTCGGGGGTGCTGGAAATTAGTAAGGCTGTGAGTTGAATTGTTCTCAATGCTGAGCAGTGCCCTTCAGCAGAAAACCTCCTGATAGGTCCCTTTTAGATTTGGTTTCCTGTGACATGCAGCCACAGACCTAAGAGTTCTGACCCAAAGGCCGGCAGGACTTCCTCTTCTTAGGTTGGAGTGCAATAAATGAAGCTTTCAGAGGCTAAAATTTTCCAACCCTAGTACCTGTTTCCTCTTCTGGGGACTTGACATTCTAGTTTTATGTAAATTGATGCTGAATTTCATAACAAACTCCAACATTATTTACGATAAATTCAAAGGTAGAGGTTTATATTTCCTTGGGTAAATAACTCTGGTTTTGGCTTAACATACACCACAAGGAAAACAGTAAAATAAGCACTCAATGAATGCTAATTACGAGTCAGTCACATTGCTAAGCAACTTGCCAGCATTATCCCCCTTAATCTTACTAATAACCATGTAGGGAACATACTTTAAACCCAATTTTATAATTGTGAACACTGAAGACTAAGGATACTGGAGTAATTTAACCACTTTATCAATTAGCTTTTGCTGCATCAGGGGCTTAAAGTGGTAACCATTTTATTTAGTTCATGATTGTGTGTGTGTCACTTGCTCATTTCTTTCGGTCTGGACCTATATTAATTTTCTAGGGTTTTCATAAAAAAGTCCTGAGCACTGAATAGCTAACAAAACATAGGTTCAAACTGTATTGTCTCACAGTTCTGGCCTCTGGAAGTCTGAGATCAAGGTGTCAGCAGGGTCGGTTCCTCCTGAGGGCTGTAAGGCAGGATCTGTTCCAGGCCTTTATCCGTGGCTTGTGGGTATCTTTGCATCCTTGCTTTTGTGTTTACGTGGCATTCCTTCTGTGTCTGTCCAAATTTCCCCTTCTTAATCAGGACAGAAGCCACGGTGAATGATGTCTCACCCTGATTACCTGATTTTAACTTGATTACCTCTTTAAAGACCCTGTCTCTAAGTCAGATGGCATTCTGAGGTATTGGGGGGTTAAGACTTTAACAAATGAATTTTAACAGGGACATATTTGACCCATGATGAGACTTGATCAACTGATCTGTGCTAGTGGGTTGGGAGGCAGTTGGATGACCTTGGATTATCACATTCATGCATCTGTTGGTTGGCAGTCATGTCAGCCAGGTGCCTCGGTTCTCCTCTGCATAGCTTCCTGTTATCTAGCAGGCCAGCTCAGCCCATTTACATGGTGGGTTTGGGGCTTCAAGGACAGTGGGAGAGGGGAAGCCCCAGCCTCCAGCCTTTTCCATGCCTCTGATTGCATCCTGTTTGCCATGCTCCCATTGGCCAAAGCAAGTCACATAGCCAAGCTCAGAGTGAATGTGGGAGAAGATTGTTCAAGAGGTTAATACAGAAAAGTGAATTATTGTGGTGGTCTTTATTGGCAAATAGTCTTAAATCCATGTTCACATCCAATTGGTGGCTAGACCACAATAAGAACTCAAGTCTAATGATATGAATATTCTTGTTTTTTTACTAAGGAAGAACTGAAGACAGTGTGGTCTAATGAGAAAGTTGACAATAGTGTAGGTGATATTTGTAGCATTTTTCTTGGAATATCATTCACTAATTTATTATCTGTTGAATATGTACCATGTATCAGGAGCTCTATTAGGTGCTGAAAAATAAAATTAGGTAAGAGATGTGCCTAATCATTTGATGGAGCTTATGGCGTAGAAGAGGTGAAAATAAATGAATGGACTTCAGATATATATACGACTACAATTACTGGTAAATGCAATGAATAGTGCCTGATCAGACATGTATTGATTAAACAAATAGATATTCACATCCTCTACCTACTACTACCAGGCACTGGGCAAGGTGTGGGGATATAGAGCTGAAAAAAAATATCTTGTCCCTCCCTTCATGGAGTTTAGAATCTAATAGGATAGAGAGGTACTGAACAAGAAATAAACCATCAAGATAGGAAGAAAGAGGGCTCTGAAATGTGTTCTACTTTGTGAATTCAGACAAGATTTCCTCTGCAGAGGTGCCAAGAAAGCTGAGGTGTTGATAATAAGTAGAAATTTGCTGGACCAGAAGTGGAGAAAAAAGGGGAGGGAAGAAGAGAAGAAAGGAAGGAAGAAACAAAAGAAGGCTTCTAAGAAGGAAGGAAGCAGGAAAGAGGAGGGAGGAGAGAAGGGAAGAGTAAAGCAGGTGTCTGCGAGCACATTCAAGGCCAAAGATACTGTCAGTCTGGATGCCTGGGTGGGAAAAACAGCACAGCTCACTGGAAAAGCTTACATAGCAAAAGGTGGCTAGAACGGAGAGGGAGCAAGGAAGCAGCAAGGGAGGCCAGCCGAAAGTTCTAACTCACGTGTTCTTGCTGCCTGTTCCGCATTCCACAGTTCGAGGGACTCCCTTGCGTTCATCTTCTCTTTGGGTGATCATTCGTTTTGTGTTCATTGCTCCGTGAGTTTTCTTGCCTCTTATCCCCCATCCCCCTCTTGCATAGTTTATTGGGTTCATGGACCCTGAGTCATAATAAGAAGTATAAATCCAGAGACAATTGGGTTTTGCCAACCACGTTACAATTATCCAGACGTGTCACAGAGTGGGTGCCTAGATCTGGGCAAGGAATTTGACTACTCAGGGTGCCATATGTAACATAAGGATGATAATACTTACTTGGAGGAGTGGCTATTAGGATAAAATTACTTACCTCCTGCAAAGGTCTAGTATGTGTCTGGCTACAATTAGCATTAGCCCCCATAGCTTTTGTTGGGCTTGTCTCACAGTGCCACTAAAGCATAGTACGGGACCACCAGAAATACTCGGTTGTGGATAAGTGATTGAATGCAGTGTGTGCCATATACATAGAGCTGCATCTGTGTTCAAATGGGATATTTCTGAGTCAATGCTTGACCTACTGAATTTGTTAAGTTTTCACTTTCTGGATAATCTACTCAAGACGTGAAACTCTTGGGTAGATCATGTGGAAGAATTACAGGGAGCCAAACAAACAAACAAGCAAGCAAAAAAACAAGGGGAAAAATCCCAAACAGGACTTTTAAGGTCAATCATATTCAAGTAGGACCATGGTGCCTGGATGACTGGGAAAGAGCTTTTTCTGGCTCTCGCACGGCATGCTGGGAGGCTAATTTGCCAGGTGACTGTCAGGTTTTGGAGTTACACTGGCTTAGGTCAAATCCCACCCAGTTATACTAATTGGATAAATGTAGATGAGCTGTGTCACCTGACCGATTCTCTCCTTTAAAGAGAGGTTTGATACTACTAACCTCCTAGCATTGTTAATGCATGAAACGATTAAATTATCTTGCAAATACAGGCAGGTAAGACTATATGGGCATAACACATCTGTTAACTACTTGAAATCTATTCAAACAGAACATGTTTAAAATTTTTTTCAGCTTCGGCTATGCATTTAGTGCATATGAGAAGAAACTGACATTTTTATCTATGCTTTAAATATATTTTTATTATTTTAACCTTTTAATTTTGAAGCAATTACAGACTCACAAGAAAGAAAAAAAAAATAGCACAGAAAGGTCCCATGTAGTACCTGCCACCCAGTTTTCCCCAAGAAACAGATTTCTTATGAATAAACATTTTGTGCAGAAACAGATTTGATTCTTAATTCACTTCCTCTTTCTAAAATTGAGACAGTGTGCTGGGGGAAAAATAAAAGATGGCAAAACCTTACCTAACCTTATCACTTTCTCGCTGTTTTTGCTATCTAAGTTTTCTTTTTCTTTATTCTTTTCTTTCTTTTTCTTTTTTCTTTTTTTTTTTTTTTTTTTTTTTTTTTTTTTTTTTTTTTTTTTTTTTNTTTGGTTTGAGACAAGATCTTACTCTGTCACCCAGACTGGAGTTCAGTATTGGTATCATAGCTCACTGCAGCCTTGAACTCCTGGGCTCAAGTGATTCTCCTGGGTCAACCTCCTGAGTAGTTGGGACTACAGGCACACGACACTGTACCAGGCTAACTTTCTTTAGTTTTGTAGAGACGGGATCTCCCTATGCTGACTAGGCTGGTTCCAAACTCCTGATCTCGAGCAATCCCCCATTTAGGCCTCTCAAAGTGCTGAGATTACAGGTGTGAGCCACTATACCCTGTCCTCTTTTGAAATGTTTCCAACAAGACAAATTTAAATGATGAAAGAAGTCCCTGGTTTTGGGTAAACACTCTGACATTATTCAGTGTTTGGTTTCATCCTTTCATCTGGTAATGACTGCCAAGTTCAGGTTCCTGTCAGACAGCTAGTCTCAGGCTGGTTTCAAGGCCTGGGGTTGCACCTTGCAACTTACACACACACACACACACACACACACACACGCACCCTCAAAACACAAAAGAGAACTATTGAACACAATCACAGAAGGATGTGCTATTTGTTTAAAAAATTCCTAGTTCAGAGTGCTATCTCCTTCAATGGATTAAAACCCATGTATTTTTTTTAACAAATTATACGAGTGGAAACCTGCGTTAATTAGTGCCAGTATCTCTGGTTTATTACAGTTTAGCACCTGTTTATATTGGTGGCTCGGGCAGTTTGACTCCAGGCCCTTGCGAGGAGCTCAACTCACACTAATTGCTGTTCCCTTCTTATCTCATGGCCTGTCTCCTTCAGGACACAGGCTATGAGCCTCCCCACAATTAACTGTGATTTCTTTTTCACAACCACTAGAACTTTTGAAAGGGGAAGCTCCATGTGAACTTAAGTCATGTCCTCTATTGGATTTCAGATGTGCTGAATTTAAACTGCCATGGTCTAAGGCATGAGTTAGACAATTTTCGTGGCTGCTAAGAAATAATTCCCCAGTCGACACCTCAGTAAATAAACATGGTTGGCATTCAAACTCATCTGGTCAAGTCTGGGAACTCTATTGGGGTGGGGGTGTTCCTACCTTTCTCCAGCAAGGATCTCTAGGTGTCCCCTGCTTCCTGGCCCAAAGACCCTGACTAAAGTATCCCACAGTACAGAAGAACCCAACATGGGTAGATCCAGGGCTCAGTATAAGAGCTCATCAGTCATTTTGAGCATAACATGGTTTCTGACTTTTGTATTTATTTCTTAGCCTCATTTTGTTGCATTCATATCTAGGTTCTTTGGAAATCACAGAAGGAGAGGTGATAAGTGAATATAGAAAAAGTTCTCTTTGAAAATCTCTGCCTTGGTTTCCTTTACCTCTCCCAATTCTTCTTCCAAAAAATGATAAAAGCTTATCAATTAATAAATATCCATTAATTACAAATTCATTGCTGAGCTCATACTACTTTTCCCCAGAAGAACCTCATGGGGCTAACATTAATTAAGACCTCATTATATGCTATCATGGTGCTAGGCACTTTGCATGAATGCAGAATTTAATCATTACAATAATGCCCCTGTGTATGTATCATTATTGTTATACTTTTGAGAAAGCTTTGGTATCATTATTTCTGTTATACATTTGCCTATACCAGTCTCAGAGTCACCAAGTTCTCACAACACTAATGATACATTCATTCATGCCCCATTGTCTCCACGAGTCCCCTTTCAGTTCTGGCACCATGAGGGCTCTCGGAACATTGGTAGTTCTGTTCTACTGAGGCCATGGGAGCAGGTAGAGGCAGAGGCGGCTGGACCTGGTGAAATGCCAGTAATAAGTAAACATGTAAGAGAAACTGCAGTGCAATAAAAGAATGGGCCAGGAGGGGTGGCTCATGCCTGTAATCCCAGCACTTTGGGAGGCCAAGGCGTTTGAGGTCAGGAGTTCGAGACCAATCTGACCAACATGGAGAAACCCTGTCTTTACTAAAAATACAAAATTTGCTGGCTGTGGTGGAGCACGCCTATAATCCCAGCTATTCAGGATGCTGAGGCAGGAGAATCGCTTGAACCCAGGAGGCAGAGTTTGCGGTCAGCCAAGATAGGGCCATTGCATTCCAGCCTGGGCAACAAGAGTGAAACTCTGTCTCAGGAAAAAAAAAAAAAAAAAAGAATGAAACAGGATAATGAAATGAAGAGTGGCTTGCGATGTGTGGGGTGGGAACCATTTACAGGGAGGTCTGAGTCTGCATCTCTGCAGAGGTGAGGTTTGAGCTGAGGTCTGAGTGATGAAAAAGACCCAGCCAAGTGAAGCTCTGGAGGGGAGAGATTTCCAAATAGAGGAAACCCATGAGAATTTCTGAGGGAAGAATTAGCTTTGGGTGTATAATATGTATTAATAAATTAAAAACTCCTTGAGGGTGGCCACAGTTATTTCTCATATTGGAATCCATTGCAATACTAAGGACCCACCTTGCATCACTCAGCAATAGTTGAGCTGAAATGATAATAGTCTAAACCTCACATTTTCAAATAAGAAGGTGCAGTCCTAACTAGGTGAAGTGACTGGCCACCAAGATGAGTAGGGGGAAGAACCAAGACAGAGACCTGGGTTCCAAATCTCTTTCCAGGTCAGAATAGCTATGTCTCTCAATTCTGCATTTAAATTGTATTCATTGCTAGCAATTTATCTTGAGCAGAGCCTTGTTTAGACAAATCTGGCTGGGAGAGTGACATTATCCATAACAGAAACAAAAAAATCTGCTTTGGGTTATTTGCCAAATGCTTTTCCCCAAGGTTAAAAACACTGTAGTATTTTTAATCCATGCTGACAAAATTATTCCCTCTCTGTGCGGGGACTGAATTGTTGCCAGGGTCTCCAAATTGGCAGGGCAAAGAGTCCCACACCATCTGTCCTCAAACTGGTTGAATTTAGGTCAAGAATGAGATTAAGAAAGAAAAAAAAAAACAGCACAAAACACCACCAAAGAATCACTTGGTGAGCTTCGTGTTAGCACGCGTGATTATTAATCTATGGGTGGGACAAGGAGACTCCTAGAATAGAAGATAAGAGACATGAAGCCAATTTCAACTCTTAAAATAAAATTAGACCTTTGACTTTTATACAGGGACAGGACTTTTCAACTTCCTCATTCTCTCTCCCTACCTCTCTCTTTTTAAAAAAAATTTTTTTTTTAAACATTCTTCTTTAGAAAGGATGAGAAGGGAACCAGAATTACTTTTCTCTCTTTAAGGCAAATAGAAATAACAATAGCTGGTATAAATAGAGTAACTGACACTTTCCCAACATTTTCCTGTACTTTGTTTTCCTTCATTTGAAGTTTTAGTCTACAACGTGCAAACTCCTCAGCATAATTTTTTGAGACACAAAGAGGTTAAGTTCCCAGTCTTGCCTGGATCCTGCAGCTTGTAAGCTATTGGACAAGGACAAGCTCAGATCTTCAACCTTCAGATCACTTGTCCTTGCCAGTATGTTAACAGAGATATAGCAAGGTTGAAAGGCAGGGCCGCGTTCACAGGCAGCAACTGGTGATCCCGTGACCCAGGTTCTAAGCCTAGACGTCTTTGCACAGCTCCATGGTCTCCTTGCACGTGAACACTCTGAGACTGGGGTTTTGAGTGGCAGTGTGGCTCCCTAATGATCAGAATTTTCCATGCATGGAAAATTCTCAAAATAGGCCAGGCATGGTGGCTCACGCCTGTAACCCCAGCAATTTGGGAGGCTGAGGAGGGCGGATCACCTGAGGTGAGGAGTTCGAGACCAGCCTGACCAACATAGAGAAACGCTGTCTCTACTAAAAATACAAAATTAGCTGGGCATGGTGGCACATCCCTGTAATCCCAGCTACTCAGGAGGCCGAGGCAGGAGAATCCCTTGAACCCGGGAGGTGGAGGTCGCAGTGAACTGAGATCATGCCATTGAACCCTAGCCTGGGCAACAAGAGCAAAGCTCTGTTTAAAAAAAAAAAAAAGAAAAGAAAAGAAAAGAAAAGAAAATTCTCAAAATATTTTATGGCAGACTAAGATTCTAAGAAGGAGATTATACAAATCCAAAATGTGGAGGAAAGAATTCTAAGGCACAATAAGGAGAAAACAAGAAAATGTTTTCAAAATGCATGCTATGTGGGGCAGGGTTTTGTCTCACTTGAAATCTAACATGTAGAACATCCTCAGCAACATAGTAGGTGCTCAGCGAATATTAATTAAAAACATGATAAAACTTCCATGGGAATTGGGATTTATCTGTATTGTTCATGCGCTTCCTAGCACCTGCAAAGAGCACTTACTCAGCCTTGTAGAATAGCAGACGGAAAAGAGGAAAAGAAAGGGTTAAATATACTTCACAATTTATGCCAAATAATTTGATCATTAAGCCAAATTGGTCCATACTAAGTGTTACATCAAGGTATGGCTCCTGTATTGAGAGATTATCTTGTGTGGATTGAGCATATATACTGATCAGTTAATCTGGGGACATAATTTTCATGATAGGTCAGTTAGTGTATGTATAACAAACTGCAGCTGGGGAGGAAGCACTGCTTCTGGGCCATTCGGGAACCGTCTGGGCTTGCAACACAGCTGTTTTATTTGGTTATTCTTGAGCCTGGTATAAGGAGTCTGGTAACAATGAATGTAAAAGGGATTAGTAGACGTAAAAGCAATGTGAAGTGATTCTGATGTTGCCGATGGACAAAAAGACTCGGGAGCGAAGTTGGTTATAATTGCAGACTGGATTTCTCAGCGACATTTTGGTTTTGGAGCCTGTTCTGGGTTGAATTGCCTGTCCCAAAGAAATGTGTTGGAGTCCTAACTCCCACTCACATTAGAATGTGGCCTTATTTGGAAAAAGGGTCTTTCCAGATGTAATCAAGTTAAGAGGAAGTCACTAGGGTAGTCCTTAGCCAAGATAACTGGCACTTTTATAATGAAAGGAGAGATACACAGAAAAAAAGACTGCATTTGAAGGAACAGAGACACACAGGGAGATGACAGCTATGAGAAGACAGAGGCAGATATTGGAGTTATGTGGCCACAAGCCAAGGAATGCCTACGGCTGCCAGAAGCTGAAAGGGGCAAGGAACGGTCCGCCCTTAGATGCTTTGGAGGGAGCATTGCCCTGTCTATACCTTGATTCAGGATTCTGCTCTCCAGAACCCTGAGAGGACTCACTGCTGTTGTAAACCACCCACTCTGCGGCACTTGTTTCAGCAGCCCTAAGTGACTGATACAGAGCCACATATTTCCTACTCTGGTGCATTACTGTTTTGAAAATTCCTATAGAAAACCCACATTTATGCCTAAAGATTACATATTTTTAGTTCCCTATCCCTTTTAATCCTCAGGGAAACCATTGTTTTTAATGAATGTGATCTTAAATTAAGGATCTGAGATTTCTTAGGGATGCGTATAGACCATAACCATGTGTTGCAGAGTGAGGAGATTGCTGTTTGAAATCATCTTGAAGCTCCAGTGGCCAGAGATCCTATGGACAGCAGCTATGATTTGTTTAAATAACACTTGAGATAACGCAGTCAAATATTGTAGGCTTTTCAACAAAAATACTGTCGTATCTTCTGGAGATGGTGTACCAGCTTTTCCAGACTTTGCTACTGGTTGTGGTAGAGGCGAGGGAACCATTCTTAGGCCTTGTCCCTAAATCACCCCCCAGGATCCTACAATTGCCATGTCAGTCTTTTCAGCAGCAGAAGCACCAATGACATAAGTACAGCCAAATATAATGCCTCTTTTGCTGATTCATACTAGATTCTCAATTTCTATTTAATTTCTATCCGACCAGGTGGGACCAAGTGTGGGCCTTCAGCTTACCATTCACACCTTTAGACACCTTGAGGTAAAGAACAAGGGCACTCACAGTGGTTGGGCATCTGTTTAGTTCTCAGAACTGGGCATGAATAGTCATGCACTGCATAAAGATGTTTTGGTCAATGATAAACTGTATACACAACGAAGGTCCTAAAAGGCTATAACACCATAATTGTACTGTACCTTTTCCATGTTGGATATGTTTACATATACAAATAATAATGATTATGTTGTAATTTCCCACCATATCTAGATTATACGTTATAGTTTATTGTTCTCAGGCTACAAATCTGTATTATATGGTATAGTTTGCTACAAATCTGCAGCCTAAGAACGAACTATATCATATAATCTAGCTGTGTAGGAGGCTATACTTTCCTAGGTTTGTGTAAGTATACTCTACAATGTTTGCACAACTATGAAATCACCTAACGATGTATTTCTTATAATTTGCCCTGTCATTTGGTGATTCATCACTGTATTATGTTACAGTGTTATACTACCAACATTTCTCAGGGTGGTCATTATTTTCATTTAAAAATAAGGAGATCATGCAGCATTTGTCCTTGTGTTCCTGGCTTATTTCACTTAGCATGATGTTCTCCAGCTTCACCCATGTTGTTGCAAATGACAGTATGTTCTTTTATAACGCTGAATATATTCCATTTATCCATTTATCTGTTGATGGGCAGTTAGGTCATTTCCGTATCTTGCCTGCTGTGAATAATCATGCAAGGAACTCACAGTAATAGAGAGTAGAAAGGTGATTGCCAGAGGCCTGGCAGGGACAGAGAAGTGGATGGGAAAGGAGGGTGTTGGTCACAGGATACAAAGTTTCAGTTAGATAGGAGGAGCCAGTTCTAGTAAGCAGGATAACTATAGTTAACAGTAACGTATTGTAGATTTCAAAATTGCTAAAAGAATACATTCTAAATGTTCCCATCACAAAGAAAGAATGAGTATGTCAGTTGATGCATTTGCTAATTTGTGTGATTTAATCATTCCACAATGTATACATGTGCCATAACTTCATATTGTACTCCTTAAATGTATGGACAATTATTATTTAATTGACAATTATTATTTCTCAATTTATAATTTATAATTTAATTGACAATTTTTACTTGTCAATTAAAAATTAAAAAATGAATAAAAAGAAGGAGATTGAAGTTGTGAGAACTTGAATGTTATAACATCAGAAAACAGCTGGGTCTGTGCTTTAAGTAGCTCATACCTGGCCAACCCCACGCCCTAGCCTGCTTCTTTCTCCTTTCCTCTCAGACTAAACTCAGTGGCTCATCCTGTGCCTGCTTCTCTTTAAGCCTGTCCTGACCCGTCAGGGCCTCCCAGATCTTAGGCTAACAGAGGCAAGAGATGATAAGGGGGACAAAACCCTCTCCTCTGAGTCATATTCTCGGAGTTTGCTTCTGTATCCCCACAGCCTGGACAAGGCCAGCTTTCCAAGTACGTGGTGCACCAGCCTATGTTCTACAACATAGAGCTAAACATAACGAAGAGGGAAGAGGAGAGGAATTTCCAGCTTAGAGTTTCATTTATTACCCCACAGAGCATTCAATTCCCCTGCTTTGTCTTTGAGAATCTCATTTTGTCCTCGTTCACAATTACAGCTTCTTCTTCTTTTTCTTTTTTTTGAGACAGGGTCTCACTCTGTTGCACAGGCTTAACTGCAGTGGTGCTGTGATAACCTGCTTTTTGCCAGCTAAAACGAACTCTCTTTTTCTCAGACTAAAAGCTGTTCAGGCTTTATGTTAGCTTCTTGAGCCGGGCAGACTCCATCTTAGCTTCTTCCTTTCAGTTATGTTCCCACCATTGACTATGTAACTATAGTATGTAACTGGGGCAGGCTGACACTGGGCACCTCCAGGAATGCATTTGTTGATAAGAGGCTGAGTTAAGTGGCACCAGCAGAGCCTGGGAATGCAGGTGCTGTCGAGCGCCCAGAGCCCCCATTATCTGTAAGTTGTATGTCTTTCATGAGCTTTACCCTTTGCACCTGGCACTGATTTATTTCTAATGTACTAGTTTATCTTTTAACTTTTTGCTTACTCTGCTTTTGTGAAAAATTTGCTTCAGCTAAGTTCCCCCTCCCCTTCAAAACTAGGGTGTAAAAGACCACCTAACTTTTTCTTAGAAGCGGAGAGAATTTTGGGCATTAGCCACCTCTCAGTTGCCAGCATAATAAAGAACTCATAATTAAATTTCAGAGCGTGGCGCATTCCTTGACTTGCTCTGGTATAACAGTGCGATCTCAGCTCACTACAACCTCCGCCTCCTGGGTTCAAGCGATTCTCCTGCCTCAGCCTCTTGAGTAGCTGGGATTACAGGCATATGCCATCACACCTGGTAAATTTTTGTATTTTTAGTACAGATGGGGTTTCACCATGTTGTCCAGAGTGCTCTCTAACTCCTGTCCTCAGGTGATCCGCCCACCTTAGCCTCCCAAAGTGTTGGGATTTTAGGCATGAGCCACCACACCAGGCCTAGAGCTTCTTCTTTAAGTAGATGGCATGAGGAGTTTGCTTCTGTATCCCCAGAGGTTGAGCCTGGAATCTGCATCAGATGGGTCTTCACCACAGGTCTTTTAGGCCTCGCTGTTCTTTGGTCCTAGGTCATCTGTTTAGACTGAGATCTAGGTACAGTCACACCCACCACGAACTTCGCCGGCTCCCTCAGTGCATCTGCTCCATGTCCACTTTGCAACCTGCCAGCACCCAGCCTGATGTCTCCACCTTGAGCTTCCTGCTGGAGCACTGAGCAACTGAGTTGCTGCTGAGGGATGAGATGCTTTAGGGCTTGCTTGCAGCCCATGCACCAACCACCTGGCAGTCTAGAGGAGTTGAAACTCTGTGGGTTTTAACTTTAACATTGGAAGATGTAAGCTGGCAAATAAGCTCTTTGCACTTTTGTCCTCCAGAGAAACTCCTCAGGACATAGTGGCCTATAAGGGACATTGGAGAATAGCACCACAAGAAAGTGAGATGGAGCCACTCCTTGGGCATGATATGAAGAACTCAGCAGCCGAACATCTTCTCCTCTTGTTGGCTTTCCCTCCCAGCCTGCTGCTTTCCCAGTTGCCCTCATTCCAGCCTCCCTAGGATTGCCTTCTCAAATGAAGTAGTCAATCGTAAATGCTTTAGGTTCTGTTTTCTGGGAAATCCACGTCAAGACAGGCTCCCTCTAAGATTGAGTTTATAGTGTTCTCTCTGGATCAATCAGGAGATTTGTTAAAAATGCAGATTCCAGGGACCTCCCCAGACCAGTGATTAAAATCTTTGGATTTCAAGAGTAGTACTGTGCATTCTAAACAAGCTCTCCTGGTGATTCTTATGCACATGATAGCCTGAGAACCAGCAGTCTAGTCTAGACTGAGGAAGAAGGCCAGGATGTAGAATCAATCTTTGGCTTCCTATTTTCTTGGAACAATTGAAAAATCTCTAGCTATTACCAGGAAACCCAACAGTCACTCCTCAACCTTTCCACATTTTCTGCCACTGGTGAATGGATCCAGACACACAAGATTGCAAAAGAAATATTAAAATCCCTTCATAAAAGTCAGTTGTACACCTGGACTCAGGGTTACCATGGAGATTCAAGGCAGTGATCTCACTGATGTTGGCCCCATGCCTTCTCCCACCCCAAAGTTTCTCATGAGGAATTTCTGAGTTTTACTGTGGTTCATTTAACATCCGGAGTTCAGAGACATGAATACTTGAGCAGGCAGGGGCTTCTGAGAACTAAGACAATGTCAGATGAGCCTGCATGACTGCCTTAATGAGGAAGACTCTGCTGGAGCTGGGGTCAGCCTCTCCAGGGAATTCCAGTCCATCATTTCTCTTGGTGAGCCAAATAAGCCACTGGTAGTCCTTGTGCAATGAAAACAAGATTATGGCAATGGATGACAGTGTGAGAGAAAAAATAATTATCGCCTTCTTCCCCCTCCCCAAATAATTCATTCTCTAAGTTTAACAGTCCAACAAGAATGGCTTCTCATGCCAGAGTATATTCGTCATCTACTTAGGAGGGCCACTGAATGTGTAGAGAATATATTTGCTTTTAATTTTCTCTCTGCTGGCTCCCCCTCGGTGAAGCTGCCTAGTGGTTCCCAAGGCAAAACTGTCTCTTCACTGTCTTGGGAACATTGAACTGTACCCAGTCATTCTAAATTTTGATCTGCTCCTTTGAACAATGTCCATCTTGCCTTCATTTTTTTGAACCGTGAGAATAAAATGAGTCTCATTATAAAAGAACCATGATATATAATATATCAAGAAATTGTAGATACTAATCCTCATTGTTTCCATCATGATAATCATCACACAGAACCATGAAGGCCAGAAAAGGGTATATGTCTACCGAAGTGCTGACTCTTTTGTGTTAATTTCTGTAACATGAGTAGGAGTGTGGGCATAAAAGCTGCAATAAGCAGATTGTAGTTCAGAATGGAGACCTTTATGAGAGGTGAACATCCATGAACTATTAACTCAGGAGTTCGTTTGTAAGTTCCTTGCAAGTTCCTATAGTCATATGTCTGCAAATTGGGAAGCCCCTAGTGGTGAGAGTGGTGTCATGGGTGACGATGATTTTATACTAGGTAACATTAAAGGCAACTTCCGAACTAGCGATTATAGGGTTTTATTAAACATCATTCTGAATACATTTATAAACATGGTCAAGTTTACAGGGACACTCTGAGGGCAAGGTCCATACTGCAGTTGAATCTTTGACCCTTGTACCTGGTGAAATACCCATGCCACTATTATGCCCTTAGTAAATGTTAATTGCTAAGTGAATACATAAATGAATACATGTGTGACTAATGGAAAAATAAATGTGACAATATGTATAAGACAGGTTTGTTTATATTTCCGAAAACCTGTGAAGCTAATTTTGTTCTTGGTGCTCTCTGCTTTTTGCTTCCGTATACAGATCCACCTGTCCCTTCTGTCTCTTGATACTGCACCTTCTAAAATTCTCACATTTCTTGGATATTTTCACCCCCTAACTAAAACCTGCAAGGAAAGGTCGAGGAGCATCTTTCAACTTAAGCAGTGAAAAAGCTCATGTGAACTCTAATTGCCACAGTTAATTTTATGGGTCAACTTGACTCAGCCATGAGGTGCCCAGACATTGGGCCAAACCATATTCCGGGTGTTACTGTGAGGGTGCTTCTGAATGAGATTAACGTTTGAGTGAGTAAAGCAGATTGCCCTCCCTACTGCAGGTGGGTAGGTCTCATCTGATCAACTGAACACCTAAATAGAACAAAAAGACTGAGTAGGAGGGAACACTTTTTCATGGTGGCTTGAGTGGAGACATTGGTCTTCCCTCCTTCAGACTCAGACTTAAAGATTCACTCTTTTTGGGTCTCAAGGCTGCCAGCTTTTCAGCTAGGACTTACATAATTGGCTTTCCCAGTTTTCTTGCTTTTGGACCCAGACTGGAACTATAAATCGGCTTTCCTGGGTCTCTAGCTTGCTGATGGCAGATCTTGGAACTTTCTCAGCCTCCGTGATTGTATGAGCCAATTCCTTACCTCTCTTTGTGTCTCTCTCTGTCTCTTAAACACACACATACATATCACATATATGTGTGTATACACACACACACTCACACACACACACACACATACGCAGTCATCCTTCCTATTTGTGAGAATTGGATATAAAAACCCATGGATATTCAAGTCCCTTACATAAAATGACATAGTATATAACCTACGCACATCCTCCATATATATATATATATATATATATATATATATATTTTTTTTTTTTTTTTTTTTTTTTTTTTTTTTGAGACGAAGTTTCACTCTTATTGCCCAAGCTGGAGTACAGTGGCACAATGTCAGCTCACTGAAACCTCCACCTCCCCGGTTCAAGTGATTCTCCTGCCTCAGACTCCCGAGTAGCTGGGGTTACATGTGCCTGCCACCACACCCATTGTGTGTGTGTATATATGTGTTGTCTATTGGCTCTGTTTGTGTGGAGAACACTAATGTACTCATAAAGTTTTTGCATTTTCACAGAAATCAGGGAAGAAACAGGTTTCACAAAGGGAAGAATGGCTATCTATGGAATAAGGCATCATGAGATGAAGAAGATGCTGACTTTGGGGGTAAAGAAAGTGCGAATGATAAGTATGATAAATGAGATAGGCTACATAGTATATCCAACATCAGATATATTCAGTAAATGCTTTGAGATTGATATGATTACTTTACAAGAAACTGAAGGTAATGATGGTTAGAATAATAACTAGCAGGTTAGAATCCAAGTCTGTCTAACTCCAAAGCCAAATAAATATCCAGGCTGACTTTAAAGAGACCTTGGAATTATTTATTATCTTGCAAGACAGACTTAGGTTGGTTGCTATTGTACATTCACAGGGATTCACAGTTTCCAAAAATCTTTACCTCATTCAAATTTCAGAACCCAACTTGTGATGAAGGTGACATTTAGAATTTTACAGATCATGCAGATAAGGAAACTCAGGACATAGATAAGAGAAAGATTTCTTAGTCATGTGGCTTGAACGCAGTGGTCATGCTGGAGCTCAGGTCTCTGGACTCTAAGCCATGTGACCCTTTATTTGGTGCAGGTGGCTCGTAAAGGAGTTTACATTCTTCTGTAAGGTGGTAAGGCAGCAAGCATGGGTGGGGAAAATTACTTACAAAAATCCCTATATCTTTCATATAGTAAAATAAACATGGCTTTGTGTAGACAACAGCAAACTAATACACAAGTGCCATTGTGGAATGAAAATACTGATTATATATATATATATATATATATATATATATATGTATATTTTATATATGTGCAAAATGATACACATATAATTACACAGATTTTTTTTTGATTTTTGAAAATAAGATTAGTCAACTGTTTTATTGCTTGAAACATTTCAGCAAATTGTTACAATTAAATTGCTGGAAAATCGTGATCACCGTTTGCACCTGTAACAGCGTTTACCAGCTCTCTAACTTTTGCTTAGTCAAAATTGCCTTAAGCCTTCAACTCCTTCTTCCAAGTCTTCTATAAAGATGTCCAGGGGCTATCACCATCCAACTTTCCTAGCCATAAATGAAATATAGTTGTTTCATTTGTTTGTCAATATTCTGACAAGGAAATATTTAAACTCATGCTACAGATTTTCTAAGCAGACATTGTCGATTTAAGTCTTGTTTGCATCTATTGCCTGTGAATGTAAAATAAAATCTCTCCCTTAAAAGTATTATTTTCCTTGCCTCTCTCTTAGCCAATGTGGCTGAAGGTCCTTCATTAAACATGTATGTGCTGACCCCCTTGTATCAGGCTGCGTGTGTGAGAACACAGCTGAAAACCAGCATTATTTGCTGCTACTGCAAACCTTCACTGAACTCCTAGCCCTTGCATGTCCTGTGCTAGGTGCTGGAAGGAGAAACAAGACACACTCCTCTTTCTCAAAGAGCCTGTTGTGCTGTGAGATACTGAAAATAGGCAAGTTGTTTGGTGAATGGAAGCATACAGACATGAACCTGATAATATGCAGAAGTGGATCCTAAGAAACATTCACATAGTGCTTGCCACAGGGCACCATAGAAAAGGGATTATGTTTATTAGCTCATTTGATCCTTACAATTACTCTGTGAGGTAGATTGGATGATCCCCAACTTATAGATGGGAAAATGAGACACAGAAAGGTGAGGTGACATGGAGTCAACAAACAAGAACAAGTACATCTGCTGAAAGTGAAATCCAGGTAGACTAGCTCCAGAGTTCATACTCTTAAGAGGAATCTCACACCATCTAAGTAGCGGTCAGTGGAAGAAGGAGTGGTTACGCAGTCAGAAGAAGTGGGAAGCACATTCCATGCAGAAACAGCTGCCTATTCAGAGGCAAAGGCTCTGAGAGGGAACGGCAGGATTGCAGATCTTCCACTTGGCACACAGGTGTGAAGATATGAGAACCAAGAGGTGGCACTAGACAGGTCAGCATACTTACCATGCCCCTTGCCTGTAAAGATGTCCCTACTTTATTCTGAAGACAATGAGAAGCCATTGAAGACATTTTACGTACAGGGATGGTATGATCTAATTTCCATTTTCCATGTCATTTGCAGGAGCAGACTTGTGGGTAAAGACCTGGAGCATGGAAGGAGACAAGCTGAGAGGCTCTCACAAGTGTCCAGCTACCAAGGGAAGACAGGACATTGCAGGCACGAAAAACACTCAGCCTAAGATGGACTGGGAAATATGCAAAAAGTAGACTTGGAAAAAATGGGCCATGAAAGTGAAGAAGAGGAAGGTGCTGAGGAGTATGGCCAGTTTAGGCAGGTGAAGGAAACACCTAAGATCAAGTAGGGAGGAGGAAGTCAGTCCTGTTTTGGATATTTAGGGCTGGAGCTACTTGGGAGATCTGCTGAGAATGATGCATGCACATCACATGATGGATAGAGATAGAAGTGCTGAGAGGCAGCAAATCTGGGTAGAAGCACTAACTAAGAGCATCTTACAGCTGTGCTTGTAGAATAGTGACATGCATAATTATTCCTCAGGAAAGAGTGTTCTGGAGGAGATAGTGGTGCAGCTCAAGTCCTCCAGATGCCACACTCTTGCACTGCTACACTCTTTTCTATTTTATTTTATTATACTTAAGTTCTGAGATACATGTGCAGAACGTGCAGGTTTGTTACATAGGTATACACGTGCTACGGTGGTTTGCTGCACCCATCAACCCATCATCTACATTAGGTATTTCTCCTAATGCTATCCCTCCCGTAGTGCCCCACCCCCAGACAGGCTCCCTGGTGTGTTATGTTCCCCTCCCTGTGTCCATGTGTTCTCATTGTTCAGCTCCCACTTATGAGTGAGAACATGCGGTGTTCGGTTTTCTGTTCCTGTGTTAGTTTGCTGAGAATGATGGTTTCCAGTTTCATCCATGTCCCTGCAAAGGACACAAACTCATCCCTTTTAAGGCTGCTTAGTATTTCATGGTGTATATGTCTCTAGCACTACTATTTCTTAGACAGGAGTTTGGAATTCTGTCTCTGGCCAGGCTTACTGCCAAGTTGTAAAAGTTATCAGCCTTAAATGAATTATCATTTATGAAACACCTAGAATAGTGCCTATAACTTATAAGTGCTTATTAAACAAGTAAAATAAGCAGATGAACCCCCATTGAGATAAGAGCTGCACTTTTCCTTTTCACTTGATTTATGCTAGTCTTGGGTAGAAGAACAGAGGGAGAAGTCTGAGGAGCCAGCAGCTTAGAAATAGCCAAGGATGACTGTGAGAAGGACCACTAAGAGACAGAGAGGAAGCCCAGCAGAAGTGCATGTCACATGAGGTGTGTTTACTCATGGAGATGGCATCAACAGGACAGCCTTCAGCCCAAAGGGCAATTAAGTTAAAAATAAAAGTGATTAATTAGGTTTAGTATCACCTCAAGGAGAAGAGTGGGCATTGGCTTTGAGGTATTGTTAGTGATAACAGTCCTGTGATAATGTCTAATTTTTAGACCTGTTTGGTTCAGCTTTGAACCTGGAGCCACAGGCACTAACTGTGCTGTTTGTCCACATGCCAGGAATGGACTACTGTTTGTTTAAGTGACTCGATAACCATTTGTTGAGTACATAATATGTGACCAATACTGAGTCAACTGGTAGGATAAATAGAACAAAACGCATCTCTAAGGAAAAACACGTTTTGGGATTTGTTTAATGTCTAAGCACGACTTGCCTGCACCCCCTGCTATGTTCTCCTGGGTTTCTTGTCTCAAAGCCATTCGTTTGCTGGATTCTGCATTCCTTAGTATAACTAAGAGTTGCAGAAACTGTCTCACTGTAAGCTCCAAAGAGCAGAATCTTTTCTGGGTCTATACAGTCATGTGTCACTTGATAAGGGGCATATGTTCTGACAAACATGTCATTAGGCAATTTTGTAGTTATGCAAACATCATGAAGTTTGTATACACACACCTAAGTGGTATAACCTACTGCACACCTAGGCTATATAGTATAGCCTATTGCTCCTAGGCCACAATTATGTATAGCATGTTACTCTCCTGAATACTGGAGGCAATTGTAACACAATGGTAAGTATTTTTATAACTGAACATACTTAAACACAGAAAAGATACAGTGATAATACAGTATTATAATCTCATGGGACCACTGTTGTATATGCAGTCTGTTGTTGACCAAAACGTCATGTGGTGCATGGGTTGTACTTCATGATATCCTGAGCACCTGTCACATAAACACAGACAGAATAATAATCACAGTTTCAGTAAGTGCTATGAATAAATAGTACAATATTCTTTCAGAGCATATGGCAGTGGAGGGGAATCTTATTTAAAATAAGGCGTTGGTCAGGGAAAACCTCTCTGATAAAGTAATAAATTTGAGATTTGCAAGAATGATATGTGGCTAAAGGAGAGGGGGGAGAGAGAGAGAGAGAGAGAGAGAGAGAGAGACACTCCAAGTAATTGCAATCCATCTTTCTCATGTCAGATAGTGGCTTCCTTTAAGCCTCTGTAAAATGTCATTTCAGGAAATTATGTTTTCTGTTTCACAAAATGACTCATGTAAAAGAGCTCTTTTGTTGTCATTGGCCTTAAAAATAAATTCAGGATAAAATAACTTAGAACCATTTTTACTTTTATTCTTGATTTTTTTTTTTACACGCAACAATGGAACTGCAAACTTAATTTTTCTTTTGCCATTTGAAAAATATTTTTTTTCCTTGCTGTCTTATGCCAGCTCCCTACTCTGAACCCCTGGGGATGCTGCAGCCTCCAGACCCCTTCCCTCTCTCCACTTCGATCAAACATATGCTGCAGTAGTTCCCTGTCTGCCCCTCTAGGTTGGGCGGGGTGGAGCTGCCTAGACAACACACAGCCTCTAGACCCAGGACATGACCGTTCTGCCCAAATCAGCTGGTGCTGATAGAGTCTTTGTGCCCACAAGGTCAAGCCCCCCTGTACCCAACATACTAGGTAGTCTGCTTCCTGGCTGTGGAATCAGGAAGTAGTAGTTAACACACCTCTGAAGCTCAGAGCCCTGACCTTGGAGCAATAAATGACAAAATTTTATAAAGTGTCTGGTGAAATGTCTGGCACCCAATAGATTCGCAGCACAGGTTAATCAAAGCAGACTTGGTCCCTGTTGGCTTGACCTCTTCCTCTCTTAAATTCAGTCCTAAATGTGTCCAATGGTACCAAGGTGGTCAATTTGACATCTTAGAGCCAAGAGACTAGGGTGGGTATGGCCCAAGCCTGGTACTTAATGAAGTACCTTCATTAAGCAAAAAAAGTTAAGGGTAATTTTTGAAGTAGGCATCAGTAAAGAACTAGGAGACAGTAGGAAGAATTTATCTGGGGCCTCATTACCAACATTTACATATAAGCTTATATAAAACACTCCTTGGGAACTACAGGTAATAATGGGATGGAAGGAATGGAGTCTGAAGGCTGCATTCCTTCTGCAGTAAGTGGAGAGAAAGAAGGAAGGAAATACACATTTATGCTACTAGAACCCATTTGTCTTCACCAGCTGGTGTGACCTTGAGAAACACTGGTTACAGTTAGATGGAATTATCATTATTTTGCTGCTATAACAAATTGCCAAAATCTTAGTGGCTTAAACAACACATTTTAAAAATCTTATATTTCTGAAGGCCAGAATTCCAAAATGAGTCTTACGGGGGTAAAGCCCAAATGTAAGCAATGCTGTGTTTCCTTTTCGTGGCTCCAGGGGCCAATCCCCTTCCTTGCTTTCTCCCACTTCCAGAGAGAGGCCGCCCTTGTTCCTTGGCTCACAGCCTCATCCTTCATCTTCAAATCCCACTGTGTCAGGCTGAACCTTTCTCAAGTCCTATCACTCTTACCCCTCTTCTGCTTTCCTCTTCCACATTTAAGGACCCTTGCAATTATACATTGCACTTGCGCAGACAAGCCAGGACAATTTCTCAATCTTAAGGTCAGTTGGTTAGCACCCTGAAATCCACCTGCAACCTTAATTCTCTTTTGTCCTGTAACATATTTATGGCCTCTTGGATTTAGGATATAAACAGCTTTTGGGGATGCTATCCTTCCTTCCACTGGCACTATGCACAAAATCAAATATTCCATTTAAGTCCGGTAAGGAGCACGGGAAAAGTGTAAGGCACTGAACTAATTTGAGAAGCCCACAGTTTCTCTGGTTTCAGCATCATTGCTTAAATGTGTGTAATCCCGACAAGCCATTTTGATTCACAACAAAAGTGTGGAGAAGAGGAAGCAGAAACAGGGTGTGTCTGAGGAACTGTGTTAAAGGAAAAAACGTGTCTTCCTAGGTCCACAGGGGGCGTGGTCTCAAAGGTAAGACCTTCCCAGCGCCATGCCTCCCTCCGCCTCCCCGTCCGGGAACCTGGAGTTGTTTGTCTAACTTTCCCCGGCAAGGATAGGCAAAATTTTGGTGTGCTCCTTTGTTTAAAAAAAGCCCGGGAAAAACTCTTGGAGGAAGGGCCTCTGTTCTGGGCTGGACAGCCAATCCAACGTCAGAGTTGAAGATCAATCATTCCAGAGGAAGTTTGAAATAAATCCTCTCATTGGACAAGAACATGAAGGGGGCGGGAATAACTTCAGAGTTAAAACTTAACAGTTAAAATTCCCTGCACCTTACCTGTGCGGATTTTCCCTCTCTGGGATCCCCTTTCCCCTCTCTACCTGTACTGATACCCCCTTCGGATTCCCATCCCAGGACAGCGTGGGAGCGTTTACTCTTTTTCTATCTCCCCCTGCCTGAAAAAAATCACTTTCTGCTAAACTCTTTGGGTCCGATATTTACTTGAACTGTAAGCTCACAGTACTGCCAAGGCCCCTTCCCCATTCTTGGGGCAAAGAGAGGCCAAGAACCTCGGGCACATCAAATGGCGGGGGGGGGAGCTGAGCCCCCTTCGTCCCGTGACCGGGTTACAGGTCTGTGTTAGTGTCTTGCTCTGGGGTCACATACTTGCATGTTTACAAAGAGATGCTAAGCATTGCCCTCCAACAGGGAACGTGGGAATAGAGGCAGTGGAAATTCCACTTGTCTCAGCAGCTCAGAGTCTCAGCCCACACCTGTGTTCGGGCAAGTCACCTCCTTCATGCTTCTCAGTTTTACCCTCTGAACTTCTAAGGGCTGTGCTGCTATTACTATAAACTCAAGACTAAAGGGATTTATTGGGGGAAACTTTGAGATAGTACCAGACTTTGTTTCTATGTTACGCTGACTCCACACAGAAGTTCCCAGCCAAGAACCACATGCCTGGGTTCCCTGGTGTACACGCGGAGATGCCAAAATAAACACCAAGGTTTCACTGGGCAAGGGAAATACTTCATTTCAATCCCTTCTGAGGCAATCTCTGAAGAGATCCATATCTGTTTGATATCAGCTGTGGGAACTTCAGGGGAAGAAGAGGAGGTACACATATGCATTTGCATACATCTCCTATGGATGTCCTGAGCTGCTCATCTATTTTTCTCATTGAATCTCTCCCTCACATCTTGGAATATTGGGAGTTCTGCGATCTACACAAGAAGAATTTTGTGGTCTCTTTTGTACAGGTAAAGTGAAGCAGGGACCACTCAGCAGGGCACTGACCAGGCCAAGCGACCCTCCCTTGCCTTTCCCTGTGTGAGGTCTGTAAAGCAAAAATAAAAGACTGCCAACCAACTGGAAGGACCGTCCTCTTGGCCAAAAGGACTCTAGAGAAAATTGTAAAACTGTATTTCTGGCCA
The DNA here is from genome assembly GCF_001604975.1 of Cebus imitator. Classification (NCBI taxonomy): domain Eukaryota; kingdom Metazoa; phylum Chordata; class Mammalia; order Primates; family Cebidae; genus Cebus; species Cebus imitator. The sequence goes on along the minus strand of NW_016107803.1, from coordinate 629,300 downwards.
TGAAGGGAAGGGAAGCTGAACATGCCTCATTATACCTCCTCCCTTTTGGTGTTTAGGCACAACTACCAGCATTAACATTGAAATAGAGACCAAAAGAGGAACAAAACAGACTCTTGTGGCTATGAGATGCCAAATTCCAACCTGACTCTGTTGTGGCATCTTATGACAGAAGATCCTGAAGGAAATAAAAATACCCTATCCCAAAATGTATTTCTTTGACACATTTTTAAATGACCCTACAAAGCCATCTCTTATGGAGGAAATTTGCAACTGTAGAGAATCTCCATTAATACAACCAAATCTTCTCTCTCTAGATTGTTTTCCTGAATCTAGGAGAGATTAACTGAGAATCTGATACCTTTATGGTCTGAAAAAAGATATTTATTATCTATTATCTCTGAAGTCTGCTTCCTGGAGCTTCATCTACATAACAAAAACCCTGGCCTTCACCACCCTACTTATCTTTTTTTTTACTGTACCTTAGGTTCTGGGGTACATGTGCAGATTATGCAGGATTATTGCATAGGTACATACATGGCAATGTGGTTTGTTGTCTCCATCCCCCCATTACCTGTATCTGGCATTTCTCCCCATGTTATCTCTCCCCAACTTCCCCCCCCCTGCTGTCCCTCCCCTAGCCACCCCCAACAGACCCCAGTGTGTGATGCTCCCCTCCCTGTGTCCATGTGTTCTCATTGTTCAACATCCACCTATGAGTGAGAACATGTGGTGTTTGATTTTCTGTTCTTGTGTCAGTTTGCTGAGAATGATGGTTTCCAGATTCATCCATGTCCCTACAAAGGACATGAACTCATCATTTTTTGTGGCTTTATAGTATTCCATGCTGTATATGTGCCACATTTTCCTTGTCCAGTTTATCATTGATGGCCATTTGGATTGGTTCCAGGTCTTTGCTATTGTAAACAGTGATGCAATGAACATACATGTGCATGTGGCTTTATAACAGAACGATTTATAATCCTTTGGGTATATACCCAGTAATAGGACTGCTGGGTCAAATAGAATTTATATTTCTAGATCCTTGAGGAATCTCCACACTGTCTTCCATAATGGTTGAACTAATTTGCTCTCCCACCAACAGTGTAAAAGTGTTCCTATTTCTCCGCATCCTCTCCAGCATCTGTTGTCTCCAGATTTTTTAATGATCGCCATTCTAACTGGTGTGAGATGATATCTCAATGTGGTTTTGATTTGATTTGCATTTCTTTAATGACCAGTGATGATGAGCATTTTTTCATATGTTTGTTGGCCTGATATATGTCTTCTTTTGAAAAGTGTCTGTTCATGTCCTTCATCCACTTTTGAATGGGCTTGTTTTTTTCTTGTAAATCTGTTTTAGCTCTTTGTAGATTCTGGATATTAGCCCTTTGTCAGATGGGTAGATTGCAAAAATTTTTACCCATTCTGTTGGTTGCCAGTTCACTCTAATGATTTTTTGTCGTTGTTTGTTTGTTTTTTTGCTGTGCAGAAGCTCTGGAGTTTAATTAAGTCCCATTTGTCCATTTGGGCTTTTGTTGCCAATGCTTTTGGGTGTTTCATTCATGAAGTCCTTGCCTATGCCTATGTCCTGAATGGTTTTGCCTGGGTTTTCTTCTAGGGTTTTTATGGTGTTGGGTCTTAAGTCTTTAATCCCTCTGGAGTTAATTTTAGTGTAAGGTGTCAGGAAGGGATCCAGTTTCTGCTTTCTGCACATGGCTAGCCAGTTTCCCCAACACCATTTATTAAACAGAGAATCCTTTCCCCATTGTTTGTTTTTGTGAGGTTTGTCAAAGATCAGATGGTTGCAGATGTGTGGTGTTGCCTCCGAGACCTCTGCTCTGTTCCATTGGTCTGTATCTCTACAAATGGCCATAATTCTCTATCCCTCTCCCTAGCCAGATTCTTGTAATACGATATACTAGATCTTCCATCTGGAGGTAAACTCCATTCCCCCTCTTTGAATCTAGATGCCTTGTAACTTGCTGTGGGCAATAGAATGTGGCAGAAATGGTGCTATGCCAATTTTAAGACCAGGCCTCCAAAGACTCTGCACACTTTTCTTAGCTCACTTAGAACCCTGTCAAGTAACTCACCAAATAAACACCACCAGGCAAGACTGCCGGAAGATGAGAGACACAAAGCCCAGTGGCTCTATCACCATAGCTGACAACTTCAGACATGTGAGGCCATCCAAGATCAGCCCATCATGGGCCAACACCCCTGTTCATATCACTGATGTAGGAGGGATCCCACCTCAAACCAGCAGAGCTTGGACCAGATCATAAGCACTGCCCAAGCAACCCTCAGTTGCAAGCTCAACAACTGCTTATTGTTTCAAGTCTTTGATAGGATGTTGTTTGTTAGGCAGCATTATTGATAGCTGATATGATAATCATTTGATTGCAATATTCAGACTGAAACATTTCTGGAAGGGAAAGAGGGTTCTGTTAATAAGTACAATAAGATAATAGGCAGAAGGAAGCCTCCCAGGTTGCCCTGTCTCAGGGGTTGCTAACTCAAGCAAGTGCACAGATCTGGGCTCTGGTCAGAAACACAGCCTTTGTATTTCTGGGCACAGGAGTGAGGCATTAAGAGTGGTTGGTTTTCTGTGCTTCTCAGTCTGGAAGTGATGAGTGACCAAAAAAGCTGGTCAGACCAACCAGAGCTGAGGTCCATCCATCACAATTAAAATATAAAGGGGAAAAAGTGGGCTAAGTAAACTGAAGTAAAGCCACCAAAGGTTACCAGCCTTTCTGAGGTTTTGTTTTCTGGAATGCGTTCCTTTATTATAGTCCTCTCTAATAATAGGAACTAGTGTTCTTCAAGAACTGATTATGTGCCAGATACTATGTGGCTAATTTAAAAGCATTAACTCATTTTATTCTCATGCTTTGTTGAGGCAAGCACAGTTCCTGTCCCCATCTGACAGCTGAAGACACTCTTGCTTTGAGAACTTGATTGGAAATGGAGCTGTGATGTGCTCAACTCCAAAGGCAGAGGGCCTGTTTCTCCCCTGAGCCATTTTGGTGACTTCCATAGGTAATTTTTCTTAGAGTAGGGTAATTAGTACTACAGACATTACCCATTAAGGCCTTGGTTATGTCTGTCTCCCTTGACATTGTCCCCTCCTCACACTCAGCTTCTGCTGCAATTTTTTTGTATAGTCCTCTTCACATATCACTCCTCCATAAAAGAAAAATGAACAATTTGATGAGAGAACATTATGAAATTGATAGGTAGGACAACCTATTTACTTTGAATTTGAAACTCAATGCTGCAAGAGTATTTTTGGGGGGGTTTGAGGTCTTTGACACTGAGCATAAGATGGGTGTATTTATAATTCAGGAGTCTGTCTTGGCTTCAGATTGGTTTCATACTTAAGGTGTGGTGGTTCCAGCTTCTCAGCAACCAAAAAATTTGTAGATCAATATGACAGATGCAGAACATGTGGGAAGCATACTCCTTTCTCTCTAAAGGCATGGACTGGTGGCCAAACCTATGTCTGGGACACTAAAGCATCACTGATCTGAACGGACTCACTGCACTGAGTCATGGGAATTAGGAACAGGGAGAACTCTGAGGTCCTTTCTTCATGCAGTTCAGGGTCTGGTGTCCAATACAAGCGTAAGAAACATCAATTTCTCTTTGGAAAAACAAGTGCTTTCTAACTTGGGTCTTTAATCTCACAGAAGACCTTCTGGCCTAATACTGCAGAGCCACATAACATTCTCTTCCAACGAATAGCTGCCAAATAATTTTGAAATATAAAAAGTATATATTAATCCATAAAACAAAATGTCTCAGAGAACACTGAAACAGAGAGTCTTAGAAACAGATACTGTTGATATTTTCTTCACAGAGTCTTTTTGTTTAGCAACACTGGTTTAGTTCTACTTAAAAATTGAAACATATTTTTAGTCTCCCTCAATTTAGAAAAAAATTTAAATATTAAAGGCTGTCTTTTTCCTAGACATTGGTGATTAAGGAGTGTCCAAGTCAGGGCAGCTGGCTTTGTGGCTTTGTTTCAGCCCTTCCAATTAGAACCTGGGTGCCTTGACTTCGCCAATAAACTTTCTGAGTCTCAGATCACCCTCTTTACTAAAGGATGAAATTGAAATAGATTATTTCTTGTCTTGTGCAATGCCAACATTCCAATAAAGTATTTACAAGAAGCATTCCTGACTAGTCCTGTGATCTGCACCATGAAAAGAAGGTTTGAAGTTGGGAGAAATTTCAGAAATACTCTTGGGGATTCCGGAGGTTCATTAACATATTCAACAGAACCTGGACATGGAAATATTGGCTGAGGCACCAGGAGACAATGGATATAGCCTTTCAAAGGAAGTGTGTTATCTGCTAGATCACATGCAGAAAGTTCAAAGCGGGTGATCAAACGTGAGTTAGATGTCTCACCCATGTCCAAGGTATCAAAAGGGGCATCATAGGGGAGTGTAAGGAGAATTTTTTTGAATATGTATTTTTGGAAAATATATGGCTGTGTTGTGAGGTCTTTACCCCTCCTGGAGAGAAGAGTGAGGAAGTGCAAGCCTCTAACCTCAAGCCTGGTGATTTGAGGGACAGGTGGTTTTCAGCAGGACCACTCAGAGAATTTTGCTTAAGTCCCCTGCAGTGGAATATATGGATCAGGGGTGGGGTGCTGGTGGTAGTGGTGGTGAAACTGCTTTTGCAAAGATTTTAACAGTAACAAGAGAAGGATCTAATATAACTGACTCCATCTTGCTTGTAACCGCACAAGCTAACCACCCTGGCTCATTCCTGCAAATAGGCCAGACTAACAATGGGAGGAATTTAGCTTATAGTTTAACTTTAAAACAAAGACAATAACAGCTGCTTCCTGAAACTAAACCCCTCCATGGTTGGGGACTAAAATAACCTGCATAGCATTAATGAAAAGTGACAAGGCTGAAACTGTAATCAAGGGCAGAATTCTGTTAAGGCATAAGCAGAAGTTAAATGGCAACCAGCCACTCTTTCTTAGCTTCCTTTTCTATAATTGCTCACTTTACTGCTCATGGAGTCAAGCAGCCAGGGACAGTGGGAGGGACAAGATTTATAACTTCCCCAAATTGCTCCCATAGATAACATCACTATTGTGAAACTCAGGACTTGCCTTTAAGATATTTTTCATGGGCGCGGTGGCTCACGCCTGTAATCCCAGCACTTTGGGAGGCCGAGGCGGGTGGATCATGAGGTCAAGAGATCGAGACCATCCTGGTCAACATAGTGAAACCCTGTCTCTACTAAAAATACAAAAAATCAGCTGGGCATGGTGGTGCGTGCCTGTAATCCCAGCTACTCAGAAGGCTGAGGCAGGAGAATTGCCTGAACCCAGGAAGCGGAGGTTGCGGTGAGCCGAGATCGCGCCATTGCACTCCAACCTGGGCAACAAGAGCGAAACTCAGTCTCAAAAAAAAAAAAAAAGATATTTTTCAAAGTCTGCATTCTTGCGGACCAACTGATGCCCACCAGACATGTGGCCCATACCGAGGAAAGAAGTGACTCAACTGGCCCTATGACTCCCACCAGAAACTGACTTTGTTCATGAAGTTAATTTCAGCACTGCAATGACTTCATTCCCATCCAATCAGTAGCCCCCATTCCCTAGCCCCTTATCCACCAAATTATGCTTAAAAGTCTTAAGTCTCTGAGGTCCTGGGGAGGCAGATTTGATAGATATCTTCCATCCTCTTTGCTTGGCCTCTCTGTGATTATTAAACTTTTTCTCTGCTGCAACAGCTGCTGATCTCAGTGCATTGGCTTTTTCTGGGCAATAGGAAAGAAGAACCCACTGGGCTATAACAATGGTGATCACAGAATTCTGGAATCTGAACAGTCTCTGACACAGGTAAAGAATAAGAGATAAGCTGACCAGTTGTATGTGGAGAAGTTGGATTGGATGGGAGATGGGGGTATCAAACATCCCACACTCTAAGAATTACTCTGGGAAAAGGATGTGTGAGTGAGTCATGGACAAAATGAATGCCATGAACAACAGAGAACTGTGGTGGATTGATCTTAGCACCTGTCCAAGATAGTGTCAGGAAGAAGGGGGAATAACTTCAGCCAAGAGGAGGTAGAGGAGATAGAGGAAAGTGTTGAAGAAGATGAGGTTATGGCCCACATCAGACAGCTGCAGAGAGAGACCTGGGGGTAGTGAGGGTGTTTCTAAAATTTACCCTTAATATGGTTTGCACATTTGTCCCCCCAGAATCTCACATTAAAATTTGATCTTCAATGCTGGAGGTAGGGCCTAGAGGGGGGTATTTGGGTCCTGGAAATGGATCCCTCATGGATGGGTAGGTGACTTCACTGCAATAATGAGTCCTCACACTTTTAGTTCATGTAAAAGCTGGTTGTTAAAAAGAACATGGCATCCCTCCCCTTCTTCTCTTACTCCTTCTGTCATCATGTGACAACCAAGCAGATAACAGCACCATGCTTCTTACATAACCTGAAGAATCATGTGCCAAATAAACCTTTTTTAAAAATAAATTGCCCAGTCTCAGGTATTCCTTTATAGTAATGCAAGATAGGCTAATGTAATCCTTTTTTAGACACTTCATGGGCCTTTTGTAACTGCCAAACCCAGGCAGCAGCTCACAACATTATTGGCTAAACAAGAACCTTTCTGTCATTCTCCCTTCCTGCTTTCTTCCCATGCCACAAACCTAGACAGGCAGAGATTGTTGGGGAAGAATGTGCCATGGAGGAGAAAGAGCTGCAGCCAACCAGAGCCCCCTTCCCTGACTGTGGCTTCCACAAACTATAGACTCTTCTAGGAGAGAGGCTGAGACTCAAAATCAAGTTTGGGATTTTGCTACTTAAATAGTAACAAATATTTCAAACAGTAAAGCAAGATTATACCAGTGACTTAAACTGAGTAGAATATTTTGTGTTACTTAAGAGGGGCAAGGGAATGGAAAGAACTAGACTCCATGATGATGAACTTAAACAGTGGGAAATAAAGAAAGCAAGTTATGCTCTGCAAAGTCCTTCAGTAAGTAATTTTATTAACTTTGACCGCATTTTCGAAATCTATTTTCCTACAAGCTTCTTTTTGTCACAGAAGACCAATTTATATGCCATGGAAAGGAGAAGCATTTGGAACATACTTAGGTATACAGTGTTCAAATGGCTAAATATTTTCTTTTAGATTAATATGCAGAGAGTTATTGTTTTGATTTGAAAAATCATAGATCAAAAATTAGGACAACAGTTGGTATATATATTCTGTAGTTCTCAGATCTCTTTTAATCTAAAATATCTTAAATAATGCATTCATATTGGTGTGTGTGTGTGTGTGTGTGTGTGTGTGTGTGTGATTCTCATATTGATTTCGTGGCTTTAACAGTTAAATATTGCAAATCTCAGTGAAGAGGTCACTCAAGTTAACAAAATCTTGATTTCACTTTTTAGTTTTTTGTCAAGCTATTAAATTATGCATTCTGACCTCAATGTAGCGAAAGAATATTGAAAAATGCTGGTAAGAGGTAAAAATTTTTCTTTTTACATTCAGCATTATGCTTTTAATTTATTTATGTACATTAAGTTTTTTCCCCCTATTTAAATCAACATCCTTCTTTGGTTTCAGTATCAGTAATAAAACGGTCATGTAGTTTTTATTACTATATTTCATTTTTAAGGGGAACACAAACAATAAATTGCCCCAAAATAAATTTCAATTAAAAGTCAAATTCATATTACTGTACTTCATGTATTGTCAAAGTGGGTCTTTTAGGTCCTTGCTATTTAAAATGTAGTCTGTAATCCAGCAGTATTGAAATATTGGGGACCTCATTAGAAATACGGAACCACAAGCCCCTCTTTAGGCCTACTGACTTGGGAGTCTCCTGCCCAACAGTGTTTGATAAACACCTTATTAGACAGATCCATGACATTTACCATGGGGTTTATTGTCCGTGTATTTAATTACACCTTGCAGCTCCCACCCCTGCCCCATCATAATGGAATGGACAAGGGCAGAACTGAGCTGAATCCAGATCTTGGGCAATTCACTTAAATTTCCAGCTCCAGTTTTCTTATTTTCAAAATATAGATAATAATCTTTGCCACAATGTTGCAAAGTGAGACTTATTCAAAATAATAGTATCTGTAATGGATCCAGTGTACTCTTGTGATTCACACTAACATTCCCCAAATTTTATGCCCAACAGAAAAAGTTATTCTTACTTCTTTCAATTCTTCTTCTTTATTTTTGGTTATTGTTTGTTTCTTTACCATCTACTTTGGCAACCTCAGTCACGTGGCTTATAACTAAGAATGTTAAATTAAGTTTACGTTACTTTAGTGTCACTGTAATTATTATCAAAATCACCTATGTCAAAATCCCTGTTTGTTGCTTGGTAGGAGAGGCCCTGTGTCCTTAGCCGAAGTGTTTGACTCTTAATTTCCCACTACTTCATCAGGCATAGTTGTTTCATTTCCAATTCCCCAGAACATTACGGGCAAGAATTAGGGATGTGGGTGCTGCAGATTCAGGAAAATGCATTAAGTGCTCATAGCTGCTTGGCAGAGAGAAAGCAAACTGCCCCAGCAGCTTAGAATTAGGACTGAGTCATCAAGAAGAGGTGAATTCTCTTCCTGAGCATCAGCTGTTTGAGAAAGTAGGAAAGATTTTTAATAATATAGAACCAAAGTTCAACAAGTAATATTATTTTTAAAATTCGGATTTCTGAGTGAATGCCACAGAATTGAGGTTTCAGCAATATTAAATCAACAATAAGCAGTTTCTGAATTAATTCTCAAGAAGTTTCTTCCTTAGAAGTGACAACATTAACTCTCTCCTAAGCAAGGAAAGCTTCTATGACTTGTTTTTTCTTTTTCCTTGTTTTTTCAGCTTTCGTTGGCTTCGAGGATGAGGATTGATAGGATCAAGTAAATATAATAATAAATAAATAAATAAATGTATGTCTCAGTTAAGGTAGGCATGTAAGCAATTTAGTATTTCTAAAGGTGAATCATGAAGAACAATTGTAACATCTGCTGAGGTGAAGATAGAGTAGACGTATTTTACCCACTTTTTTCCACTAAATACAATTAAAAACCCTGGGCATACTTAAAAAAAATTTGAGAAAACTTAAATGTGGAGAGAAGGTGATAGACTGGCTAGGGACCTCTAAGCCCAAGTACAACAAGGTGGTGAGTTCCCTGAGTTTTCTTTCGGTTTTACACGTCCCAAACTTCACGTTGAAGAATTAACAATCAACAGATGCTGATAGGCACAGATAGAAAAAGCCTTAACAAAAGCTTTCCCTCTCTGCCAAAAGGAATAGGAAAGAGGCAGGCTAGCAAGACAGAAAACTTTTCGACAGTAACTGCTGCACCGTAGACAAATACCAAAGAAAAAACATTATATTCCACCCACACCAGCCAAGGATGAGAGAGAAGTCTAGACTTTCACCTTGCTTGTTTGCAATGAGGGGCCGTAGGCACCCAGCTGGGGTAGTGTGGGAGGAAGCTGAGTAGGAAGTTAGAGCTTTCCTTCTTGCCAGGCAATAGTAAACCCTCCCCATGGTGGTGTCTGTAAAGACCATGTGGGATACCTAGACTTTCAGCCTCATTGAGCAGTAATAAGGTGTTTCTCTCCCTCTTCATTGGGGTGGTCTCAGAGAGGACGGAGTAGTGAAAATCCGTATGAGGCACTCCCACACCTCCTGAAGAGGGAGGTATCAATGGAGTCAGGTGAGGAATCTGGATTTCTACAGCCAACCTACCCCTGGGAGCCGCTTTCTTTCCCTTGACAGAAAAGTATCAGAGGAAGTCAGCTAAAGAATGAAGTTTAAACAAAATCCAGGGTCTCATAATATAATACCTAGAATATGCAATTTTCAATAAAAAAGTCATTATACCAAGAACCATAAAGTTTCAGTTGGTGAAAAGACAATCAATAGATGCCAACAGAGATGTGATAAGACTTATCTGATGAAGATTATAAAAAATAATCACAAAAATGCTTGACAGAGCAATTATGAACATGCTTGAAACAAATAAAGAAATAAGGTCTTAGCAAAAAAGCAAAGTCTTATAGAAAATAGAATAGAGAAGAACAAATGGACATTTTAGAAGTGAAAATACAATAACCAAAATTACAATAAAACAAACATACAAAACCTCAGTGGATGGGCTCAACAGCAGAACAAAAGGATCAGAGTAAATAATCAATGAACTGGAAGTAGAACAATTAAAAAGTGTTGATGCCCTTGGAGCCCAAGAAAGAGAGGAGAAAAAGGGCAGAGTTGAAAGAAATACTCAGAGAAATAAATACTAAGAATTTCCCATTTTGTAAATACATACATAAATCCACATATTCAAGAAGCTGAATGAACCCTAAACACAAGAAACCCAAATAAATGGTCGTTTCTGAAAACTAAAGATGAAGAAAAAAAATCTTGAAAGCAGCAAGAGAGAAACAATATCATATAAAGAAAAAACACTTTGATTGGCAGTAAATTTCTTATCAGAAACCATGAAGACCAGAGAAAAGTGGCATAATATTTTTTAGTCCTGAAGAAAATAATATAGCTGTAAAGCCAGAATTTTATATCTAGTAAAATGTCTTTCAGGAAACTAGGAGAATTTGTCACTAGCAGACCTGTTTTAACAAATTGCTAAAAAAAGATCTCTAAACAAAAAAGAAAATGTTAAAATAAGAAATCTTGGAACATCAGAATGAAAGAAATAATACAGTAAGTTAAAATATGGATAAACAAAATAGATGTTTTCTTTTTCTCTTGAGTCTTCAAAATTATGCTTAATGGATAGAGCAAAAATTACAACCCATCATCAATATGTTCTAAATTTATATAAAGGAAATATTTATGATAATTATATTATAAATGGAGGGTGGAAGGAGAGATGGAAACGGAGGTAATTTTTCTATATTTTATTTGAACTGGTAAAATGACAATGCCATACTGTGTTGACTGTAGTAAACAGTCAAGATAGACCACATCCTGGAGCATAAAACAAACCTCAGCACACTTAAAGTATTTAAAATCACACAGAACCAATATGGAATCAAACTGGAAATCAGTAACAAAGATACCAGAAAAATCCCCAGACACCTGCAAACTAAGCTACAATTCTAAATATCCCATGGGTCAAGGAAGATTCTCCAGGGTAATTTTTTAAAAAAGTACATTGTGTATGTAACATATAAAAATTTTGTAGGCTATGACTAAAACACTGCTGAGAGAGAAATTTAGAGCACTAACTGCCTATGTTAAAAAAATAAAGTTTCAAAACAATAATCTAAGATCCTACTTCAAGAACCTAGGAAATAATAGCAAAATAAATCTAAAGGAAGCAGAGAGAAGAAAACAATACAGAGTAGAAACAAATCAAAACACAAAATATATTACAGAAAAAAAAATCAAGTAGTTTGTTTAAAAAAGATCAATAAAATTTACAAGTTTCTGTGAAAAGAGAAAGACAAAGAAAAAGAGAACAGAAATTGCCATTACCAGGAATGGAATATTATAAGGAACATTACTACAAACTATTTAAAGACCTCTCAAAATTTGATGAAAAAATTAAATTAGAAAATAGGCTAGATATATGAACAGACATTTCACAGAAGAGTATAGGCAGGTGACAAATGAGCACATGGAATGTTCAACATCATCAGCCTTTAAAACAGTGAAAATTAAAACTGCAAAGCATTATCACTGCATACCTATTAGAAAGGCTAAAAATTCCTCCCCAGAACTTGTACACTTTGCTTCCTACTGTACTATGAAGACGTAATTACGTACAGAAAAACCACAAGAGAGAAGAAAATAAAGAACTGAACAAAAATACATACAAAAAAAAGTACTGACACCACAAAATGGTGACAAGAATATGTTGAAACTGGATCACACATACATTACTGATGGGAATGTAAAATTGTACGGGTACTCTGGAAAACAACTTGACATTTTCTTAAAACAATAACAGCTGACAATTGCACTCCTGGGCATTTATCCCAGAGAAATGAAAGCTTACGTTCACACAAAAACTGGTACACAAATTCATTATAATAGCCAAAAACTGGAAACAACACAAGTGTCCTCCAGTGGGAGAATGATTCAATAAAGTGTGGTACATTTGTATCATCAAATACCACTCAACAATACAAAGGAATGAATTGTTAATAGTATACAACTTGGGTGAATTTCCAGAGTTATGTTAAGTGAAAAAATTCAATCAAGAAAGATGACTTACATATGATTCCATCAATATAATATTCTGGAAATGAGAAAATCATAGAAATGGAGAACAGACAGGTGGTTGCCAGGGACTGAGGAGGGGGGGTGCTGAAGGAAACTGGGTGTGGTTATAGAGGGGCTGCATCCTTGTGTTGATGGAAATGTTCTGTAACTTGACTGTATCAACTCCATGCCCTGATGGTGATACTGTATTAATAGTTTTGAAAGTATTACCACTGGGGGAAAATGGGTAAAGCACACACAGAGCTCTTTTTTTTTTTTTTTTTAAATTTCTTGCAACTGCATGAGACTCTACGTCTGAAATTTTTTAAAGTTTTATTTAAAAATTAAAAAAGAACACATTGACATATTTCTCTTCCCAAGACTATGGGCCACTACTGAGTCATGCTGTGGTGGAAAGAAGCGTAGAGAGCATATGGTATGTGTGGGTGAAATCTCTACTCCTTATGGGGAAAGATAAATAGGATAGAATATTAATACATTTTCTTCTTTTATTCATTTGCTGATGAAGTTAATTTGTCCACACATTTATATTCTCATACATTCATTCATTTATAAACTTATTAATTCACTTGTTCACTCTACCATTCATTTAAACAGTAATTATCAGGTTGTATGTTAGGCATTGTACTAAGCACCAGGAGAGAGTGAGAAGCAGCACGGCACGACGTTGCATTTAGAGAGTTCACATTTATTTATACATTCCATCAAACAAGTACCAACCCAACCAAACAACCAATGTTGACCAGGTGCCTATTGTATTGCCAACACCTGACATACTGCTTAGCATAAAAGTATGAATAAACAGCCATGCGGTGGCTCATGTCTGAAATCCCAGCACTTTGGGAGAACAAGGCTGGAGGATCACTAGAAGTCAGAAGTTTGAGACCAGCCTGGGAAATATAGGGAGAACTCATCTCTATCAAAAATACGAAAATTAACCAGGCAAGGGCTTATGAATGTAATCCCAGCTACTCGGAAGGCTGAGGTGGGAGGATCGTTTGAATCCTGGAGGCAGAGGTTGCAGTGAGCCCTGATCATGCCACTTTACTCCAGACTGGGTGAGAGAGACCCTGTCTCAAAAATAAATAAATAAATAAATAAATATGATAAGGTAAACATGGAAGAGGAAAGGAGGGAGAGTAATTCGCTAATTTGGTGAAGAAGGACATGCCAAATCACAGATTCAATGAGACTGAATTTTGATATCCCCAGTATAAAGTCCAAGCTCCTAAGCTCCTAAGCTCCTAAATATGAAACATACGGCTCTCATCAACATGACTCCAACATCACCTTCCAATCCCATCTCCTGTTAGCTCAGCTGGGCTTTATGTGCTTTCCTCTTTCCCTGCATGTGGTCCTGCTGTTTCCTTCACAGGAATGTCCTTTCTCCACTTGTCAACCTAGTGCCCCACTATTATGCAGCTTTTGGTAACTTTCTGTATCTCCACAGAGGAGGAGTGAATGACCTGCTCTTCTCTGCTTTCATAATGTTACCAGTTGAGGGTGTCCAGGTTCTTGGCGTTTTGAACAAGTAATTGAACAAAACACCAAAGCAAGTAAAGAATGAAGCAACAAAAGCTGATTTATTGAAACTCCACAGGGTGGGAGTGGGCCCAAGCAAGCAGCTCAAGAGCACCATTACAGAATTTTCTGGGGTTTCAATAGCCTCTAGACAGCTGGGTACGGTGGTTCATGCCTGTTATCCCAACATTTCGGGAGGCTGAGGCAGGTGGATCACCTGAAGTCAGGAGTTTGAGACCAGTCTGCCCAACATGGCAAAACACAGTCTCTACTAAAAATACAAAAATTAGCTGGGCATGGTGGTGTCCACCTGTAATCCCAGCTACTTGGGAGGCTGAAGCACAAGAATCACTTGATCCGGGAGGCGGAGGTTGCAGTTAGTTGAGATCACACCACTGCACTGCAGCCTGGGAGAAAGGGCTGCAATCTCTCAAAAACAAAACAAAACAAAACCCTCTAGACATTTCCCATTGGTTACTTGGTGTATGCCTTATGTAAATGAAGAGGATGTAGTGAAGTTACAAAGTTATTTATTGGTGTACACCCTACAGACAAACGAAGAGGATGTTTCCTGTCACAGCTGAAGTAAAGTTACATTGTTATTTACTTGGACACAGAAAGTTGGGGATTTTCTCTGTGATTTAGTTCCAGGAAGTCCTTAGGGTCCCTGCTTCCAGACTCTATTCTCTTGCCTCAAGAACACTTATGGATACATTTGGTTCAAGTTCCAATGGGGACAGGGAACATATTATGAAGTTCGGGATCAAAGGGATAAAAACTAAATTCTACTTTTAACACTTAACAATTGTTTTAACTCAGGGAAGCTTGTGAAAGACTTTATAGATATTAATAGACTCCTGTCTCAGAACTGATGTGTGTATTAAGAGAAGTAATACTAAGAAGGTGTTTAGGAAACTGCCTGGAATGTAGGTGGCCCTGAAAAAACGATGGTTCTTATGGTATTATGGGAAATCCTTTTTGTGTTTCCACTTCCTTGAGGCAGGGACTATTTCTTGTTCATTGAGACCCTAGTCTCAATGCAGTAATAACAACATTACTAAAACTAATCATGCCTATCCCTCAGCATATTACTTACCTGTACATAGTAGATAACAGGTTTGTTGAAACAGCTTGTTTGGGAATAACTAGATTGCAGGACTTCTTGTGTCTCCTCTGTCTCCTCCAGTTAGAGCACACTAATCTGTGTTCACTGAAATTCTAGTGCTCCCTGGAGAGGTCTGAAGATAACACAGGAGTTGGGGGGGGAGGGAGTGGGGAGGAGAAGAGAGAAGGGGGGGGGGGGGGGGGGGGTGGGAAGAAGAGAGAGAGAAAGGGGAGAGAGAGGGAGAAAGTAGAGAGAAAGAGAGAGAGAGAGAGAATAGGGCAGCGTGGCTCTGGTTACTTTTCTGTGTGGGTGGGATAAATGAGTTTGCCCAGAAATGAATAAGCAGCTATTTGAACAAGAAGTTATTCCTTGTCAAGATAGCATAAGATGCTCTGTGAGATATTTCAGAACAAGAGTCCATGGGGTTGGGTTGCTCTCAGTATAAGTCCTTATCATGGGGCTAAAGAAACTCTATAAGGGCTTATACGTTATTATATAGTTAATATTTATATATAGTTAACATTATATAAATGTAACGTATTCTGCACATATCACAGTTCCATCTTTGCTCTTTGTTTCATTATTTCATCTGCCCAGGATGCTGCCCTGCTAGATGCCTGCATGGATAACTCCTTCACCTCATCGTTCAAGTCCTTGCTCTCATGTCACACTCTTCAAGAGGCTTATGCTGCCATCCTATGTAATTCTACAACCTGTCTTCTCTATGCTCAGAATTCGAACCCTCCTCACCCTTCTCTGCCTTTTCCTGTTGCTATAGTTTAAGTCATCTTCGCGAATACTATACACCACAGTTGATGTTACATTTTAGGTTTTTTTTATAGTTTTATTTTTTAAAGTTTTTTTTTTCCTCCCCCATCATGACATAAATCCAATGAGGGCAGAAAGCTCTTTCTGCTTTGCCCACTGCTGTATGTAAGTACTTGGAATTGTGGGCAGTAACACCATACATGTCCAAAGTTTGGTGAATAAAAGAATAAATCAGATGGGGCTTTACAGAAGAAATAGCTCTTAGGAAGAAGAGATGAATGAATGAATGAATTTATTTTACAGCAACCATTGCCAGATAAGAAGATATGGATTTGCTTAGAGATCATCCAAAAAAAAGCAGGAGCAGGTACAGCTTGGCGCTCAGATCTTTTTATAAGGACACCAGTCACAATGGATTAGGGGAACAACCCACTCCAACATGCCCCTCTCTTAACTAATTACATCTGCAATTGCTCTATTTCCAGGCAAGATTACACACCTAGGTCCTGGACCTAGGATTTAGGCTTTCAGCATATGAATTCCAGGTGGACACAATCCACCCATAACAGGGTAGAACGAAGATTCCAATTGTAAAATTATTATTATTAAAAATTTAAAAAACCTCTTTAACCTTCCAATTTTATAATTGCAAGAACTGAAGCCCAGAGAAGTTTTAGGGTAGTTTGAAGTGGGAAAGACATCCCCACTGCAGCTCCACCCATGATAAACCCCATGGTTTAGAATCCCCCATTGTGAGCCATATCCTTCCCATGGGAATGACAATGCCTTCTTGCTGTTGCCTAGCAGGAAGGTTTGAGACCAAATGGAACTGTTGCTATGAAAACATGTTGTCACCTGTAACAGACATATATGTGTAATAGGTGTTTCTTTAAGGCCACATAGCAAGTGACGGGCCAACATGCAATACGTATCTATAGAGCATCACATCAAGTCTGGAGTTCTTTCCTCAGACAAAGCACTGTCCCAGCCACTCTTCTGTGTAGAGGTCAAGGCAAAAATCTGAGACTCACAAGCAGGCACAGGGGATACATGGCAACAATTCATTCTCAAGCCATAAAAAAATGGAAATTTGATCCAGGAAATCCAACCCAATTCTGTCGAGAACTCATATAAAGCAAAAGCCGTTACTCTTTTCACTTACAAAATTCTCAGCAAGATGACTGATCTTTCTGTCCACTTAAGAACATGAGTAGGAGGGTAAACAAGCACACTTTACAGGTGGGGTTATACTGAAGGTCAACTTGAAGGTTGTGGAAAATTCCATGGTGGAACTTAAGGCCGTTGAAAGATTATTTCGTCAGTTACCGGCAGGGTGGAGTCGGACTGGGATTTGCACCAAGACATTCACTCACTAGAGGTGTTAATGGTTGAGTTGGAGGGCCAGTCTAATTAAATTTCTGCTTCATAGCTTCATCCTTCGCTAAAAGGGGATAAAGCTATTTATGCATACCTGGGATCAGCTATTCTAGAGTGTGATCAGGCAACGCTTATTGAAATAAAGCATCTACACACCCTATGAACCTGCAATGCTATTCCTGGGTAAAGACCTAGAGAAAGTCACACCCCAAAGGGTAAGGGGACAGGCATCAGAATGCTGACTGCAACCTTGTTTATGAAAAGAGGGAAGTAACACTAGAGCAATGAAAAAGTGAAACACTAAAGTTGTAAATAATGGAACACCAGGCAGCGGAGAGAAGAGATGAACTAGAACAGTGATTCTCAAACAGTGGTACCAGGACCAGTGACACCAGAATCACCTGATAACTTAAGAGAAGTGCACATTTCTGGGTCCCAACCCAGTTCTAGTGAATCAGAAAATCTGGATGTGGGGCTTAGCACCTTGTTTTAACAAGCTTTCTAGGGAATTCTGATGCATAGTGTGCTTGAGGTTGAGAACCACCAAATTAGAGGTACAAATGGATAGGCATGAGTCTTTTGCCTCCTAGTGGATATGGTACAATGTCTGGAGACATTTGCTTGTCAGAACTGGGGAAGGGCTTCTGATATCTATTGACCTGACCAGGGCTACTGCTGATCATCCTACAATGCACGGAGCAGCCCAGCACAACAAAGAATTATCCAGCCCTAAATGTCAGGAGTGATGACCCCGAGAAAACAGGGTGCCTCTCCTTCACAAAACCTCTCTTGTCTCCCCAAAAAAACAATGTTTGCCAAACTTTATTTAGAAAAATAAAGCTTATTTAATGAATACCATGAGTTTTAAATTAGGTGCTCTGTTGTTCTATTGTGAAGAACAAACAGGAACAAAGCAACATTTTACTTTAAAGAGAGAGAGAGTAGCTAAAAGCATTTATAATAGATGATCTTAGTGTTAAGAAATAACATGACATGATGGCTAAAGCAAAATCTCCCAGCTTCCCCTTGGTCAACAGGTACCTTTACCAATGAATTGCTGCACGTTTGCAATCACCTCGGTGGTCACTGATCCGTGATATATCCTTTCCTGTATTTTTAGCATATACATTTGATAGTATTCTTGGCTTGTATACTAAACATCCAAGTTTGATCATTTTATACAGCAATTAATTACTCATGGAATATATCTTTTGCCATGAACTTCAGCCCACATGCATATTTTATATAACAATTTCTGTTAATTTCCTGATAATATATAATGTTTGTTAATATCTCATACTCAAATCTTTGAATCATTGTTAAGTAAGAATGATTGCTTCCTCTTCTGAATTTGTCTCTTGTTTGGCACTCTGTACCTTTTAATTCAGAATCTAAATTGTCTTTTATTCATCTTACACCAGTCAGAATGGCTATTACTGAAAAGTCAAAAATAACAGATATTGGAGAGGGTGTGGAGAAAAGGGAACTCTTATATACTATTAGTAGCAATGTAAATTAGTACAGCCTCTATGGACAACAGTATGGAGATTTCTCAAACAACTAAAAACAGAGCTACCATTTGATCCAGTAATCCCATTACTGAGTACCCAAAAGAAAATAAATTATTTTATGAAAAATAGACCCGCACTTATGTGTTTACTGGAGCACTATTCACAATAGCAAAGTGTCAACCTAAGTGTCCATCAACAGATAAAGAAAATGTTACACACTTACCCGTACCCACACCCCCACACACACCCATCAACACTGAAATACTATTCAGCCATAAAAAAGAATGAAACCATCCCTTTTGAAGCAACACTGAAGAAACTAGAAGCCGTTATCTCAAGTGAAACAACTCAGAAACAGAAAGTCAAATACCGTCATGGTTTGCTTTTTCATATTAATTAAACCTGTATATTGTAAGTACTACAAGGAACATTGCAAAATTTAGAAAAATATAATTACATGCAATTACCTGCCCACTACCTTTTTCCCCATAATATTTACTTGACCACGTTTCATTAAATGTTTAATATATAGTTCTTGCAAGTATGAAAGATTAGATAGATGAAGCACAAAAGATGCATGTTGGAAATTCCCAGAATAGATAGATAAAGCACGAAAGATGCATGTTGGAAATTCCCAGAATGGTTACTATATTTGGTCTTAAGACAATACTTTTGACTGCCATTTGTTTTTGAAAAGCAAATGGATTTGAAATATAGACACTTATTTATATGAGTCAAACCGCTAAGTTTATCCAAAGAAACCAACAGGATGCTGAGCAGATGTGAGTTGATAAGTAAAAGCCAAAATATGTGGCCAGTGGCTGTTTTGACAGTGGCTGTGGGGCCCTAGTCACACCACTGCACTGTGAGTATTTCCGTATTTCTGGGCACCTACCTGCTAAGCGTGGGGTCTGCACAGCCACCATCTGCAGCCACCCTGGCTCATCACCGCACCATTGAACCTCACGCTGTACAGACTTTCCTTCCGTGGTGTGGTGCTCCTGCAGTTTCCCCCCATTTCACTAAGGGATACCAGCATGCCCTCAACTCTGAGAGTCATTAGATGACACCTCTATTTCCATCACCTTCAATGTGGGTCTGTTGTCAAGTCCTACTGATGGTGCTACCTCCAAAATATATCTGCAAATCTGCCTGCTACTCATTCCCATTCAGCCTCCATTGGTTCTTGCTGGATGAATATAATGACCTTGAACTGTACAATGAATTTTTAATCTTGCATTTTAATCTTGCCTCCAAGTTTTCCCTTTCCCCTACCTCAAAAGGGACTTGCAACTACAAGTGAAGTATGTCCTTTTCTATAGATTTAGAAATAGAACCACCACTGAAATACATGTTCCCAGTCTCCCAGCACCTTGAGATCTAAAGAAAAAAAACCAACCAACCATTCAAAATCTTACATGCCTCATGAACTGGCAATTCTAGAACTGCTAAGATTTTCATATGGGTCTATTCTTACTTCACTATGATCACCTCTAGTTTACAGCTTATATGTATGTTTAACCATTTCAGTTTATGAGGTTTCTTTTTTAACCATCACGTGCATACTGTATCTATTCCCTCTAGCACCATCCGAAGCATGGAATTCATTCGCTTGGTTATTTTACATTTATGTGCACACATACATACACACACCATCTTTTTGTGCGTGGACTTTACTAAGGTTTAGTTAGGAGGGAAAGCTACAAATTTCTTGGGGACATGTGATATTGCGATACATGCATACAATGTGTAATAATCAAATCAAGTTAATTAAAATATCCAGCACTCTGAATATTTATCATTTGTGTTGAGAACATTCCATGTCTTCTCTTCTAACTACTTTGAAATATACCATAAATTATTGTTAACTATAGACACCACACTGTGCTATCAAACAATAGACTATATTCCTTCTGTGTAACTGTATTTTTGTGCACATTAAACAACTTCTCCAGAAATTTGTATAATCATCATGTATTAGTTTTAGAAAAAGAATTATTTACTTCTCATCAACAAAAACTTCAAATGAAATAACAGACATTCTTTTTCTTAAACACTCTCTGGCAATGCAACCACAGGGGACTTCTCACTCGTGGTTCAGGGCGCCTGGTCTTCCAGTCTCATGCCACTGGGCTACCCATTCCTCTCCTCTCACGCAGGGGTTTTTAGCCACATCTTTTGTTCCTTGGGTTTCTGCTAATCACAGTTCTCAGGCCTTTTCTATAACCTCAGCTTATCAATGTTACTTCAAAGAAAGATAGATTCTTCCTAAGAGGAACTCTCTTTCATCTATTAAGAAAATATTTTGTTATTCTCTCTTAAAAGGGGCTGACGATTCCAACTCATGTTGAATGTTTCTAATATTTTGAGTTTGATATTTACCCTACAGTTATTTACCAATAACTTCTTATGAGTTTGGCATCCTTTTTGTTGCTGCGATATCATAATGGTATGTAAAACCCGTCAAGAATTCTGCTCTCATGGAGTGTAGAATCCATACATGTGGTAGTATCAGTTACCGTTAACATGTAATTACAAAAAGAGAAGGTTGGCAAGAAAGGAATTCAGTCCAATGAAATCATACCACATGCAAACCTAACCTAGTGATAATAACAAGTGAAAAGCTAGAGGTTTTTAAGTAGAATTGAAATGGTATGACTGAACTTGGGAAGTCCTGTCCTGAGATGAGGGGGCTTTGCACTGTCACTGAGCTGTTTTGTTTGAATTTGAGTAAACACCCAAGGACAGAGGTTCAAGTTTTGCATGGGGACTAGCGTTTTACATTCCAACCAACTGAAGTTCCATGGCCAAGAAAGACTAAACTTTTAGAGGACAGGCAGAAGAGGTGAGAATTGATGAATTAAGAACCTAGAAGCGGTGTCTTGTACATCATAAGCAGACACACACACACACACACACACACACACACACACACGCCAGCAACTCGAAGATTTTAAAAAAAAGGCCTTTTCTTTAAAATAAATAGCCACAGGAAGCTAAGTGAGTCAGGTGTTTTTTCTCTCTCTCCCTCCTCATGAGTTCCTATTTTTAAAACATCACTTCCTTGAAGTGTCAGACAATTATATCAGCTAATATATTTTTGCCAACACGATCCTAAAGAGAATAATGTGAATTATTTATGCCACTCCATTTTGGTGGGAGTGAACAGGACAATAAATGCTGCAACATTTCATTTTAGAAAATTTCTTGTGGAGGAGATTTCAGAGAGCACAACCCAAGACTAAGAAGACGAATGAGCAGCTTCAACTAGAAAGGCAAATAATCCACCAGAATTCTGAGCCCCTATTTCAGTTATAGCTGTCATGATGGCATTGGCTTTTATTTTCCCCCATCCCCAAGTGATAGCCACAGCTTCTTGGCTCCACAGCTGCCTGTCACCGGGGTGCCTCTGCCAGCATCTGCCATAACCTCTTTCATGGCGAGATCCCTGATGCCACTACAGCCCCCATGTCTGCCCAGAAACCCTGGGCCACAGTCCACCCCTTGGTCACCAAACCCTTCAGGTCATCACCACCCTGGACATTCATGACAACAGCCCACCTTCTCCCTTTCGCTACCCATTCAGACAATTTCCCCATCAGTCCTGGGTCAGGTTAGCCTTAAGAAAAACGGCTTTGGAGACAGTCAAATTCCTGCCTCATTATGTATTAGCCATGTTATGCTTGCTAAGTTAAGGGACCTCTCTTGGCCTTAGTTTTCTGATGTATAAAACGGGGATCTTTTTTTTTTCCAAGTTAGGTATTAAGAAAATGAGCATTTCAAAGTGCCTAGCACCATTGGTGAATGACAGCACACCACTTTCTCTGATTATTAATTTCATGCACTACCTGGTTTGCTGTGCCTCTCTGTGTTTTTCAAAGACCTGCTAATTTATTCATTCTGAGCATCTGTCATATGCCAGGCACCATGCTGTCCACCTTCTTTTGCTGGCTGTTGTTGATAGGAGCTTGTTGTATTTTGTCTAGAGATGCTTTTATCACTTTTCATAGAATATTAGTTCTGTGTTGCTGCTGAACTAAATACTAGAGAACTGTGGAGAATGCAGAGATGTGTCTCAGCCCGAGAGAGTTGACGCTCCTGCATATCCACCATATGTAAGTGCCATTCTCCTGAATAGTCATTTCTGAATATGTATTGCTACTGTTTACTTCCTAAAAGTGCATTTTTAAAGTTAGATGTGGCCTGCTAGCCCATTAGAGACACATATCTTTTTCTTTTCTCTTCTTTTTCCTTTGGAATGGAATAGGAGAAGGAGATAAATCACTACTCAATAAGCATCTACTATGTTCCTGCACCTCTGTGAGTTTTATAGCCATTAGCTCATTTCTTCCCTAAAAGAACCATATGAAAAGCCTTCTTTTACCTGTAAACAAGTTAGCTAAAAGAGAGGTTAAGGAACTGACTCCCAGACCTAGGATTTGCAAAGCCTGAACCCGGGCTGCCTGACACCTAACCTGGGCATTTGGTTGTATGCAATGCTGTAAATCTACCATTGCTTGTATATTTCTGCCGTTCTGCTCTTGGGCCCACATATATCCCCTCTCACAACATTATGGCAAAACTGGTTACATTGTATTGTCAAGTGATAGAAACCCGACATTACCCAGCCCAATCTTTCCCTCTTCTTTATTAGGGAATTCAGGCCACTTTTACTCAGGACCAGTCTGTTGAAAAGTTTCTCCTTTTCATGGTTGAGGGAAGCATAAAAAAAGTAAAATTGAACAGACTCACTATTGAAGGCACAGCAATTTAGCAAGAAATACGACTAAATGACTTGCAACTGTATTCGCCATGTGTCTTCTAGATTACGGGCAGTTCCAAGTTGCCATAACAAACATCTTCTTTGAGGTCAAAATGCCTGGTATTTTACACCAGTGCTCTTCCAAGGTGATTTTAGGAAGGTGTAGCCTGTGCTGGGAAGTGCGAGGCCAGAGAGGTTGCTGGGGTCTGTGTGCTCATGATGACACAGACCTCTGTGGTAAAAAGGTGAGATCTTACTCTGCTGATTATTGGGTTCCCAATCTTTGTCCTATTTATTAGCATCAGAGTGAAATGTATGAGATTATAAAATAAGGCTTGACAGACAGGAGAGACAGAGTAACAAGAACAGGAGGCAGGACAGGCTTAGAAATCAGCAGTTGGGCATCAACTAAAGGGCAAAACAACCAGCTAGCATCAAAATGGCAGGGTCAAATTCACACATAACAGTATTAACCTTAAAAGTAAATGGGCTAAATGCCCCAATCAAAAGACACAGACTGGCAAATTGGATAACAAGTCAAAACCCCTCTGTGTGCTGTATCCAGGAAACACATCTCACGTGCAAGGACACACATAGGCTCAAAATAAAGGGATGGAGGAAGATTTACCAAGCAAATGGAGAGGAAAAAAAAAAAAGGCAGGTGTTGCAATCCTAGACTCTGATAAAGTATACTTTAAACCAACAAAGTTCAAAAGAGACAAAGAAGGGCATTACATTACATAATGGTAAAAGGATCAATGCAAGAAGAAGAGCTAATGATCCTGAATATATACACACCCAATACAGGAAGACCCAGATACATAAAGCAAATTCTTAAAGACCTACAAAGAGACTTAGACTCCCACAGGATAATAGTAGGAGACTCTAACACTCCACTGTCAATATTAGACAGATCAATGACACAGAAAATTAACAAGGATATCCAGGAATTGAACTCAGATCTGGACCAAGTGAAGCTATTAGACATTTACAGAACTCTCCACCAGAAATTCACAGAATATACATTCTTCTCAGCACCACATCACACCTACTCTAAAATTGACCACATAATTGGAAGTAAATCACTCCTCAGCAAATGCAAAAGAACAGAATTCATAACAAACAGTCTCTCAGAACACAGTGCAATCAAATTAGAACTCACAATTAAGAATCTAACTCAGAACCGCATAACTTCATGGAAACTGAACAACTGGCTCTTGAATATTGACTGGATAAACAATGAAATGAAGGCAGAAATAAAGATGTTCTTCAAAATCAGTGAAAACGAAGACACAGCATACCAGAATCTCTGGAACACATTTAAAGCAGTGTCTAGAGGAAAATTTATAGCAATAAATGTGCACATGAGAAGAAAGGAAAGATCCAAAATTGACATCCTGCCATCAAAATTGAAACAGCTAGAGAAGCAAGATCAAAAATCTCAAAAGCTAGCAGAAGACAAGAAATAACTAAGATCGGAGCAGACCTGAAGGAGATCGAGACACAAAAAATACTTCAAAAAATAAGTAAATCCAGGAGCTCCTTTTGTGAAAACATCAAGAAAATAGACCACTAGTCAGATTAATAAAAAAGAAAAGAGAAAAATCAAATAGATGCAATAAAAAACGATAAAGGGGATATCACCACTGATTCCACAGAAATACAAACCACCATCAGAGATTACTGCAAACAACTCTATACACATAAACCAGTAAACCTGGAAGAAATAGATAAATTCCTGGACACTTGCATCCTCCCAAGCCTAAACCAGAAAGAAGTCAAAACCCTAAATAGACCAATAACAAGGGCTGAAGTTGAGGTGGCAATTAATAGCCTACCAACCAAAAAAAGTCCAGGTCCAGATGGGTTCACGGCCGAATTCTACCAGACATACAAAGGGGAGCTGATACCACCCCTTCTGAAACTATTCCAAACAATCCAAAAAAGAGGGAATACTCCCCAAATCATTATATGAGACCAACATCATCCTGATACAAAAACCAGGCAGAGACTCAACAAGAGGAGAAAACTTTAGGCCAATATGATGATGAACATAGATGCAAAAAATCTTCAATAAAATACTGGCATACCAATCGGTTTTGATGTGCAACAGCACATCAAAAAGCTTATCCACCATGATCAAGTAGGCTTCATCCTGCGGATGCAAGCCTGGTTGAACATACGCAAGTCTGTAAACGTAATCCACTACATAAACAGAACCAAAGACAAAAACCACATGATTATCTCAATAGATGCAGAGAAGACCTTTGAAAAAATTCAACAGCCCTTTATGCTAAAAACTCTCAATCAATAAACTAGGTATTGACAGAACGTATCTCAAAATAATGAATGCTATTTATGACAAACCCACAGCCAATATCACAATGAATGGGCAAAAACTGGAAGCATTTCCTTTGAAATCTAGCACTAGACAAGGATGCCCTCCCTCATCACTCCTATTCAATATAGTATTGGAAGTTCTAGCCAGAGCAGTCATGCAAGAAAAATAAATAAAGTATATTCAGTTAGGAAGAGAGGAAGTCAAATTGTGTCAATTTACAGATGACATGATTGTGTAGTTAGAAGACCCCATCATCTCAGCCCAAAATCTCCTGAAACTGATAAGCAACTTCAGCAGTCTCAGGATACAAAATCAATGTGCAGAAATCACAAGTATTCCTATACACCAATAGCAGACTTAAAGAGAGCCAAATCAAGAACGAACTGCCATTCACAATTGCTACGAAGAGAATAAAATACCTGGGAATGTAACTAACAAAGGATGTAAAGGACGTCTTTAAGGAGAACTACAAACCACTGCTCAAGGAAATAAGAGAGGACAAAAATCAGATGGAAAAACGTTCCATGCTCATGGTTAGGAGGAATCAATATTGTGAACATGGCCATACTGCCCAAAGTAATTTATAGATTCAGTGCTATCTCCATCAAGCTACCTATGACTCTCTTCACAGAAGTGGAAAAAAACACCTTAAACTTCATAGGGAATGAAAAGAGAGCCCACATAGCCAAGTCAATTCTAAACAAAAAGAACAAAGATGGAGGCATCATGCTACCTGACTTCAAACTATACTAGAAGCCTACAGTGATCAAAACAGCATGACACTGGTACCAAAACAGGGATATAGACCAAGGTAACAGAACAGAGGCCTCAGAAGCAACGCCACACATCTGCAACCATCTGACCTTTGACAAACCTGACGAAAGCAAGCAATGGGGAAAGGATTCCCTGTTTAATAAATGGTGTTGGGAAACCTGGCTAGCCATGTGCAGAAAGCAGAAACTGGTCCCCTTCCTGACACCTTACACTAAAATTAACTCCAGATGGATTAAGGACTTGAACATAAGACCTAACACCATAAAAATCCTAGGCAAAACCATTCAGGACATAGGCATAGGTAAGGACTTCATGACTAAACCACCAAAAGCATTGGCAACAAAAGCTAAAATGGACCAATGGGATCTAATTAAACTACAGAGCTTCTGCACAGCAAAAGAAACAATCATTAGCGTGAACCGGCAACCAACAGAATGGGAAAAATTTTTTTGCAATCTACCCATCTGACAAAGGGCTACTATCCAGAATCTACAAAGAACGAAAACAGATTTACAATAGAAAAACAGACAAACCCATTCAAAAGTGGGTAAAGGACATGAACACACATTTTTCAAAAGAAGACATATATGAGGCCAACAAACATAAGAAAAAATGCTCATCATCACTGGTCATTAGAGAAATGCAAATCAAAACCACATTGAGATACCATCTCATGCCAGTTAGAATGGCGATCATTAAAAAATCTAGAGACAACAGATGCTGGAGAGGATGTGGAGAAATAGGAACAGTATTAAACTGTTGGTGGGAGTGTAAATTAGTTCAACCATTGAGTGTAAATTAGTTCAACCACTGTCTTTAACCATTGTGAAAGACAGTGTTGCGATGCCTTTAGGACCTAGAAATAGAAATTCCTTTTGACCCAGCAATCCCATTACTGGGTATATACCCAAAGGATTATAAATCGTTCTGTTATAAAGACA